>NC_140966.1:65282176-65314676 GCF_056783735.1 Eptatretus burgeri
CTCCAAACTGCCAGAAAGCACAGTGTTCCAGCAATCAGTCAAAAGGAGTGCTGTAAAAGTATGCTTGTCCCAAGATACAACAGAAAAAAAAGCATTGCTTTCAACTGTCCCAGATAATGGCAGCATTGTTTAGGCTCTGGGCCTATGCCAGATTTTCACACAAATGCAGGTGTAAGAGATTTAGGGCTTGCATTACCCTATAAAAAGGGAAGGAGGGAAGGAAGGAAGGAAGGAGGTAAGAAAGAAAGAAAAACAACTTTGACTTGGTTTCTGTTATGTGCACTGTTGCCTTTTGTTCTTTCATTCAAGTCTGCACTTTCACTGCACCGGTATTCAGTCTCTGTGCCATATTGCTTGTGCATGTCAAAAGTAACCAGTGAATCCTGTACAATTTCTGGAGCAAACTGAATCTCTCTGTACCTGCGTGAGTGAGCTTGGGTATTATTGTCAGTGTCCAGAGGCTACATGACATGGAGCAGCATCTTGGCCTAGAGTGCACCGCACAGGCCACTGGGATACTTGGTGCAAGCCAAATGCCAGTGTGAGCACTCCCAGATTTCTGCACACCAAGCTCAGTGGCTGGAAGTGGTCAGGTTATTATGCAAACAAAACTTCATTGAAAAGAGGTGAAGGCGGTGCATTGTACGGCTGTTAACGGAACAGTTATGAAAACACACGTGCAATTTTTTTTCTTTTGCTACACTCTGCAGACTTTTCAAACTCGAAAAAAAAGGAAAAATCCAGTTTTTGAACCCCATGTTCCAGTTTCAAATGAACCAGTGATTCTTGTGCATTTTCCTTCATTTAATCTCTAGCTTTGTTTTTCTCTTGCAGAAGCTGAGCCCAGATAAGTATTCCAGCAGTTGTCTCTCAGCCAGAGACTGCAGATACCGTTGAATTGGGAGAATGAGGCAGTTGGGAGGGAGCTCAAAAGGAAGTTGGTGTTGGGTGGGTTGGTCATGAGGAGTGGGGAAAGTAAGAAAGCAGGAGAGGGTTATGTGGCGGTGGGTCAATAATGAAAGAAAATAATGTTTGAAAGAAGAGGTGCACACATCATAAAGTCCTTTATGTTAATCTCAAGATGATGTCCTTTTACTGAGCTAATCAAGTATCATACTCATTATAAAGTGTGCAGCCGTCACATCAAACCAAATCGAAAGACAATATTATCATGAGCTCACATTAAAATGCTCTTCTGCATAGAAATGCCATTTGCATTATTTTGTCAGCTGGAGACTAGCTCTGGGCATTGTAAGGAAATATTTGCATGGCAGACACCGCACGTCTGTCGACTTGACAAGACTACGCGGCGCAGTTACCTCTGGCCCTCGCTGTTTACGCTGTAAAATGCTTTTTCGCATCTGTGACTGGGTTATAAAGAAGATGCTTCATGAACCCCCAGAAGGTTAAAAACTTATGAATATCCTAAACGTATTGACTCCTTTTTCTCCATCCTTGACACCTTGGAAAGAATTGGCTTCATTTGGAAGGTGCTACATATGGAATGTTGTATGGGCTTACCTGTCACATTGTTAAACTAGTAACGTGGTTAATTGCCATCAAGTCATTCATTGGTGCTAAGATCGTCTGGCATGGAATACTGACTGGTCAATCCAATACTCGCTCCTAAGCCTTTGGCAGCTATCCTCAGAATGTGCTTCAAACAAGACTACGGCCTTGACTTTGGATTAGCTCGATCGTCATGTAGCTTACAGAATTATTTTAACCAATGAACCACCCTCAAGCATTAAATCCACTCCACATACCTAATGCTTCCTCACTTACAACCAGACGATTAAAAAAAATTAAAATTTTGTTGGTATTGAACAATCAAGTATGAGGTTTTATGTTTGTATGATAATTAATGCAGCTTATCATAAACTTAACACAGGCCTATGAATTGCTGTTTATCAAGTCATATGGTATTGAAGTCGTTTTTTTCACTTCTAATCTGGAGGATATTTCAGATGGGATGGAAAAATGGGAAAGTTTTATGATTATGTTGAAGATTTTTGTGATTTAAAAAAATATATTTCTAAGTATATGATCTATGCAACACCATTGCTTGTTCACCCTCCATTGGATTTCCCCCTCCCCCCTCAGGTTGAAACTGTGGTAAAGGGAGCTATCGTTTAGGGTTGTGACTAATGGAAAGTAGCAAATATATGGAACTGGGAAATTTTTAAACAAGTTTGCGGAAGTGTCACCAGTGTGCATTTCTCTTCTTGTAAGTGATAAGTGATATGGCTTTGCATAAGATTTATATTTTATAGAAGGTACAACTTCTCTAAAACCATGCATACAAAGAGTTGGAAAGTTTTCTTTCTTTTACAGAAATGTATCTAGGGGTCTGTAATGTTTCTGCAAGGAGAGGGGTCTAACGTCTCCGAAACTGGTCAATGTGTTGTAGACTTGGGGGTAAAGAGGTTAAAGGTGTTGGAGCATAGGAAGAAGATTACACAAGACGAGGGAGCAAAGCTTGCAGAGAGTGTGAGTGATGCTCGAGAAAGTTGGAATGAAAGACACTCAGGTTGCTGCATTGCTTCGAATATCTGATTACACACAGGAACAGTCCAAAACTTGGCAGGCGAGGCAAGCATAATTGCATCCAGAAGTTTTGGAGTAAGAGAGAGAGAGAGCGATATATATATATATATATATATATATATATATATATATATATATATATATATATATATATATACATATATATATATACATATATATACATATACATATATATACATATATATACATATATATATATATATATGTACTTAATCTCTGGAGAATTATTCAGGCTTTACTGTACTCTAAAATGCATAGATGAAATACGTGCTTATGTGACCATACTCAGGGATACACTTTTATGTCCTAAATCATTATCAACCAGTGAGCTGTAGGATTGGGGACAGAGAGAAAGAAAGGAAGAGGGGGTGGGGGAGACACAGAGAGAGAGAGAGAGAGAGAGAGAGAGAGAGAGAGAGAGAGAGAGAGAGAGAGAGAGAGAGGTGGGGGGGAGGGGGTAGAGGAAGATAGAGGGATTTAGGGGGTGTATCGATGGAGATAAAGAGAGAGAGAGAGGGGGAGGTGGAAGTGAGAGGAAGATAGAGGGATGGGGGTGGGGTGTATATCTCTCTTTCTCTCTCTCTCTCTCTCTCTCTCTCTCTCTCTCTCTCTCTCTCTCTCTCTCTCTCTCTCTCTATACATATTGTATATATATAGAGAGAGAGAGAGAGAGAGAGAGAGAGAGAGAGAGAGAGAGAGAGAGAGAGAGAGAGAGAGAGAGAGAGGTGGGGGGGGAGGGGTAGAGGAAGATAGAGGGATTTAGGGGGTGTATCGATGGAGATAAAGAGAGAGAGAGAGGGGAGGTGGAAGTGAGAGGAAGATAGAGGGATGGGGGTGGGGTGTATATCTCTCTTTCTCTCTCTCTCTCTCTCTCTCTCTCTCTCTCTCTCTCTCTCTCTCTCTCTCTCTCTCTCTCTCTCTCTCTCTCTCTCTCTCTCTCTCTCTCTCTCTCTCTCTCTCTCTCTCTCTCTCTCTCTCTCTCTCTCTTTCTCTATACATATTGTATATATATAGAGAGAGAGAGAGAGAGAGAGAGAGAGAGAGAGAGAGAGAGAGAGAGAGAGAGAGAGAGAGAGAGAGAGAGAGAGAGAGAGAGAGAGAGAGAGAGAATAAAAAAATAAAAACATGACTAAAAAGTCAGGCATGGTGAAAAAAAAAACATATAGAACACCATTCTGACATTACATTGATGTTTTGGCAAGATTGTTGGTCTCAAAAGACAACTTGACTTAATGGGACACTATGATGGTGTTGGGGCAACATATTCTGCAGATGCTGACTCCTGTCTTCATGCCACACTTGGGCAAATGGGAAAGCAAGGATGCGAGGGAAGCAGGGAGGGTTTTCCCCTTTGGCACTGGGTATAGAGAGCCAACAAGTGCCAGCCTTGGATGGTGCAGCATCTCTGGGACCATACGATGCAATGCTTGGTGCCCTGACAAAGAACTAGGACAGAGCACAATGTGCAGAGCGTGTGCTCTATAAAAAATTATAAGTGGTGGGAGTGAGTTTCCAAAGGGGGGGGAGCACCTGCAGACATATATAGTTTGCAAGAGACACATGCAGTCATCCTGAAATGGCGGCTGGAAGAAAATAAAATGGCGGGGGTGGGGAGGAGGACTGGTTGGGGCTGAAGGAGAGGGAGGGGTGGCTGGGCTGGGGGTGGGGGGGGAGAAGAAAAAGAAAGATAGAACTCAATTTTTTTCCTTCTATAAGCCTATTCCAGTTCACTGCTATGCTTGCTCGACCATTTCTCTATGCAATACATTGCCTGGCATTACATGTCAACCTCACTAAACTACAGTACTGCGATCTTCATGTGACACTGTGAAAGCCTTTGGTAGCATTGGCAGCTGGGTTCCATACCTGCCTGCTGGGACTGCATTTCTTGCAAGAAATGTCCCATGGCTTCCACGGATGCTCACCAGATTTCTTGGCTCTGGCACCAGGTGGACTTCATTTGGATTAAAGATAATGGAAACAACCTTCTGGTTTTTTTTTCCTCCTTTGTTATAATAATTTGAACAATTGGCCAACGGGGACGTTGAAAAAAGTGGGAAACATGCTGTATGCATCGAGCAGTCATTAGATTTCAAATATTCTTCTTACCTTTATTAATTGTGTATTTGTCCTTGGAATCTAACTCAATGAAATTGGCAAACACTCAAGCCTCCTTAGAACATTATGAAAATGCTAGTTGACTTTTTTCAGAGCTTCTCGTTTTACATCTGCAGTATATGCTTTTTTGGCCTACTGCAACTTTGTGGCCTACAACAGGAAAGTCCAGCTTTGTGGCCTAGGGCAGGCCAGAGTGGTATTGTCATCTAGAAATCTAGAACTGGTCTCGAACTACCCAGAGAGACCTTGCGTTCTAGATTAAAGCAGAGGGGAATTGTGGTATACTCGGCCAGAGTGGTAATTGCGGCTTGGAACATGACAAAATGGCTTTATATGGTCTAGGCCCGAGAGCATCTTTCCAGCCGAGAATAGGCTAGACTGGTTTGTGGGCTAGAGAAAGTCAGAGCAGTCTTGTGGCTAGTTGAACAAGGCTGGCCAGTATTGCTATGCTGCATGTAAGCCGATGGTATTGTGTGGCTTTCAAAATCTGTCGCACACATGTCCTCTTGGCTCGTGTGATGGAAAGCTAGAGAGACCGCACAAAAAGTCAGAAAGGCACGTGTCCTGCAAGGCCAAAGGAGATTGTTTGCACATTTATACTTTGAACAGTGCATGGTACATATATTACCATGGTACAACCTTGTTCTGTCCTATATTCTGTAATCCTTTACAAGGCTAGAACAAAAAGCCTTCTCACACCTTCTTTGGCATCATTAAAATGTCAATCAGGTAGCACTTCAGAGTTAAAAAACAAACAAACCAAAAAAACTTAAAAGTTTCTGAAATAGTTCCTAATTCCTGGCATGTTACCTCCCACATCTGTGGCAAAGATAGAAACTTTTACACCACTCAAGCCTGACAGCCATGTGCTGAATGGAAACTTGATGATCACAGTTTTGCTCACAGTTGCAAACAGCTTTCATGAAGCCAGTCAGCCATAAATTAGGAGTTGTAAAGGGCTTTGAAGCAACCTCGGTCTTTAAGTTATCTCTCAACCGTGGCTTTTTGTTTTTTATGTCACCGAGGTTTTAATTTTTACCAGAAAGTGCCACCTATTTACTCGTATTGGCCACAAAGCCCAATGTTAAGGTAATTGATGCCGCAAATGAAAAACTTTAATTGTATTAATGATATACAACCAGGTATTTATTGGTCTATTTTTGAATTGATTATCTGGAATAAAGTTGACACTTGAAGACCAAATAAGTAACATTGAGGGCTGTTTTCCCTGCAATGGGTTCACTCGGCTCCCAGGTGGACCCATGTACCGCATTCTCACTATCAACAGTAACAGTTTAGAAATCACTTTCGACCTTGTGCAAGATAAACTATTGCTTGACCATCCACTCCTTAAGCTGTTGTGGTTCCCTTCTCCAGCAGAATGCTTTACTACCTGATGTTGGTTAGAACTGTGGTTGGTGTGCAGTTCATCATCAACTTGCTTCGTACTCGTATATCTTGCTATATAATGTGGCAGACACATCAACTATGCTGGCCGATGAACCACGGCTTGAAATGAATTCTGGGATCTTCCAGGTTTGTGTTGAGGAACGCAACCTGAGTTGTACTTTACATTGACGTATTCATGAAGCAAATGATACGGAGTCGGGACGAAAGTAATGCGTCTTTATTTTTCAGTCTGTAATAAAAGCGCCGTAGGAAAGTTGCGCAAGATCACAATGAAAGGATTGTATGTCCCGTCCATTTTAAGTTGAGGTGACAATATCACGCCACTTCAAAATGGCTGCCCCGCTAAAGGGGCGTACGAAGCAGAGAACAGTCATTGAATTTCTTACTGCGGAAGAGATTTCTCCAGTTGATATTCACAGGTGTTTAAAGAATGTGTATGGCGATTCTCCCATGATTGATTTGAGCCCTGTTAGACGTTAGGTAGAGCGTTTCAAGAGCCAGGAAACTGATATTGCTGACAAACCTCGAAGTGGTCAGCGTACCGCTGTGTCACCGGAAAACAAGAGTTGGAGTGATGAGCTCATTAAAGTGCATTGCAGTTGACATAGACGATGTGGAAAAATAATTTAATATTTGCCACATATGTATGCTACATATGTATAATATTTACCCAGAAATTTTCATTGTAATTGTAATTATATTTAGCGAGAAATAAAATATGAGGCATTACCTTTGTACCGGCCCTCGTAAATTGTATTTGCATCGCTTTGGTTTCTGTGTGGTCCAAACAGACTCTGTGGAGAAATTCAGCCAGTACATCACTTAATAATTTTGTAATTTATTTTGGTATGTTGGTCCAAGTACAGACTTGAAATAATAACACCTCAGTACTACAGTTCATGGTGAAGCTTACACATAGAATGGTGACCTCCTTCTGAATAAACGGTGTATGATGTGAATGAGGCACCCTGTAGTCCCTCCATTCATTACTTGGCTATTCTCACCTCACATTACAAGAAAACATTCATAGTCGGTAACATAGTGTAATGAAGTCTACTCAGCTGAGAGGAAAATCAAAACGAGTAACTCGTGGACTGACTTGTGTGTAACTTGTCATTGGTGAGAGTACTTTTTGCTAGTTTGTCTTGCTACCTTGATAATTGTCTCTGGATCGCATGGCCTAATGGAATGCAAACAGATTATTGAACACGAGAACGGCACTCGGTAGAGCGAATACCTCCGCCACATTGAACAGTTTGCATTTTGTATCCACTGATAGATTGGATCTGCATCCATACCTGAACCAAAATCGAATCGCCTTTTTCTTGTCACCTACCCAACTCATCCTCCAAGTTTTGTTATAATCCGTCCATAACGTTTTCAGATATCATGCTGACAGACAGACAAATGGGTGAAACCATAATGTCCACCCACCTTTGATGGCAGAGGTAATAACCAACTATAGCCATTCGATGATTAGATAGTTTAGGCTCATGTGGACATTGTGATCAACCGAGCAAATATTAATTATTTTTGCAGAAAATATTCTGGCCACGTTTTACATTAATACAAACCAAGCAGCAGGCCTCGAAAGTAATTGGTGAAATAGTTCTTCAAACAGAGGAACGGTGCTCTGCTGCAATAAATATCGTACGTCTATATTTTATGAAACCCCACAGTCAATGGAGTATTTTCAAGAAGTCAGCAGCAAAATGTGGGTGGTATGGTTTGTGGATATAGTCCAAGTCTTGTTTTCTGGTTTATCCATATGTTGTTTCCAAATACTCATCATAACACAGGCCCAGCCATGTGTGATTCCAGCAAATATCCACTGGACTTGGAAAATCTGAGCCCGTTATTCTCTGGTGTTGGATTTTGGTTTTATGCTTAGTCCAGTACAGTTGTGGTGGCACATACAACCACATCTTCACAGCGTGAATATTCCACTTCTGCACCAATAGCCATGAGACTGACTACACATGCCGACTGCTCCCTTCATTCTCGAACTCGCGATTGCAAATGGTCACACTGATTTGGTTTGCATGTATGCACAATGATCGCAGCTCCATTCATTACATTGTTGTAAGAAAACTTGACCTTTTGACAAATTGTGGCACATCCAAACCCTTGGTGGATCTAACTGCCAATTCTTCCTTTCCATTTTTCCCTTTCCCCGGTGCAGAACCAGCGCAAGGCAGCAGCCCAGGCCACGAAAGCATGTCAAGCAACGAACCTGAAATCAAGTCAGAAAATGGTAAAAAAACAAAAAAACAAAACATGGCAAATTGGAGAGTCATGTTCTACACTGCCTCCACTTTCTTTTCAAGACATAAAATTTGATTTCAGTTACCCATATCACTTCAATGCCATCACTGGCAAACACTCTTAAAATTGAATCACTTAAAATTGGGAGAGCATCACTTAAAATTGAATGCCAGTAAATTTGTGCTATTTCTGCAGTCTGCCTGGACAGCCAGCTATGGAGTAAAACCATTCACATTTGCTCTTGAAATGCAATCTCGAATTTGTATCACCACCTACAAACACCAACAGCATGATCGGGTGATTCTAGGCAAGACGTGAAAACTTAATTTGAGTCCATGAGTCCCATGTTGTTGTCGAATACAACTTAGTGATTCCGTAACAGAAGTGACAAAGTTTCACACCGAGCCTGTAGGAAGACATGTAATAGTTTGTCAACGGTGCCAAACTTTTGTGCGTTTAAGATTGGCAGCAATGCTCTCGTTCCATAATTAGTTCATGAAATTGTATCTCTTTATGAATCAATACAGTGAGTTTCACTGGTGCAGCATTGTCGGCTTTTGGGCACCTGAAATTATTTTGACTTCCTGTAAACATATGCCAACAATTCTGCTCTGCTCTCCCAACTGGGAGATAGTCAGTAAAACATTTTGCACAAAATGTTGAATCAAATGCCATTAACAGATTAAGTTCTTACATATATGGAAGTTCCACTGTGTGATCAAAAATATTCACTTGGTGGTACCATTACAAAACATTGATTCAAAATAATCCTGATTATATTTCAGTCATTGTAGTTACTGTCATTGTTTCCTATCCACTTCTCTTACAGGACACTTGGCCTTTCAAGACAGCTTCGTGACATCTGGAGTGTTCAGCGTGTCCGAGTTGGTGCGCGTGTCGAGAAGTATGCTCCCTTACTTGATGTATCGGTTACATTTACACACTGCATGCCACCATTATCTTATGGAACCATAAAACTAAATTTTCCATGAAAAGCAAAGCTATGGAAAAGGTTACTAGTCTTTGTTAGTTTCTGACAAACTATAACAAATGCTTTGAAGGCTTTTTGGGGGAAACTTCCCAAACACTCCAAAGGTGTGTGGAAAAGGTATCATTTACTGGAGGCAAAGAGTATTTATGTGGACATGCTACCCAGGTTACTGAAATTCAAGTGGCAAAACATTGTTGATGGAGTTCATGATTCAGTCAGTCTTAATATTTGTTCATCACTGCATGTAGTATTCCAGCAAGAGGAAAATATTTAAGAATCAGATAAAGCTTTTCATTCCCAACACACTGGAAAAGGAAAAAAAAAAAAAAGACCAATTTTGAAAGAACTGTTTGATGGGAAGCCTCGTGAAGAATGGGAAGCCTGTTCATGGTTGATGGGAAGATTCCCTGATTGATGGGAAGCCTCATGAAGAATGATTCCCTGATTGATGGGAAGCCTCATGAAGAATGGGAAGCCTGTCCATGGTTGATGGGAAGATTCCTTGATTGATGGGAAGCCTCATTAAGAATGAAAAAAAGAGTTCTCCGTAGAGCATTACCCTGGACCACCACCCAAAATATACAGTGTGCAAAGGTCATGTGAATCACTACAAGTTCACATTAATACCTGTCCTGGACAGTGTTGTTCCTCAATTGGAAAACACCTTTTTAAAGGTACAACCAGAAAACATTGGGAGAAAGCTGAACACATTTACTTTATAGCCTAAAGAACATGGTCTCACAAAGCCATTGAAAGCTGGTCAAAGCAATAGAAATACTCAAAGGGCAAAAAATGCTCGGTCATACCAACTATACTTGCTTTTTCTTCTTTCATGGCATAATCATAAGAATCAAAAGCTCATATGGAGGTGGGATACGTGATATGTGGGTATCCACACTTTAAGGCCAACAAACTGCAGCAACAGCCTTACTATTGGTGATCGCCTGCCACCTGCCCACAACAGCAAACAATCTCTACCTACATTTACAATTTATGAGCTCCAATGATGTCAATTTCATCTTTTTAAGGCCCATTATCTCAAATGCTTTGATTCCTTGTGATTTCCAACATGACCCCTGTTTTGAACTATTTTAACGATTATTTTTGCGGCATCATATTTTTTCATCGCTCAGCATGTGTAAAAAATATGCTTCTGGACATACCACATGCAGAGTTCTTATAATAAAAGGCAAAGATGGGAAAATATGGAGGGACAAGTCTTGGTCTGCTTATTTAAGTGTTATGTGCTTATCACACAGTGTTAGGAAACTCATTTGGCATTTATTTGTAATCGTAAAGTAAGGTATGAAAAGATGCCCCTGGCAGAAAATGTTGGACAAAGTATACAGTATTATAGCTATATATTTAAACATATACGATATATATATATATATATATATATATATATATATATATATATATATATATATATATATATATATATATATATATATATATATATAAACGTATATGATGGAAATACATAAATATATTGAAATGTATATGATGGATTTATACATATAAAAGATTTATATATGTGTATGTATTTATATATGTACATATAGATGTGTGTGTATATATATATATATATATATATATATATATATATATATATATATATATATATATGTATATATTATATATGTATCTGTATATATCTTTATATTAATTTATATGTATATAATATATATATATATATATATATATATATATATATATATTATATTTACATGTATACATTATATATACAAAATATATATGTATATATATATATATATATATATATATATATATATATATATATATATATATATATATATATATACATATATATATATATATACATACATACATATCTCTTGTTTGAACATGTATAAATATCCGATAAATTAACCAATGATGATCACATATAAATGACGAATGTGGTAATAATTGGTTAGATATTTATCATTATGCTTTCTTGATGAGGGCAAATAAGCCTGAAATCTGGATAGGCAGCTCCGTTTGACGTTTAACTGATGTTGACCATGTAATATTTGTCTGTTTGACAGAGTCACTGGGCCAAAGCCTCTGGGTTGGACGTGACACTTTGGTGTAGGACTATATTTACATATATATATATATATATATATATATATATATATATATATATATATATATATATATATATATATTACACATTTACTTTATAGCCTAAAGAACATGGTCTCACAAAGCCATTGAAAGCTGGTCAAAGCAATAGAAATACTCAAAGGGCAAAAAATGCTCGGTCATACCAACTATACTTGCTTTTTCTTCTTTCATGGCATAATCATAAGACATGTATCTCAATCGATCCTTTTGTTCAGGATACTGAACATTTTGCATTTGAAATTTGCTTGCAACACCATTCGCAAAAACTACTCTGATACAAATATTCAGGATACTGAGCACGTAACCATGAACAAGGAGATAGTATGTGGTGGAGGTGGAGGGATGGGACATCTTCCCCCACTTTACTCTCACGACTCAAAGCAAATCTTACATCTCACATGTCCAAGTTATTTCTGCTGGATTTCATTCCTGAAAGAGGAAAAGTGATTGCAAATTGTTGTTCTCATGCTGTACAGGCAGGTTGTTGCATCAAAGAGTGGTTCATCCTTTTAAGGGGGACATTAGACCAGCTGTAGCTATCCGCAAGCATTTGTGTGTAGATGTGACAGATTTACTGCAATTTTGAGAAAAGAAAAAAAGGAGAGTAAATTTTTTTTTTGCGTGGGCACCCTGGCCAAGTTTCAAATTCCTGCCCTAGACCTTTACTGGGGAGGTAATGGTAAACCACTCAGAATATTATTTGTTCAGAAAACTGCTTCGGCAGCACCTACCCTCTGATTGGAGAATTATACCTCTCAAGAAAACATTTACTGTGTGGTTAAAACTGAGTCTCACTGGTGGTGTATGATGAAAAGTTTGCTTCAGTGAGTGATTCATACTTCGGTTGTGCCCACAACTGTTCCTGTTCAAATATGATGACCTGATTTGAAAATGAAGCCACAATTGAAATATTTATATTTTGAGGGACAAAAGCAATGTTTCTCTTTTTTTCTAAAACTTGGACAAAGGTCAACTGAAGGGAGAGTAAATTGATGGTGTTTGTAAATTTTCAGGCTTACTGACAAATAAACAATTTTAAGTGTTGTGTCGATGCTGATTCCTCTGTTGGTGTTGAGGTTCAGGCTGAAATAGCAAATCTTTTGAGGTTTCACATTGCCTGAGCCATCTGGAGGCAAAAGTGAATATCCAGATGCACCAAACTGCAAGCTGTTTCAGGCATAGTAATATCTTTTGTCTTTTATGGAGTGAAGGATACTGCCAAAGGATATATGTGTGTGTATATATATATATATATATATATATATATATATATATATATATATGTATATATATATATATATATGTATATATATGTATATATGTATATATATGTATATATATATATATGTGTATATATATATATGTGTATATATATATATATATATATATATATATATATATATATATATATATATATATATATATATATATATATATATATATATATATATATATATATATATATATATATATATATATATATATATATATATATATATATATATATATATATATATATATATATATATATATATATATATATATATATATATATATATATATATATATATATATATATATATATATATATATATATATATATATATATATACCAGAATCCTGACATACGCAGGGGATAAGTTCCAGGGAAAACCCCGCAAATGTGGGGGCATTGTTTCAATGGGAAATGGAGAATAGGTTCCAGGGATTTCTCGACCCACGAAAATCCACCAATGTCAGGGTGAAATCCAAGAGTGTGGGTGCAAAATCCACGAGTGTTTTGTTATTTTTACAATGGAGACAAGGGGGATAATATTTTCGACCATGAATGCACAATTAGTTTCATTAAAGATGCTTGGAAGTAAAAAAATAAATATAAAAAACACGACAACACCAGGTACCGTTTCCAATTTTTTGAAGAATGCATTTTAAAGTCCCTTAACCATACCGTACCATACCACAAAACAAAACAACAACAACAACAACGTCATAGACCATTTCAATTTTTTATAAAACAAACATAGTATACATAACTTTGCAAAATGATGAAGATGATGATGAGGATGAAGATGAGGATGAAAAAGAAAAATTAAAAGCCATAGAATGGCTCATCTGGAGAAAACCCAAATGAAAGTGCCGATGAGATGTTGTCTGAGGCAGGTGAGGGTGCTGGTGGTGTCGAGGTGGAGTGGGAAGGCCAGAAGAATTGTGTTATTGACAGCTGCCTAGCAGATTGCTGCAGGCTCTTGTGCAACTCTCTGTACGGGAGCAGCGTATCGTCCAAAGCCATCTTGAACCTCAGGTAGCACTCCATCACCGGGTCGGCATCTTTAACCCTCTCGGCAATGGAACTCATACCTTAAAGTACCTCACCGAGAAATTTCACCATGAGTTTTGAGGTCGGCACCTCTTCCTCACCATTGCCGGCTTCCTCCTCCTCAGAAGCCTTCGTGATTTCCTCCAATTCCTCCTCAGTGAGCTCTACGGCATGCGACTGGAGGAGGACCTCCAACTCCTCAGGCTGCAAGTTGTCGAAACCCTGCCCTCCGATCTGCCATGCCAACCCAACAATGGCGTGCCTCTGCCATATTGTTGGGAAAGCCAGTGAAATTCTTCATATCTTGAGGCCAAAGGTTGTGCCAGCACACTTTGCTGGTTGCTGCTTTCACCTCATCCAAGAACTCCTTTATGGTGCCGATGCAGTGGACAATGTTGAAACCTTTCCAACATTGGCCGACCGCGAGCCTTGGGTGAGCTCCATGACGTCCAGGATGCGGTGAAAGATGCACTGGGTGTAATAAGTCTTGAAATTTTATATTACCCCCTGGTCAAGGTGCTGGATGAGGGAGGTGGTGTTCTGCGGCAGGAACATGACCTCAATGTTCGGTGAGCATCATTCAGGTCCGTGGGGTGGCCAGGGCCAGGAGCGCCCAGTTTATCCTCCATCCAAGAGATGACACACACAGTGATGAACCACCCGGCCTGTGAAACACCAGGAGGACAGTTTAGAGCCGGGTTGGGATTCAAATCCAGGCTACACAGAGCGGGCATGCGTACCTCTCGGCTTTCCTGCCATGATGTGGCGATTCCTTACTTCAGAACTGAAAAGATTTTTTTTCCTAAATGTAATCATTTAATTTATTTTGTCTTCCTACCTCCAGTGTAGAACCACGGTAACACAATTAAAAGTTGAAGAACGTGCCAAGTGACTTCACCACGCAGTGCATGAAACGTTTGAAGAAACTTTCAAAAGTTAAATGTTTAATTTTAATTTGTATTTATCTTTGCCGAAGTGATGAGTTGTATAACTTCGTCAAAAACAGGAAACATCACGGAAAATAAAATTTCACAATTTCAGCGAGGCAGCCACCACCTGTTGCACCGCAGAACAACGTGTGGCCAATGCAGGCGAATAGCCCTGTACTTTGTTCAAGTCGATCTTTATGTAGTATTTAGTGACAGTGCGAATATTGGAGAGTGCTGGCTTAAGCACTCCAACAAAACGGTTGATAAGAAATGGCTCCCTTGGCATGCAATTGGCAATCACCCAACCATCATATTCAACACACACCTCCCGGAGACTCCCGAAATGTCAAATATGTTCGAATTGGACAAATGAATACTTTTTAAGGAGTCCGAACTGCTTGTACATTCGATTCTGGAGCTTAAATTTTGTAATTCTCCTGAGTTTAAGAGATACTCATGGTGATCACGTGCAGAATTGAAATAAAGCAATGAACACTGATGTCTCTTGGAGTTTCTCAGCATTGCAATGTACCCAGCGATTTGTAGCTATGATGAACAGGTATTCGATAATATGAATGAGGAAAGTGAAGAAAAAAAACTTTATTGTTTAGGCCTTAGTCACATTTGCCACAGCAGCCGTGGGGTTTCCAAAATCTACGGCCACTAGCAATTATACGGCGACCGCAGTAATTCCACGGTCACACAATGTAGCAGTCACATATGTTTTTATTTTTTGGGGAGCCGCACGGCGTATTTAGGCCGAAGTCACATTTGCCATGGCGGCCGTGGGGTTTCAAAAATCTACGGCCACTAGCAATTATACGGCGGCCACAGTATTTCCACGGTCACACAATGTAGCAGTCACATATGTTTTTATTTTTCGGGGAGCCACACGGCGTATTTAGAAATTGTGGAGACCGAAAACGTGGGGGTGCCGTACGGTCTTTGATTTCATGTCGCAAGGTGACCTTAGGGCGTTCCTGCGGCAGCCATAGAATTTTGAAGGCAGACGCAAGGTTCCCGCAAGGCGACCGCAGGGGGGCCCTAAGGCGAATGTGCGGTCAGACAGACGGTAACGAATGGGTTAATTTTTTTTTTTTACCAGTTTTTTTTTTCAGCTTGTCGAATTGCTATGGCGAACGTAGAAATGAAAAAAAGTTATAACTCCGCGTTATAATTCCACCGCGACCTTACGACCTGTAAAATAGAGCCAAATGGCATAGGGCCACCCTGAGGCCACCGCAGAAACTCTGCGGCCACCACACGTTTCCGTCAATTCAGAGGGCGTACGGCTGCCGTATCCTCGCCGTAGAACAAATGTGACTTAGGCCTAGGTCTTAGAAATTGTGGAGACCGAAAACGTGGGGTTGCCGTACGGTCTTTGATTTTATGTCGCACGGTGACCTTAAGGGGGCCCTGCGGCGGCCAATGAATTTTCAAGGCGGACGCAAGGTAGTCTCAAGGTGCCCGCAAGGCGACCGCAGGGGCCCAAAGGCGAACGTGCGGCCAGATGGACAGTAACGAATGGGTTAATTGTTTTGTTTATTTTACCAGTTTTTTTTTCGGCTTGTCGAATTGCGATGGCGAACGTAAAAATGAAAAAAGTTATAACTCCACATTATAATTCCACGGCGACTTACGACCTGTAAAATATAGCCAAACAGCGTAGGGCCACCGCAGAAACTCTGTGGCTGCCGCACGTTTCTGTCAATTCAGAGGGCGTACGGCCGCCGTATCCTCACCGTAGAGCAAATGTGTCTTAGGCCTTAGAAATCATTGCAGCCTGTTCCAAGTCAAGGCAAGGTTGAGCAGGTAAAAAAACATGGTGGCTTCAGATCTCAGTGAGGTTACCCAGTAAGACCCCAGAGAGCGAGGTCGCCAACGATCACCTGATGAAGTATATAATTAAATAAGACCTTTAATTATCTTCATAAGGGGTGTTTTAATTAACCCAAACACCCAATTTCAGTTCTACACTTCCTTGGAGTTTTCTTGGTATGCATGCAAAGTTTCTGGCTGTGAGGTTTAATGGTTTTGGAGTTTTGGAGTTATGGAGGAGACACACACACTGACACACACACACACACACACTAATATCTACATTTATTTATATGTAAACGTATATGTATATATATATATATATTATATGCATATATATGCAAATGTATATGTATATATTATATATATATATATATATATATATATATATATATATGTATATATATATATATATATATTATATGGATATATATATATATATGTATATATATTATAGGGATATATAAGTATGTATGTATATGTATATGTATGTATATATATATATATATATATATATATGTATGTATATATTATACAGATATAATATCCCTGTGTCGTAAGAGGCGACCAGGGTTGCGTCAGGAAGGGCATCCGGCGTAAAACCTGTGCCAAATCATTATGCGCATCATGATGGATGATCCGCTGTGGCGACCCTGAACGGGAGCAGCCGAAAGAAGAAGAAGAAGAAGAAGATATTATACAGATATATCTGTGTATGTATATATATTATATGGATATATATATGTATATGAATATATGTATATATTATATGGATATATATATACATGTATATGTATATATGTATGTATATATATATATATTTATACATATATACATTTATGTATATGTATATGTATATATATATTATATGTATATATATGTATATGTATACATATGTATATATATATGTATATGTATATAATATGTATATATATATATATATATATATATATATATATATATATATATATATATATATATATATATTATGTATATGTAAAAATATATATGTGTATATATATATATATATATATATATATATATATATATATATATATATATATATATATATATATATATATATATATATATATATATATATATTATGTATATGTATATGTAAAAATATATATGTGTATATATATATATATATATATATATATATATATATATACATATAGATATATATATATATATATATATATATATATATATATATATATATATATATATAATATGTATATTGTTACGGCTGTGGAAATTCGCAGAACACCATATAGGTTTCTTAAATCAGTTATCCCGGTAAGTCTGTGTTCAGTTAGATTTCCCCACCGTTGTTTAATGGGAATTATTCGTGTCACGGGGCTGTGATCCTTTGAGATCGTGTTTTTCTTTCTCTATCGTTATTTTGAACCGACATATCTCGCCCACAATTACAACAAACCACGACGCCAACAACACAACCACCCCCAACTACGCCACAATGCCAACCACGCTATGATCGCCACAACAACACCACCACCATTTAACCATCTTCGCCACTACGCCAGATTGCAACCGCCATCCTCCACAGACCACGCTACGACCCTTTCCGCATTCAAAAGGGGTCCGAGAACACGGGCGTAAAAGAACGAGGAAAAGAAACCTCCAATGGTGAGTGTGGGTTTTTTACCGCCTTTTTTTCTCCGAGGCTGGCGTGACGAGAAGGGCGAGGTGGCTCGCTCGCGATTGGTGGATACAAGGAGTGAGGCGGTCGGAGTTGAGAAACGCCCCTTTTCGAGAAGCTTCTCGAAGGGAGGCGGAGCCGAAAACGGGGAGGAGCGAAGGGCGGAGCCCCAGGCTATATAAGGCGGACAGCCGCGAGCCTAGCTCTCCTCTCCTCCTCTTCGTTGGCGCTCTTCTCCTGGTCTGGTCTCCTCTCTTCGTTTTGCGCCCTTCTCTTGGTCTGGTCTTGTCTTGGTCTCTTGGTCTCTTGGTCTCTGGGTCTGTGGAGCGACCCGTACACCAGAGGCGTGGGTCGGTGGAGAGCCCGGGCGACGTACCGGAGACGTGGACGGGAGGCGCAGCTCTGCCGGCTGTGGGGCGCGAACCTGCGCGTCCGTGGAAGAGAGTGCCAGAGAGAGCTCGCCGACCATCGAGGCACCTCGAGGGTGCAGGTAACCTGCTACGGTCTCGCGGGACCCGTTCGGTCTCCCAGGTCCTGTGCCATAAAGACCCAAGTGGTCCAGCCTGACCCCCTTGTCTGTGAGGGGGTCTTTTCTTGTGTTTCTTTTGGGTTTTTGAATGTATGCTGTGGTGCCGTGTCCTAAGTAGACCCTGTATAAGTGACTGTGCATTCACATTCTCATTGAAGTCAGTTGTATTGCTTTCTATTTGTTTCTTGTACATACGTGCAGGACTGCCTTGCCTGTATACGTGCTTAGTTGTAATAAATGTCCTTATTGTCCTTGCTTGTGAAATGTATCCCGTTCGTTGCGTCCTCATTCCCCCATTGGAAATGCCATCTTGCTTCGCAGAATAATTAGTTGGGTTTTAAAAACAGGTAAGGAGAATCGGATCCGTCGAGGTCGACCATAATACCCACTCGGTTATCGCTGTAGAACGGAACGGACCGCTTAAGCGGTTCGTGTCCCAAGCCAACCTGCGGCGAGGTACCCTCGGTAGGTTACCCGCGCGAGTACTTAGCTATTTTGATATTCGACGAGTGGCCCTATTTCGCGCGGGTAGAATGCGGACTGGGCTGTGGTGAGGTTAAACCCCCACCCGTGACTGGTTAGTCACGCGGCTGCTATTAGTGGAAAGCGGCCGATCGCACGCCGGCGGGCGCGAATTCGTAACAATATGTATGTATATGTATGTATGTATATATATGTATATATATATATATATATGTATGTGTATGTATATATATGTATATATATATGTATGTGTATGTATATATATATATATATATATATATATATATATATATACTCATGCCACACCATAATTTGATGCAAGGGTCTGATAAATAGGGGGTGTGTGCCACACATCCACCCTATTTAGGCATCTATTACACTGTTTATGAGTATTTATGCAGCTGAGAAATAATATATTACAGTTAAAAAAGCGACTTCCATCTTTAATTGCAGTCCGTGAAAAATACAAAACAGCGCATTGCAAAGCGGCAGAAGGTTAGCAGCGACCCTGCTAATACTCACAGTATCAGTCAGCCAACTGTTGTTTCGCAATTTCAGTGCACCACTTGGGTGGTGAGGATAGATCCATGGATGCATTTCTGGCTCTCTTCAATCATCAAGGAGTGGACAACCCTCAAGAGTTTAGCAGGAAAGCTTGCGTCACCATCTTAAATGTTTGCAGTTTGACATTCTGTATCTCGATATACACAGGTTTACAAATTCTATTCGTCCCTCATCTCCGAAAACCCGGCTTCTAAACATCCTTTCATGCAAATATTAAACTCTATCACCATGTTTCAGCCTTTTGACGGTTCGATCCTTTCATACGAACATACCACACCGAACACTAAATGCAGGAAATCGGATGCTCGAGAGTTAATTACCCATTCACACCTTCACACACCTCATTCACATCGGCATTGCCCCAACACTCTTCCACCATTTTGCATGCCATTCTCTCCATGGTGTCCCTCAGCAGTACGAGAGACAGTGGTGTTCGCCATGCTTCACCATAAACCCCCTCACTAACTTATCCCTCGTCATCCCTTGCACTACACATGCTCCATTTACACTAATTTATTCATTTTTGATTCAAAAATTACATTTGATAACGTTTTTATGTGAAAAAAATAGGGTTTAATTTATGTTCGGGAACCAATTAATCACTTATTACATGTCGATGAAGGTTGTTATTATTCATTCTGTCGAATTAAAACAGTAAAAGTTTAAAATTGAAAAAAGCTGGACTTCCTCATCGGTAAAACTGATGTTTCAGCGAGAATCCACTTGTCTTGGTCACGGCGGATGTTAAAGTGAAGAAGAAGCTTGAGAATCACCATTAAAGAGAAGATGTCTCTTCTACACCGTCTCTGCAACCGTCACGTGATGCCATGATTAGTCTGCAGACCAACTGTCCTTGCCACTGGCAGAGGTCACTTGGCGATTCTCAAGCTTCTTCTTCACTTTAACATCTTCAGTGACCAAGGCGATTAGATTTCCGCCGAAACATAAACTTTACCAAATAGCAAGTCCAGCTTTTTCAATTATAAACTTCTACTGACTTATTACATGTATTTATAAGGGGATTTATTGTTCTGGCGAATGAATATCCAGCTTACAAACACTATATATACTGTATATATATATATATATATATATATATATATATATATATATATATATATATATATATATTTATATATATATATATATATTTATATATATATATATATATATATATATATATATATATATATATATATTTATATTTTTTTTTTTATATACATATATATATATTTATGTATACAGTATATGTATAATTTTTTTTTCATCCACTAACTCCTTTACTCATGCCCCCCTCTATTTATCCACTCTTCCATCTACCTATTATCTAGGTCATCCCTGAGTCTACATCAAATGAGCAATTTCAGTTATTCTGTGGTATCATCCACTTTCATCACGTCAATGGCTGTAGTGGTGGTGGTCATACAAATTAACATAAGTTAAGAAATGGCAATAAAAAACAATACAATGTCGAAATATAGGAAGAGTACTGTACCTGTAATGGCAGCTGATTGTTCAGCCGCTCATTGCTCTTGCTGGTGCCCCTGGCATACCACAACACAAGCTTCAGCATTGTGCCAAATGGTCAGCTGCTTGATGCTGTTGCTGGTTCTCCTGGCTCTTCAATGCTCAGGCTTAAGGATGGGCCACATGGTCATTTGTGCAATGCTTTTGCTGTTGCTGCTAGCTCTCTGATGCTCGGGCTTCAGCATGGGCCACATGGTCAACTGTTTGATGATGTTGCTGGTGCTCCTGGCACCCACAGCTCTGACTCCATATGTTCACTTCATAATACTTGTTTTCCTGCAATATTTTGTTTCTTTGGAGGCATATTTTTTTGTCATCTATTGAGAAAACCTTCCTAATATGTCAGTCCTGCTGACACTGTCCTGCGGACCCTGTATGCTTTTCAAATTGGTCTTTAAAAATCTGAGCCTAAAGTGAATGGGTTTCATATAAAGAATTGTTGATGTTAAAACGTACGTAAAAACCAAAAAACAGTGTTGTAATATTATTCGCTCACTTTAATATTGAAACATAAGTTGAGCATAACCATCCTAAAGCTCTAAACAATTCATTGCACACCTTGAGTACAACCACCAAGTTTCAACTCATTCCATTGGCAGTTTAAGAGTGCGTAAAAAACAGATAGACAGAAAGGGTATGTCAATAAAAGGTTAACCACTTCAAAACTTTATTAACCAAAACATTGAATAATAAAACAAAAAATTAACTCGGGACATGAAAAACAAAAAATGGAGAAATGAAACTCATGATGTGTTAATGTGCTTAGAGTTGAGGTGTTTGATGTGAGCCCCCCCCCCCCCACACACACACACACACACACACACACACACACACACACACACACACACACACACACACACACACACACACACACACACACACACACACACACACACACACACACACACGAATTGCGAAGTTTTCAATGAGGTTTCTGCAAGTTTTAATGGTGACTGTCTGCAAATAAGCCTCAACTGCTGCCTTCAGATCAGTACAGGTTCAGATCTGGGGTGTTCCTTGGAGACGTTATCCTTAGAAGTTCCCCGGAGGAAAAAAAATCCATGGATTGAGGTCGGGTCTGTGTGGAGACCATTCATTTTCCATATGCAAACTGAGAACTTGTTGTCCAAATTTTTGACGCAGAAAGGCAATTGTTTCGTTGGCTGTATGCGGGGTTGCACCGTCTTGCATGAACCACCGTCGACGAAGGGCTGCAGTGCTCATTGATTGCTTCAAGTTTTCATAAAATGAGTTGACAATCGACCGGTATAGTTCTTGATTGATGGTAACCGTCCTTCCGTTTTTGTCTTCAAACCAATACGGCCCAAACACACCTCTTTAGCTGACAGCCACAGAAGCAGTGACTTTCTGATCCTTAAGCGACTTCTCTTCAACCTCATCTGGGCGTTGACTTCCCCAGAAAATGTTGTGTGAATCGACAGCACCATTGATGTGAAAGTGTGCCTCATCACGAAACCACACATCGTTAATCCAGTTTGGGTTTGCCTCCATTTTCTGCTGCAGCATCTCACACATAGCGACTCATGCTGCTTTATCCCCATCTGTCAATTTATGGGCTGTTGTGATGTGGTAAGGAAAGAGGTTTAAATCTTGTTTCATTATTCTTTTGATACTGCTGGGAGTGAGACCCAGTTCAGCCGATCTTTGTCGATGTGATTCCTTCGGACTTTGCATGACTGACTCACGAACTCCTTACATGTTTCCTTCACACTGTACACTTCTTGGGCGAACGGACCTTCTCTTGTTAATCTTGAGAATCATCCCTTCACTTTTGAACTTTTTCACAAGTTTCCAAATGTCTGGCTTGCTTGGCTTGTTTCTGGGATGCACTCCATATTCAGTACAGAACCTCGTCTGGACGGAAGCAATTGATTTGGTCTTAAAATACCACTTGATAATGTTTACTCTTTGCTCCGTAGAAAACGTCATTTTTTCTGTAAAATACTTTGTTTATGCTTGAATGACTTATCCAAAGATCATCGATCACTCCTGCAAAACCAAAAAAACATTAAGGTAATGACTAAAAGTACAAATGTCATTTGAAGTGGTTAACGTTTTATTGACACACCCTTATTATACAAAGCTAATAAGATATTATAGCTTCATTTCAGAGAATTGACAGATTTTTAAAATAATTTATAACACCCACTCCCAGAAGGAACGGTGGTGTGACATGATACACATTTCCAGAAAGAATTTGCGTCGTTACTTACACCAAAATAAACGCGGCTATGAATTTTTCAAACCCCACAAGCATTCCCGGGTGCACCCTGAGTACAACCACCAAGCTTCAACTCATTCTGTCCAGGGGTTTCGGAGTGCATAAACTACAAACAGACGGACAGAGATGGCTAGCTTTATACTCTATATACTGTGTATATACGATGATTAGAGCTCAACAGCTATAGAGGAACTCGGGTAGAATTTGAAACGGCAAAGGGCTTACCTTGGGTAGCTTTTTTTGGTTGCTTAATGCAGTTTTCTTCTGCAAGAAGGGCATGGAAGAAATTCATTTATTTGATAATCCCAGCCACTTGGTGTAATTGATGAAGTGAGAGCTGATTGGTTATTCCCTCCAACCATGGGCCAGAGGCATGTTTGTGTCTTGTTACCTTCGCATTCTGCGAAAGGTTATGTTTTGGTCGGCGTGTATTTATTACCTTCGCATTCTGCGAAAGGTGATGTTTTGGTCGGCGTGTATTTATTTATTTGTTTATTTATTTATTTGTAATCTTGTGATTCGTATAACTCAAAAAGTATTAAACTGAATTGCATGAAATTTGGTGGGATGATTGGTTATTAGCCAGGAAGCATTCGATTAGATTTTGGGATCGTTCAGGTCAAAGGTCAAGGTCAAGGTCACAAAAAGGTCAAAATCGTCTTTTTACGATAACACGGTCAATTTTTATTCAATTTGCATGCAACTAACGCCAAAATGTTCATAATTCAACTCCTCATCTTGTCATATGCAATATGACACAATGACGCCCATACTCTTGTTACCGGTTAGGGGTCAAAGGTCAGGGGGGTCACGACCTTGAAAAATATGCGGTTTTTGTCATAACGCGGTCAATTCTTGTCCGCTTTACATGAACCCAGCACCAAAATGTTCAGAATTTAATGCCCAATCTTGTGACACAATGACGTCATAACACATGTCACCGGTTTGGGTAAAATGTCGGGGGGGGGGTCACGCCCTTGAAAAATATGCGGTTTTCGGCATAACTCAGTCAATTCTTATTCGATTTGCATGAAACCAGCATCAAACGAGATTACCTTCTCTTGTTGAAACGTTGTATTCACCGAACTTGCGAGTGAAGACTCGCCAAAACGACGTGAGTTGATTGTTGTTTAGTCCGTAGCCCCCGAAATTCGGGGGGGGGGTCATGACATTATAGATATGTGGTTTGTGTCATAAGACCATTCATATGAAACCAGTTCCCCACACTCATGCCAAGAACAACAAAAAGTAGTGGCGGCGAAGGTATGCGCTCTATGAGTGCCCGTTCTAGTTATTTATGTGTTGACTGCTATTTGACATTGCACGTGGGACTTCCTTGGGAGCCTCGGTGATGTGCGTTTCTGTTTACGCTGTCACTGATGACGCACAAATAAGTGAAGAAACCTGTCCGATAGCTGAAGGGGTTTCATGTAGCATTGGGATTCTCATGTATTGTATGTACTATGTGTGAATGTCTACAGCTGTAGATGAGCTCAGGTAGAGTTTGAAATGGCAAAGGGATGACCTTGTGTAGTTTTTATTGGTTGTTTTAATGCAGTTTTCTTCTTTGTCTGGAAGAGCATTGGAGTTAATTTATATAATCCTAGTCATCTGGGGTTATTCTCTCCATTGATTATTGAGAGCTGATTGGTCATTCTCTCCAGTGATATATATATATATATATATATATATATATATATATATATATATATATATATATTCATATATACTGTAAATACATACATATATAGCGATACCCAATATTCTTAGTTGTTCATCTAATTATTGAGGTTCTCCGATCTGGATGAACGCTGTGACAATACTGTAATAACTGCAACACCAGAATGGCCTCTGAGAATGCAACAATGCCAATGTCAAATGCTGTCCCCAAGCAGAAGAAAAGGGAAGCTACCGACTAGTTTGGCCTTTCTGGGGCTCGTCAGGGCAACACCTCGCTCACTGATATTACTGTGCTATTATTCTGTTCCATCCAGAACTTCATTTATCATCTACATATAACTTCCAACCGCAAAAGATAATGGTGATGTCTCCTGGTTGCGATTAGTGGTGTGGAAAACAATGTGACAGATGGCACTTCTTGGTTTCAGATTGTGCAGCAATATCTGTAATGGGACTCGATCTGGCATCCTCACCAATCACAGTTCGGGGTGCATCATTAGTGTGTGTGTGTGTGTGTGTGTGTGTGTGTGTGTGTGTGTGTGTGTGTGTGTGTATACATACATATATATGACAGTAGTAATAAGAATAATAAGAATAATAAGAATAAATACATATATGTATGTACATATATATATATATATATATATATATATATATATATATATATATATATATATATATATCTGTATTTGTATGTATATATTATATATCTACATATATATGTATTTATTATTATTATTTATATATATATATATATATATATATATAAATATATATATATATATATATATATATATATATATATATGTATTTACTATAATTATTTATATATTCTAGTGCGGGCCCGTAGGTGCTTGCCCGTAGGTGCGTGCCAGTATGTGCAGCTTCGTTCCTTCGCTCTCGTAAACGACGACTGGATTGGGGCATTGTTTCAATTAAATCAGACCAACCGTATCATAAATGGCCATCACTTGGGAAACACCTGGGAAACATACTCAGGTCCCCAGCGTCAATTGTGACGTCATATCAAACGAAGAATAATAATAATTGTGACGCCCCCTCTCTCTCGCCCCCCCTCTCTCGCCTCCTTCCTCCCCTCCAGCCTCGCTGCCCCTCTCTCGCCCCCACTCTCACCCCCTCTCTTGAATTGACGCCCCCTCTCTCTCACCCCCCTCTCTTTCCTTCCCCTCTCTGGCCCCCCTCTCTTGCCCCCTCCCTCCCCCCTCTCTTTCCTTCCCCTCTCTGGCCCCCCTCTCTTGTCCCCCTCCCTCCCCCTCTCTCCCCCCTCCTCTCTCACCCCTCTCTCTGTAAATGTATTCACAAATGTCTACCAAGCACAACAATTAATTCAAACCTTGGGAAAAAAACAGCTTTCAAACCCTTGGAAAACAGCTGTTTCCCTTGGGAAAATTCAAACCTTGGGATTAATTAATAACTAGCATAACCCACGCTCTGCACGACATGTTGGGGTGGGTGTGTTTGAGAAAGGAACTGATGCAGAGTATCAGTAGTAATTTTACTTTAATGCAGTAAGTCGAATACGATTTCACCGTTTCAGAACCATTTTATTTACTTTTTTTGTACCATGCATCTCATATGGTCTTTGAGATAATGTAAGCTGAATATCACGTTACTCGAGCGCAGAACAAAGTCGAAGATAGCACGACACGAAACCACAAACTCGGAAATAATATATAAGATTTGAACAATTATTTCAAACCTTGGGAAAAAAACAGCTTTCAAACCTTGGTAAACACTTGGGAAATAGCTGAAACGGATGACGAACGATATCAAACCTTGAAAAGGCACATACTCAGGTCCCCAGCGTCAATTGTAACGTCATACCAAACGAAGAAGAAGAAAAATTGTGACGTCAATCGTGCAAAAAACAAACAAACAAAAAAGCAAACATTAATCGTGACGTCATTCGTGGTTATAGCACCGTGTCCTGTCATTGGTTGACAGACGTTATTGGTCATGATTGGTTGACAGACAATATATAGGTCGTGATTGGTTGACAGACATTGGTCATTGTATCACGTTATTCTTTTTATTACTGCCAATTATTGTGCTGTTATTATTATTAATATGTTGTTATCATTATTCTGAGATATCTTTGGAAAAAAATTGGCAGATAAGGTGATAAGGTGGAACGACACTGACTTCAGCTGCGATATATACACCTTTCCAACACTGAAAAAAGCAATAAAATGGCCGTAACTTGGGAACCGCTCGTCCGATTAATATCAAACCTTGAAAAGGCACATCCGCGGGCCACCGGCAATATTCCTGGCAAATTTCAATCAGATCGGACCGGCGGTTCTCGAGAAACGGCGGTCGCAGACAGACAGACACACACACACACACAAACACACACACACACACAGATTGCTGGAATTATAGATAGATACTAGCAAAGTACCCGCCCATGGGCGGATACAGTTATCTGTTGAATGGCGTTGGTCCCGTCTCGATCGGATGAAATTGAGAAATTGACGTTATCCGGTGACCTTGACACCGTGACCTTTGACCTTGACCTTGACCTTGATCCCCTTATGTCCGTTCCCAAGGATCACATATGCCAAGTTTCATCTCATTCTATCCAATGGTTTGGCCGTCTATAAAGGACAAACAAACATGACAAATTGACGTTTTCGTCAATTTATGACGTCATAACTCGAAAACCGGAAGTCGGAAGTGAATGTCGTCAATAAACTGTCATTTAATTTTGATTATCTGTCGAATGGCGTTGGTCCCGTCTCGATCGGATGAAATTGAGAAATTGAAGTTACCCGGTGACCTTGACCTCGTGATCTTTGACCTTTAACTTGACCCCCCCCCCCCCTCCATGTCCATTCTCATGTTCCAAGGATCACTCATGCCAAGTTTCATCTCATTCCATCCAACGGTTCGGCCGCCTATAAAGGACGAACAAACACGCACACATCTATACATACAAACATATTCTGTTTTTTTAGTATAGTAGATATATATATATATATATATATATATATATATATATATATATATATATATATATGTATTGATATGTATATGTATACTGTATATGAATTTATTATATATTTTTTAATGTATACATATATTTATATATATATATATATATATTTTAATCCACATATATATATATATATATATATATATATATATATATATATATATATATATATATATATATATATGTATATGTATGTACATATATATATATATATGTATATGTATGTACATATATATATATATATATGTATATGTATGTACATATATATATATATATATATATATATATATATATATATATATATATATATATATATATATATATATATATATACTTTTATACATATGTATCCCTGTGTCGTAAGAGGCGACCAGGGTTGCGTCAGGAAGGGCATCCGGCGTAAAACATGTGATCGAGCCTTTTTGGAGAGAGAGCTGGTGCCTTTTTCGGAGAGAGCTACTGCCAACATGAGCCACAATCAGAGAGGGCTACAGCCAACATGAGCCACGATCAGAGAGGGCTGAGCCTCGCGTCCGTTTTCCTTTTGTAAGGCGGGGCTCCGCACTTCGCCGCGCTGGGCTCCGCCCCGTTCGTGGCTCCACCTCCCTTCGAGGCGTTTCCAGAAGGCTCTCGAAGGGGGCGTGCCCCCACTCCGACCGCCTCATGCTGGGCCTCCACCAATGGGGAGGGAGCTGCCCTGCCCCCCTTCTCGTGCCAGCCTTAGCACCGCAGAGGGGTGCGCAAACCCGCGCACTAGCGCAGGTTTCTTTTTTGCCATTGTCGTTGGTTGGTTTGAGGTTGTTGGATCCAAAAAATCGATAGAGAAAGAAAAATGGCTAACTCAAAGAGTCCCAGCCCGGATGAATCACACATATTCCCCCTAAACAACAGGTGTGGACTAACTACACATGAACTTAGCGTCATAACTGATCTAAGGACCCTTTATGGTGTATTGCGAATTTCCACAGCTGTAACACATATATATATATATATATATATATATATATATATAATTTTAATACATATATATATATATATATATATATACTTGTTTATATATACATATTTAGATATATATATATATATATGTATATTATATATATATATATATATATATATATATATATATATATATATATATATATATATATATATATATATATATATATATCCATCCATTGGGACCATACTCTGTGCAGA
This sequence comes from Eptatretus burgeri, assembly GCF_056783735.1. Classification (NCBI taxonomy): domain Eukaryota; kingdom Metazoa; phylum Chordata; class Myxini; order Myxiniformes; family Myxinidae; genus Eptatretus; species Eptatretus burgeri. The sequence continues at coordinate 65,311,633 of NC_140966.1, forward strand.
GCGTTGGTGCTGTCTGAGCAGTCTCCAAGGCTATCGGGCACAATCCTGGACAAGTCATCACTCCAATACAGGATACCAGCGAGCTGGCACTCATTTGCCAACCTCGTAAGGATGACAGGCAGAGTTAACCAAACTTGGTATTAATTCAACAGCCAAGGGGGATTTGAAGTCAGGATCTGAGAATCCCAATCCCACCACCCTAACAATGAAGCCAACACCAGGCATACTGGGTGAAATCCAAAATGCAAACTTTGATTTAATCAAAATTGCCAAACAAAAATTGTGTTCATTTTAGAATATACTTTCCTTTTTCATTCAACATTTTATAGTGTTGTACACGCACACACACACACACGCACACACGCACACACACACGCACAACAAGTGTGTATGTGTGCGTGTCTGATATATATTATATAACATATATATATATATATATATATATATATATATATATATATATATATATATATATATATATATCTTCTTCTTCTTCTTCCGGCTGCTCCTGTTAGGGGTCGCCACAGCGGATCATCCGTATGATCCGCATAGGGATTTGGCACATGTTTTACGCCGGATGCCCTTCCTGACGCAACCCTGATCGCCTCTTACGACACAGGGATATGATACACCTATTTTATCCGGGGTATACACCGGCCCAGTACATTGCTACTCATTTCGCCAACCTCAGAAGGATGACAACAGGCTGAGTCAACCCCCTGGTGTATTAATTCAGTGGCCCAACAGGGCTTGAACTCAGGACCTTTTGGATCCCAAGCCGCTATCCTAACCACTGCGCCAACACCAGGATATATATATATATATATATATATATATATATATATATATATATATATATATATATGTACACACACACACACATATACATATACATACATACATATAATATGGAATACCAGGCATAGTGGCGTGCGCCTGTAATCCGGCTTCTCAGAGGCTTGGGTTGGAGGATCGCTTGAGGATGGAACCTCTGCGCTGGGCCACGCTATGAGAGGGTGTAGGGCAGCCCGGAATCATGGCGAAACCCAATCCATATCCTTGTGTCGTAAGAGGCGACCAGGGTTGCGTCAGGAAGGGCATCCGGCGTAAAACCTGTGCCAAACCAGTATGCAGATCATAACGGATGATCCGCTGTGGCGGCCCTTAACGGGAGCAGCTGAAAGAAGAAGATATACATATAACTAACGATACCCGTGCACATGCACGGGATAGCAGTACAACATAGCTGGTCGCAGACGACAGACTGTACACGGGGAATGACAAAAATACGCATTGTGCAAAATGCAAGTGGTACTATGGAACGCCAAGACTTCCCAAACATTGTCGGCATGTCCGCTAAGTGCCACAACAATTTCATAGGGATCGTTTGACGGCGAGCCGAGTTTTTAGTGTGCAAGCTTGGTATTATAATCGAGATATGGAAAGAGAGATTGGGACCACACTCTGTCCAGAGTGTTGGTGCTGCCAAAGCAGTCTCCTTGGCTATTGGACACAATCCTGGACGCGTCGCCACTCCCACACAGTACACCAGCATGTTGGCACTCATTTTGCCGACTTCAGAAGGATGACAGGTCGAGTCAACCCCACCTGGTATTAATTCAACAGCTGAGCAGGATTTGAACTCAGTATCCAAGTATCCAAAGCCCACCACCCTAACCATTAAGCCAACACCAGGCATAAAAAATATAAATAATATACAATATAATGTAAAATATTGTTACGAATTTTGGCCCATCTGGCATGTGATCGGCCACGTAACTCGAATCGTGACGCGTCCCCCACCGGAACGGACAATTCAGTCGTGACCCTCCGGGAACTACCGCCAGGAGCCAGTCACGGGTGGGGGTTTAACCTCACCACGATCGTGCCAATTGCCCACCCACGCAGGATGGGGTTGCTCGCCAAATTTGACCTACCTAAGTACCGGGCGATCGTACCTCGCCGCAGGTCGACTTCGGACACGAACCGCTTAAGCGGCTCGTTCCGTGATGCAGGGATAACTGAGTGGAGTTATCGTTGACCTCGACGGTTCAGATTACTTATTGGGTGTTTCAACCCACTATCAATCCCTTACGTGATGCAAGATGGAACTTTCAAACAGAGGAAAGGACGCAACGAAACGGGAAACAGTTCAACAAGCAAGGACCTTTATTTCACACACACAACACACGCACGTAAGGCAGTAATGCAATGTGCAGCAAAGGCAAAATGCAACAAAAGCAAAAGCACTATTACTGACTATAATTATTTACAACACTTAAACAATTATACTTGTCGGGACTTGGCGCCACATCATTCGTTCAAAATAAACAGGAAAGACCTCCCCATAGGCAGGGAGGTAGACGGGGTCCGTGGACCAAATGTGTGCGGAACGTGGAGGAGCGGCCAGGTCCATGACACCGAAAAGGTCTTACCTGTGTCCTCGTGACGCGTTGGCGGGTAAGCCGCAATGTCATTGCAGCTGCGCCCCAACTCCGTGCCCCTGGCGTGGTCGGTGAGCCCTCTCCGCGTGCTCCGTGCAAGCATTGTTTGGTCGGCACCAGGGTTAGGGTGGGGAATGAACGGGGCCACCGGCACTATCTCAGCGCGGATGGGGGGGGCCGAATTGTTGATACTCAGGGTCGAGCGAGGGGAATGGCTGGCTGGCTTGGTCGCTTGTGAAAGCGAAGGTGGCTCGATTCCAGCGACGAGACGACACCAACGACCAGCGACGAGACGACAACCAACGACCAGTGACGAGATGACACCAACGACGAGAAAAGCGACCCCCACACTACTGCGAGTTCCACACAGACTCGCGTCTTTTATAGACCGGGGGAGGAGCCTGTATGCAGATTTTAGGATCAAAACATGATTGGAGGCGGGGCCACGCCACCCTCTGTTCAGCCATTGGTGTGGCAAAAAGGGGCGTGAACCTCTTTTGATCCGAATTCCTTCCTGAGAGGAATTCGCATTCATCGCGCTTGGAGGAGGGGCTACACCGCCCGACGCTCGCCCATTGGATGGAGGAAAAGGGGCGTGAA
>NC_140966.1:65322176-65329676 GCF_056783735.1 Eptatretus burgeri
TTTCGGAGAGACATAGTGAGAGTGTGAGATTTGTCCGGATTGAAAGACATGTTCCTCGTGTTGGACCAGTTTGTGATTTTATCCAGATCTGCAGTGAGCGAAGAAGCTGCTGCTTGCCGGTCTGAGGGATGACAGATGGTACTTGTGGGGACCGGCTGCATGCCGGTCCCCACACCCCCTAAGGATTATAATTCGAAGCTTCCAAATGCAACGTTTCTTGTAGACTTTTCTTTTCTTTTCTTTTCTTTTCTTTTTTTCTTTTCTTTTATTTTTGCAACGTTTCTTTTCCTTTATTTTTATAAATGCAAAATCGAGGTTCATGGAAGAGTGAGGTGACAGAGGGCAAAAAGGCAATGCACTGATACTGGGGCAGTGGAGTGCAACAGCAATATATTCAAAAAATAAAAAAAACAGCAATGGAGGAGAGAGGAGGGGAGGGGAGGAAACACAATAATCTGCGAGTAATATGGTTAAGGTTAATCATTTGCTTTGTGTGCTTTAAGTGACATTGTGCTGATTTGCAGATGCATCGTGCACATGTCGCAATAAGTTTCCCTTCATGGTATGAGTTGTACCTTCAATGAAGCATGACTTATAATCTTCTTCTTTGTTTTTTTTGTTTGTTTAATCTTGCCTTGCTGCAAAGTAAACAATTGATTTTTAACTGGAGGTGAATATAGATGTTTCATTGGCTCATCTGTTTTTATGACCTCATTATTGCTCTTAGAATTTCGTCATGTTTAATTGACATGAATATTGAGTATATGACTTTTCATACAATATTTAGCAGGGGTACCCAGCGTTGCCCGGTATATTTTTTGTGGGGGCATAAAACACTTCCCCACACCCCCTAATGACTGGTGGTCAGGGTTCACATAGCTACATAGGCTTCGGCACGATAGCGAGATTTAAAAATGGGCTGTCACAGTCGCCTGTCCAACTCGCAATCCCGTGAGATCTGTGGAAACACCGTGGAAAATTGCAACTGGTAATTGTTTTGTATTTATTACTGTGGATGTGTACTTGAATATAACTGTCATTCATCAAAAAGGCTTCGGCACTATACAGTGAAACAGCGATAATATATAAAATCGAAAAAAAACTTTTCCAAACTTTCAAATTTTTTTATTGTCTAAAACACTCCTTGGCACTCACTGACGAACCCCTGAAAGTTTGACGAGGATCCGTTCAGCCATCTCTGACGACACACACGCACACGCACACACACACACACACACACACACACACACACACACACACACACACACACACACACACACACACACACACACACACAAACAGTGTGTGTGTGTGTGTTTCAATAATGTCATGTTCTCACACAATATTTGGCACTGCAGAGCCTTCACTAGCTTCTCAAAAGCTAGGGTGTATGAAATAATGTCTGGTACATTTTATTGTGTTCTCAGCATGACAGAGCTGCTGAAGTTAATTATTTGTGATAACCTTTTTAGGGTGTTAAATTTCTTTATTTCCTGTGGCCGTTGATAATATCAGAGGGTCTCGCGGGCAGCATTTTGCCCACGAGCCACAAGCTGGGGGCCACTGCTCTAGACAGGACATCAGTGCTGCTGAAGTGTGGTGGCTTGGGATCCTAGGGTCCTGAGTTCAAGCCCCGTTGGGCCGCTGAATTAATACACCAGGAGGTTGACTCAGCCTGTCATCCTTCTGAGGTCGACAAAATGAGTACCAGTGCACTGGTAAGGGGGACACTGCATCAGCGTCATAGCCGCGTCCCAACCAATGATGCAACCAGCAGCCACAGGCTGCACTCGATAGAGAGAGTGCTGCTTAAACAATTTCTTTAGATAGGATTACAATCCTGGATGGGTCGTCATTCCGATGCAGGAAACTCGACTGAGGGTGCAACAATTTGTAAGTCGTTAATCAGTGTGCCGGCGATAGCTTGTCTACTCTTCCTGAAGGACACTGTGGGATCTTTAGCATCCACTAATTAATCCCAGCAGATGGGACGCATGGTTTAACCTCCATCTAAGGAACGGCGCACATTGATTCATTGCCCTGCAAGCGAAACACCACGATGATAGTTTGAATCTGGTCCAAGATTCGAATCCAGGCTAGACAGCTTGGAGACGAGTGAGAATATCTCTGTGTTGTCATACCAGCCCTGATTATTGGTACCATTCATTCAAATGTATTTACCACAAAACAAAGTTCGAGGTCTGACACAAGTGCAGTGACAAATTGTAATTCTCTTGTTCAATCCTTGATGGTGGTTGTTTTTGAGTGCCGAACTTGTGGGGAGATTTACTATTTTTTTTCTCTCAGAATCAGTCATTTAATTATTGAAAAATCAGCAAAAAGTATTACCATTATTGAAAGTTGGTTTTTTTTTTTCACTTTCTGGCAGGAATTCCCATTGAAATCAATTTAATAAACGTAGTTTTTATATTTAACACCAGGATGCAATTTGGAAGGAATGGTAAGTCACAGTTTTTAAATGAAAATTCAAATTTAAAACAAAATTAGTTTTCAGATCAGTAATTTAATTATTTATTACATATTTTTGCTTGTGCACACAAGCAGAATCATTTAATTATTTCCCACATTTTAACTTCACCTCCTACTGGCATATTTGCATTTGGAAGGCATTCTTACCCCGACATAATGATTAATATCTGTTGTAATGTTTGAGCTGGAGCATATGATTTTATTTTACACTAAACAGTTGAATGTAATTGAGAAGCCTGGTGTTGGCGCAGTGGTTCGGGCAGCGGCTTGGGATCCAAAAGGTCCTGAGTTCAAGCCCCGTTGGGCCACTGAATTAAGACACCAGGGGGTTGACTCAGCCTGTCATCCTTCTGAGGTCGGCGAAGTGAGTACCAGTGTACTGGGCCGGTGTATACCCCGGTTAGAATAGGTGTACCATATCCCTGTGTCGTAAGAAGCGACCAGGGTTGCGTCACGAAGGGCATCCGGCGTAAAATCTGTGCCAAATCATTATGCGGATCATGATGGATGATCCGCTGTGGCGACCCCTAACGGGAGCAGCCGAAAGAAGAAGAAGAAGAGAGAGTTGAATGTAATAGAGAGATGCAAAGTAAAAAATTGTCATAATTAGCACCAAAAAGTGGTAATTTCAATGTCGTCATCATCATCACCATGAACCATGCTCATTACAGAGCTGCCGAAGCAGTTTATTTGGCTAGGGTTACAATTCTGGTTGGGTCGCCACTCCTACACAGGAAGTTAGGGCAGGAATTTTTAATTTGATCAGGGTGTCGACGATAACTCACCTACTCTTCGTGAATTACACCGTGGGATCTTTAATGTTGACCAACTAATGTTGGTAGATGGAACGCCAGTTTAGCATCCATCGAAGGGGCGGCACACACATTGATGAATCATTCTGTCTGTGAAACACCAGGATGATAGTTTATATCTGGGTCAGGATTCAAACCCAGGCTGGACAGTTTCGAGACAAGTTTGCATACCTTTCCGTCATCCTGCCAACCTTCACGAGGTATTTTAACAGAATTGAAAAGATACTGTACAAACTATTTTGATCAAAGCGGTGTGTAGAATTCACAGTAGCAATGTTTGAATGAATGGTTCAGCATGGATTCAGGGGCTAGATTTGCCAATGTCAAAACAGAACTCAACTTATGATATGTATTTACCCGAGATGAAAAGTACTTCCTGGTGTCCCTGTTGTGTTAAAGGTTTGTAGTTTCAGTATGGATAAAATCATACATTCTCGTTTTGGAATCCCATATTTTTGACAGTTGAAAACAAAAATTGCTTTGACTATAATCATAACATATGCAATTAATTATTTTAGGAATTAACTTAACTCTCTGCTCTTCCATGAGTTTCAACGCCTGTATATAAAAGTTCGTTTTTAAAGGTGTAAGTTATTTTGGGTGAAAAGATATTTGAGAAATTTTACGAGGTCTTGCAGCTAAATATTGTGAAACTACAACAACCCTAAATCTGTCTTCTGACTTAACATTGTTAGTTTCTCCAGCCAAAAACTGCTCGTTGCTTGGTAAGTGTCTGCAAAAATGAAGCGAGTGAAAAGAAAATTCATGAAAATGTAAAATGATTCGGATTTAAGTGATTTTTAAAATAAACTTATCTGAAAAGGAACTGTAATACCATTTGTCTCTCTTTTTGATGAGATGTACTTTGAGCACGCAGGATCATTCACAGTTCACATGCTCTCCTAGGAGTTGTCTCGTCCGTTTTGATTCCCATCTTGAGTCTTACTGCCATCTTGCAGGCAGAGTGTTGCCTCAGAAAGGAACGCTATCTCTTCAAATGGTTGGATAGAATGGCTCAACTATCTGCTGGCACTTGTTACATCGTATAATATAAATTCTACTTATAAAATTTGTAATAATTAGGTCATTTAGTGCTGGCGACTAGGCTAACTTCCAACTTCCTTTCCCAAAGTGGTTTGATTTGTGGATTGAAAAACATTCTTGGTTTTTGAAATGACAATGGAGAGGTGCTTAAGGCTTTTGAAAGAATTGGTACATACTTCTGGTTTTGTGGGTTTTCCTTGATAATTGTGCCAACATGCAGCAAAACCAGAAGGTCGATTAATTTGTGATGCTCCACTATTTTATGGGACTATGGTCTCCACTAGTCAACTGTTGAGACAACTACATTTTTAGAGTTCAAAAATAAATATTACTCACTATGTGGCCAGTGCACTTTTGAAATTTATTTATAGTATCAGAGGTACATATTAAGGGAGAGTTGGCTCCACTTGCAAAACACATCTAAAATCCCCCACTCGGTGGAAAAAAAACACATGATTCATGACTTTTTTTTGTCGATACGGCAGTGGAGTAGTAATGATAAGATTTTTTTTTTTAGAAACACGGAGTCTCCTAGAAACAAGGAGAATAAGGGGTCGTTGAAATGTATGAAACATGAAACTTGGCAAATTCTCAGGAAAAAAAACAAACATTGCAATTATGGCTGTGATCAGCATTCTAGTTTGGATGTGGTCTCTGGAATTTGGAGAGTACCTCGGGAAAACTTCAGTTGTATCTTAAAGGACTGTAATCATAACTTTTCCAGTGAAAGATTAGTTAATGAGAACGGCACTCGGTAGAACACATACCTCCGCCAGGCTGAACACTTTATGTTTTGTATCCCACTGATCGGCCGGATCTGCATCTGAACATGAACCAAAATCGAATCGGCTTGTTCTTGTCACCTACCCTACTCATCCACCTAGTTTTGTCATAATCTGTCCATAACTTTTTGAGATATCCTGCTGCTCACAGAGAGACAGACAGACAAATAAACCTTGCCAAAAGGTGACCACGTGTGACTTCTTTAAGGTCACACTGAGGTGAACAGAGCTGCTATATCCACCAGGAGTGACTCCTTGAGGAATATCTGCCTACGAGAGATTCCGATGAGAATCGTTCTACAGAATAACCATGAAAAATATGCGTTTGCCTCATAACGTCACCAAATGACGTCATAATGTCTCGAGCTTGACATATCTAGAAAGCACTCATTGAGGTGTTCAATTTGAGGTGCTACACGATATGGTTCCTAAAACTTGAAAATTTGACCTTGGGGTCAAATATGTTTGACCTTAGGCGCTAACCATGAAGGTCAAGGCCAATCGCCACCAAAAATTAATCAGCTGAGCGCCAGACCATGAACTATATTCCCATGAAGTTTGAAGACGATCCGATCAAAATTACTCAAAAAATAAGGGTTTCGTCGACTCCCCTGATTTGCGACAAAGTGACCTTGACCTTTGACCTTGACCTTCAAAATTTTATGCGCTGAAAGGGACCTCTATAGGCCTCTGATATGCGAAGTTACAAAAATTTCCAATGATAACTGTGCTCTGCAGAATTTTTTATACATGATTACAGACAAACAAAAAAAATTAAAAAAACAAAAAAAAATAACATACAAGCTGACTAACATATCTTGCAAAAACTTCGTTTTGGCAAGATAAAAAGGATGAAAATGTAACCAACGTCTACCTTCGGTGGCAAAGGTAACAATTTTTTTTCCTGAGCCCTGTCCCCCACGCAGCAGGAAATGGGGTTTTGCAATTACGTGTGTTTTGGCCGTAACTTTTTTTTTCCCCCATTTGAGCTTTTGTCATCAAATTTTCAATAAAGCTTTATTATGAGAATATGGAAAAGATTAATCAAGAATTTAGTCAAAAGGTCAAAGGTCATTGTGACATAAAATCGTCAATTTTCATCCAATTGACCTGGAATTTTAATGATCATTTGAGCTTTTATCATCAAATTTTCAGCAAAGCTTTATTTTGAAAATATGGAGAACATAAATGAAGAATTTGGTCAAAAAGTCAAAGATACCGTTTCGCATACGGAAGAAGAAGAAGAATCCAGATACAAAGCAGACGGGCTTTGCATTTTCAGAAGCTTTGTACTTTTTGCTTATGATCGATAATACCATTACAAAACTGATCATAATGATGAAAACATTTTGCAATCGGTGATAGATCAGGAAAGTAAAATCATAATCAAGTTGAAAAATTGGTTCAAAATCAATGTATTCTTGAAGATTTTATTTGCATTGCTATTCTCACAACTACAGCATGCCATATTCACAAGGTCAATGGAAATTCTTTGAGAACTGTTCTTGCTGCTTAAAATTTTAAAATAATAATACAGAGATGAAGGCTAATGGAAACTGGACAATTGAGGGGCGAGAGGCTAACAAACCAACAATGGAGTAGAAAGGAATGGGCAGACAAGGGATGGGGAATTGAGTCAGGATCAAATGAAGTAGGAACATGCAGACAGAAAATGGAAAAGAGAGGACAATTGTTCAAAGGTCAGGTCATATGAGCAGACAGGAAAATCTGACAATATAATAAATATAGGCACAATTATAGGTGTACTGGAGAGGAGAGTGGTAATAGTAAAGATCAGGAATAAGGAATATCATGAGATGGTGAAGGCTTCCCGTTTTAAAGGAATGGAGGGAAGCATGTGACTGGACAGACTCAAGCAGAAGAATCCACATTCAGGATAAGACGGACAAAAATGTGAAGGTGAGAAGTTTGCATAGATTTTTTTGGTGTGGAAGAAGGTGTGAGTGGCTGGCTGAGATGTGAAACCTTGTGGGGCTGATGAGGGCAAGTGGAGCAAGACCAGATATGAGATGGTAAAAAAACTGCCAGGCAACTAACCTGTCCGGAGTGATAGAAAGGCAGATTCTACACCTGAGCATCCTAATGAATGATTCCAATTACCCTCAGACCCTTGTATTCCACTTCCTCCAGGGACACAAGGTTAGATCTGGTGATACAATGCCCATAGCCATACTCCAAGGCAATGCAGATGAAAGCCTTTTGTGGACTGTTAGGAGCTGAGAGCGACCAGCGGATGACAGTTCATTATTAATGTCATGGTGCTGCCCTGCCCTCGAAGAGCTTATCATACATGTGATAAGCGTAGGAAACATTGTGGTAAATTATTCTTCCAAGGAGTGGTAAAGAATGCA
>NC_140966.1:65337176-65412176 GCF_056783735.1 Eptatretus burgeri
CAACAATTTTTTGGGGGGGTTGGAAATCACTTAAAACATGTGTAAATGCAAAAAAAAATTTCTCTTTTTTTTGGGGGGGGTAACAATTTTTTTGGGGGGGGGGTTGGAAATCACTTAAAACATCTAGAAATGCAAAAAAAAAACTTTTTTTTTCTAAAAACAATTTTCTTTGTGGGGGGGGACCAAGGCCAAAATTTAATGGCATGATCCTTGGACCATACCTAACCCCCCCACCAAGTTTCATCGAAATCCGTCGAGGAGTTTTTCCGTAATACTGTTCACAAACAAACAAACAAACACACAAACAAACAAACAAGCAGTCATAGACTGGTACTTACGAAATGGTCAACTTGACCTCTGACCTTGTCCAATAAAAGCTGTCTCTGGAGAAGGTAGCGACGCAAACCAGAAGTTTCTACGATGATTTTGTACCAAACCATCAAAAATCGAATGTTTTGGATGTTTGACCTCACTGTGACCTTGACCTTTGACCGATTTTGACCAAAATCTAATCAGCGCTAGCCATCACCCTCCTGAATCACGTTGTGTAATTTTACATTGGTAGCTTCTTCCGTTATCGAGTTATTATTTTTTGGATGTTTGACCTCACTGTGACCTTGACCTTTGACCGATTTTGACCAAAATCTAATCATCACTAGCCATCACCCTCCTGAATCACGTGGTGTAATTTGACATTGGTAGCTTCTTCCGTTCTCGAGTTATCTGTACCAAACCATCAAAAATCGAATATTTGACCTCACTGTGACCTTGACATTTGACCAATTTTGACCAAAATCTAATCAACACTAGCCATCACCCTCCTGAATCACGTGGTGTAATTTGACATTGGTAGCTTCTTCCATTCTCAAGTTATCGTGCCTACAAACAAACAAACAACAAACAAACAAACAAACTAACAAACTAACAAACAAACAAACAAACAGAAATGGAAGTCATCAATACACTTACGAAATCTTTAGATTTCGTAAGTAACAAACAAACAAACTGGAGGGGAAGCACTCGGGAGAGTGCAAAACCTCCACCGCCAATACTTCTGGGTCACTCAAGTGAACCTTGTATCTTGGGGCCCTGCCACACCTTGACGTTTTAGGCAGCAATGCCAACGTATAAAAATGTATGTAAAACGCTGGTGTACGCTGAAATTTTGATGTTTGTTTTTTAAGTTTTTGGCGTATTCATAATGTGTTGATCGTTTGCATAACTTATTAGGAACGGGCACAGAACGTTTCGTTGTGTTATACATAACTTTTACCAACGAATGCTTACCTTGTGGTCAGCATTCAAAACCTATGACAAGCGAGAGTTTAACTTACCCTTTGCGTGCTATACGTATCGCCGGCGAACTCGTGGCGTAGCCAGTTAAGAACTTGCCGGACGCCGATTGAAATCAAAACTCCCTGAGAATTTGAAGTGTCAACATCGCAGTCACACCTTGACGATTTTGCCAGCATATGCCATTCTATGAAAAATGTGTTTACAACGCTTGGCACACGTCAGATATGCTACAGGTAAGTTGTGTATACATTTAGAGTATGCTGGAAATCATTGAAGTACGCTGGCATATTACCTCGTCCGTTTGGTACGTCGTGAAATTTCAAGCATGCTGAAAATTTTAAGGCGTACTCGACGTAAGGCTCACACGTTTCGCATGCGTTGGCATCTGTTCCTAGCACATTCCACGATCGTTTAAACACGGCGAACAGACGTTACTTGTAGGTTACTGATAAGTCGAAGCACGTCAAGGTAATGGCCAACATACTTGAAACCAAATTTCCAATCGATGAGTAACGTGCTTTGAACAAATGAGTAGCGTCAGCTTAGCCTATGTTTAACGTGCTTGGAAACTATGAGTAACGTGCATTGAAACTATATAACTGGCCTTGAACCAATGACTGGCATGCTATGAACATAAGAGTTACGTGCGTTTTCCCTCTGAGTAGCATGTTTTGAAGCTAAGTAAAACGTGCTTCTAACCTTTGAGTAACATGCTATGAACCTATTTCTAACGTATGTAAAACGCACATTGTCATATGTAGACGAATTAAATTGACATCTTCCGGACAACTATAGAACTTACTGAAAGTGTTTCTAACTTACTTCTACCGTGTACTGGCGTATTGGCAGCGTTTAGGGGAATTGGTATATGCAAATGGGCTTCACAATAAAAACCCATCATTGTTCCAGACTCCATGATGAGTAGATGTGAATGCCGGTAGTATCAATAGTTGCAGTACTATTACGCGTAGTAAGTGTGCGTGACAGTAATAATAGTAGTAGTAGTAGTAGTAGTAGTAGTGGTAGTAGCATTGGTAGTAGCTGTATGTCTATGTCAGTAGTAGTATGTGAGCGTGATGTGGATGCTGTGGGGGATGATGGATCCTCGTTGCTTCAACGAATAGGAGAATACTTTGCACCATTGTTCGATGTTCTGAAAGGGCTAATTTTTTTTACTCATTCCGAAGATGAAATATTTCTTTGTTTTACCATTGAAATTATTAAAAAAGACTTTGACAAATGCATAATGTACGAGTAATGAACACAGAACGCTTCGATAACTTCTAGATTAGTTATACCAACGATTGCTTGTCGTGTTTTAGGCGTCCACAGCCTATGCCCAACGATTGTCTAGCGCATGCATAACGTGGGAGCGCATCGTTTACGATTACGTGACGTTTGCTATCCATTGACTGCCACTAAACTATTTTAATAAACGGCTGTCACTCGCCTATTGTTTTTTGACGCTGGTGCAAGGCAATTCAAATCGTTTCCATTGAACGAGTTAACTTGCTGTCACTCGCCTATTGTTTTTGGACGCTGGTGCTCGGCAATTGAAATCGTTTCCATTGAACGAGTTAAATCGCTTCCATTGAACTATTGAAATGATTTCATAATAATCCTTGGTTATCCTTGGACCCACTCTGGCTAGCAGCTCGTCGAACATCGCTGGAGGCATTCGCAGGAAGTTCATGAAGGATGCATGGTCCTCGTTCCGGAGTTCCACCATGAGCTGGTCATATATGCCGTAATGGCGTCGCCTCCCGATCCATGGTCTGACCCAGTTCCTTCTCCTCCGTTCACGTCTTCTTCTCCCGGCTCTATTAGCAAGCAACTGGTGCAGTGTCAACTCGATGAGGTCATGTTGATGTTCGAGGACAGGTAGGTATTGTCGTTTCAGCCTTGCCGTATCCTCCACCTCTCGGAATGACATCAACATGTACTCACCACGAAGTCTAAAAAAACACGGGTTCCTCCTGCGAAGGCCCTTTTTATATTCCATTTCCCCAAATCGCTGTGAATATGTCATTCTACGTCACCTGTTTGTTAGAAACGTGTTCAGTAAGTTCTGTGGTCGTCATGAAGACGTCAAATACGTCTACATACGTATTTGTTCGTAGGACATGCTCCACAACTAATTCCCAAGCACGTTACTCATAGATTATAAATAAGTCACGGGTTCCCTAAACAATACTTTGATGTGTTTCGATGTATGAGAAACTTTTTAGTAGCGCGTTGCGAGCTGTGAACAACGTTCGTGTAGCGTGCTTATAAAACGTTACCTAGAGTTTATGAATAAGTTTCGGGTATGCAAATGTTACCTCAACGTGTTTCCACATATGAGTAACATATAAATAATGTGTGTCAACGATCGCATAACATGCCTAAACCTTATGGCCAGCGTAGCGGAACGTGTGAGCCAAACGCCGAGTACGTCGTAAAATTTTAAGCATACGAAAAGTTGAGAAAAACCACAAAGTTCAACGATTAAAGCCAGCGTACTATGACTTATGGCAGTGTTTTTCAACGTGCTCTTAATGTATACAAAACCTACCCATAACGTATTCGACGTGTGCCAGCGTATTAGGCAAATTTTTCATAAATCGGCATAGGTTGGCTAAATCGTCAAGGTGTGACAGCCCCTTTATTCATTAAATATGATGTCAACAGTGCTGACAGAGTTATAGTGCTTTTCTCCAACATTTTTTTTTGGGGGGGGGGGGGTGGGGTTGGAATCACTTAAAACATGTAAAAATGCAAAAAAAAATCTAAATTTTGTTGAAAAAAAATTGCAAAAAGGATTTTTTCTCTAACAATTTTTTTTTGGGGGGGGTTGGAAATCACTTAAAACATGTAGAAATGCCCAAAATTTTTTTCTTTTTTTGGGGGGTAACAATTTTTTTGGGGGGGGTTGGAAATCACTTAAAACATGTAAAAATGCAAAAAAAAATTTCTCTAACAATTTTTTTTGAGGGGAGGTAACAATTTTTTGGGGGGGGGTTGGAAATCACCTAAAACATGTAGAAATACAAAAAAAAAATTCTCTAACAATTTTTTTTTGGGGGGAGGGGGGTTGGAAATCACTTGAAACATGTAGAAATGCAAAAAAAAAAATTCTCTATTTTTTTGTGGGAGGGGGTAAAAAAATATTTTTGGGGGGAGGGGTTGGAAATCACTTAAAACATGAAGAAATGCAAAAAATAAATATATTTTTTTCTCTAACAATTTTTTTTTGGGGGGGGGGGACCAAGTAAAAATTTTAATGGCATGATCCTTGGACCATACCTAACCCCCCCACCAAGTTTCATCGAAATCCGTCGAGGAGTTTTTCCGTAATACTGTTCACAAACAAACAAACAAACAAACAAACAGAAAGGGGTGAAAACAGTAACCTCCATCCATATTCGAAGATGGCGGAGGTTAATTATAGTATCCAGATCCAGATCCAGATCCAAATCTTCATCAAAATCGAATCAATTTATCCTTGTCACACACCCAACCTGTCCACCAAGTTTCGTCCAAATCTGTCTATAACTTTTTGAGATATCCTGCTCACAAACAAACAGACAGACAAATGGGGGTGAATGCATTATCTCTGTCCACCTTTGAAACCTCAACCTTTTTTTTTTTTCCTTGAAATATATTTTGCTCAAGTCACTTGTTCTGGCATTTATATTTATTGTCGCAGATTATCTCATTAGTATTCCTGTGTAATATCAAACACCATCTCATCTATCTTTGGAAAATATTGCTTCCACGAGAACACTTTGCTTTTCTCCTGTCATCCCTCCCATCAACAATCGATTCAGCAACATGCACACACTTCCAACATAATTATCAGTTACAAAACTTTGCCGTTTCCTCGTTCCTTTTCTTTCTGGATTTTTCATGTTCCTAGCTCCCAAAATAAATAAAAACATGAATTTGCTATGTATCGTACTACCGTCATTAAAGTGTTTGCAAATTTTGATGCATCATCACCAGTTGTAATTATATATACACACACCTCTTTGTAACCACTGACTCACTAACTCGTATAAATATTTAGTACTTTCTAGGTATGCTAGAAAGCTGAAATTTTGCGTACTGATATAACTCGAATGCCAAGATCCAAGGAAAAAAATCATAAAGATGTCCTGAAATGAACATAATGAAAATATCCGTAAACAAAAGTCTGCTCACAGAGCTTCGCTTCTGCTCACGGAGGGTCACATGGCTGTAGACAATGGCACATCACGCGATCTTGCACCGGTACGATGGCTTTCTGAGGGAGCTGGTGTTTCTCGATTTTATGGCAGTATGATTAGACAAGTGTCTGTGGGTTTTTGTCATTTATGAACAATGTACAGTGAGTGATAGTAAGTCGTAAACATTTATCATTTACAGACAGTGTACAATGGCAGGTTTTGCAGTGTATATTTTATGTACTGTATTAGATATTTACATTTATACAGTCAGGGGAAGAGGATAGGCGAGACAAAAGATTGTTTTTTAGGAATTCAAATTATGCTTTGCTGCAGCATTTTCTCGACCCAGTGAGGCACACCTTCATCATCATCTATTGAAAGGTAGCAAAATGATTGTTTACTGTGCTGCATTTATTGTTGGGTAGGGAATTTAACTCAGTTCAGATATAATCTCTATTTCTCTTACAATCTATTAAGTAATCTAAATTCAATCAACATAGCAAAAAGGAAAAATGCTAACTAACCATGATAATAACTCAAATTCGCTCTGTTGTTAATGACATGCAACACATAAACAGCTGCAATATTATGACGGTTACTGTTTATTTTCCACTTTGTTTATGAGTTCCAGATCCAACAATTAACTTTTGTCTTCGACTTAAAATCATAAACTCTGCTTCTTAGCATTACCTCGTAACAAATTAGAATGTAAACAGCTTTATTTTATAACTTTGATGTATTTACATTAAAATTACTACACTGTACCTGTGAATTGTTAAATAAAAGGCTCATTCTGATCATTCATTCTTGATTTGAGTTATTTAGCTGCTTGTACAATGCAATGACAATCCACTTCATCAAATATATAAATCTTATATTTATTATGTCTACATGTAGGATGCACCCCAGCTTCTACTTGCAGTCTGTGAGCATGCCCCACTAGTATGTACGTACAATACCTTCAGAAAGTATTCACACCCCTCGACCTTTATCACATTTTATTGTGTTACACCCTGAATTTAAAATGCATTAAATTAAAAAAAAGTTGTCACAAAATACCCCAAAGTGACAAGTGAAAACATGTTTTTAAATTTTTTTACAAATTAATGAAAAATGAAAAGCTGAATTATCTTGCGTCAATAAATATTCAACCCCCAAGTCAATACTTTGTCGAAGCACCTTTGGCTCAATTACAGCTTCGAGTCTTCTTGGGTATGTGTGTGTCAGCTTTTCACATCTGGATTTGGGGATTTTCTCCCATTCTTCCTTGGAGATTTGCTTAAGTTCTGTCAAGTTGGATGGGGAGCACCAGTGTACAACAATCTTCAAGTCTTTCCCCAGATTCTCAATGGGATTCAAGTCTGGGTTTTGACTGGGCTACTCAAGGACTTCCACATTCTTGTTCTGAAGCCATTCCAGTGTTGCTTTGGCTGTATGTTTGAGGTCATTGTCCTGTAGGAATGTAAATCTTCGCCCCAGTCATAGTTCTTTTGCACTCTGAAGCAGGTTCTCCTCAAATGTTTGCCTGTATTTGGCTCCATTCATTGTTCCCTCTATTCTTAAAAGTCTCCCAGTCCCTGCTTCTGAAAAGCATCCCTGTTGTATGATGCTGCTGTCACCATGCTCCACGATAGGGATGGTGTTAGCTGAGTGATGATCTGTGCTCGGTTTCCACCAGACGTAGCACTTTGCATTCAGACCAATGAGTTCAATTTTCATCTCATCAGACAACAGAATCTTTTGCCTCATGCTCTCGGAGTCTTTCACATGCCTTTTTGTAAAGTCCAGGCATGCTGTCATGTGCCTTTTTTCTCAGGAGTGGCTTCCGCCTGGCCACTCTCCCAGAATGCCTCTATGTGTGAAGTGCTACAGAGACTGTTTTCCTTCTGGCAAGGTCTCCCATCTCAGCCAAGGAACTCTGTATTTCTGTCAGAGTGATCATTGGGTTCTTGTTCACCTCTCTGACCAACGTCCTTCTTGCCTGGTTGCTCAGTTTAGTCGGATGGCCAGCTCTAGGAAGAGTCTGGCTAGTTCCATATTCTTTCCATTTCCTAATGATAGAACTCACTGCACTCTTTGGAACTTGCAACACTCCAGAAATTGTCTTAAACCCTTCCCTAGATCTATGCCTCCTCACTGTTCTATCTTGTAGTTATACGGGCAATTATTTGGACTTCATGGTCGAGTTTCTGCTCTGACATGCAATGTCAACTGTGGGACCTTGTATGGAAAGGTGTGTTTCTTTCTACATCATGTCCAATCAATTGAATTGGCCACAGGTGGACTCCAATCAAGTTGGCGAGACATCTCAAGGATGATCAAAGGAAATTGTATGAACCTGAGCTCAATTTGGAGTGGCATTGCAAAGGTGTTGCATACTTATTGATGCAAGACATTTCAGCTTTTCATTTTTCATGAATTTGTAACATTTTCTAAAACGAAAATTCGACTTTGTCATTATGGAGTATTTTCTGTGGATCAGTAACAAAAAAAAAATCTCAAGTTAATCCATTTTAAATTCAGGCTGCAACAACAAAATGTGAAAAAGTCAAGGGGTGTGAATACTTTCTGAAGGCACTGCATGTGAAGAGCAGTTAGGGCTGGCAGGATGGCCTATAGGTATACATACTCACCTCTGAGCTGTCTCGCTGGGTTAGAATCTTGGCCCAGCTATAAGCTATCGCCACGGTGTTTCACAGGGAAGGTGTTTCATCAGTGTGTGCGGGCCGTCCCTCAGATGCACATTACACTGAACGTTCCGTCTACTGGCATTAGTTGGTGGATGTTAAAGATCTCACAGTTTCCTTTGCCAAGAGTCATCAAGTTATCACTGGCACCCTGAACAAATTCCAAGTACCTGATAAGACTACCGCTGAGAAGGCAAAGGCAAATCCCCAATTGTAGTCCATGATGTGAAGGTTTTTGTGGCAGCAGTGAACCTGAATTTGGACAGAACACTAGAGATAAGAAAGAAAGAGGAGTTAGCAGTGAGGGGCATTCACTTCCAACATGTCCATGCCGATTCTCATTTCATTGAATTTGTGCTGCTCAAGTAGTCTCTTAATAAAGAAATACTCTGGGTGGTTTGTCATTGCTCTTTCCAGCATTAGTCAGTCCCAGAGTGTGGTCATGCTTCTGACACATGGCACATTAATACTGTACACTCAGCAATGCAATGTCTTCCTTGCAAGATACCATGGTGACAGCTTATAGTCTGTTTGGGAATCAAATAAAGACTGGTCGGCTCAAAGGCAAGAAGGCTCCCTCTGATATATCTTGCCAACCCCTCCCTACTGCACAACATCAGTGAGCAGAAAGACCGAAGTGACCTCAGAAAAAGCACAAGGTGGTATTTATTTATTAATTATTGTTTTTGCGTACAGGGAGCATCGACATGTGCTCCATCCTTCGGAAAGACGTTAAGCCGGAGGAAACAATTGTCAGCACTGGTCGTGGATAGAGGTTAATTATCACTGCCCAGTGACCTTCGCGAAGAGGAGGCGAGTTATTGCCGACACCTTTAGACAAATTATAAGTTCCTGCCACTTTCACTCGACTATCCTGCGAATGAGTGGTGATCTGTCCTGGGTTTGTTCTAGCCTTGAAACGTTTCTCGACGTATCGTGAACAGCCTGAAGCTCTTGTCAAGAGCATGAGTTTCCATTATTATTAACTACATCTCGATTTATACAGTGTATTGAAAAATATTTGTTCTTTAATTCAGGTAGATGTAGACTAACTGTGAAATAATATCTTAAACATTTGTCATTCAGTTTTGTTCGGAGCATTGTGTTTGTGTTCCTCTATTTTCATATTTGGATTGACATCGCGCAGGCGGTGCTTAATTAATAGTAATAATAATGATAATAATAATAATAATAATCATAATTTGAGTTCCTTTCAAGGAACTTCAATGCAGGAGGCCATTAGGGCCATAAAAGCTTGCATTATGTTTGTCAACATATGATTGTTTATCCATGCTCTATCCTTTTTAAATGCTGAACATCAAGCAAGAAAGGAGGATGTACCATTTCAAAAATCTTTGGAATGACTTGGCCCAGGATTTGAATCACCGACCTCCCAGACTCAGAGTGGACGCTCTAACCATCGAAGCGAGTTCAGTGATATGTTGTCCTCAAAACTTGCCAGTGTGTGAAACATTATGGAGGTTTTCCTGGTATTGAGTTTTTCGTTTTTAACGATGGCGTCATGTTTGAAAAGTCAGTGAAGAAAGTTGCTGATCGAAGATAAGGTGCTTTCTTCATGGCTTATCGTAATTTCAACTCGAAGGGAACTCGGTAGAGTGCATACCTTCGTCACATAATGCCTGATCCACAAGAACATATCGGACCCAATACATTGTTGAAACATCATGCTATATATCGTTTTTGGCCCGATCTTGCAAAAGTGACAAATTACTTTGGAAATTAAATAATTCTCGTATCCAGATCCGGATTCGGATCTTCACCAAAATCGAATCAATTCGTCCTTGCGACACACCCAACATGTCCACCAAGTTTCGTCCGAATCCGTCCAAAACTTTTTGAGATATCGTGCTATATATCGGTTTAGCACGATCTCTCAATGATGAAGAATCACTTTAAAATTATCAGATCTGGATCCGTCCACATCTTTTTGAGATATCCTGCACACAAACAAACAGACAAAGCAAACAGACAGAAAGGGGTGAAAACATAACCTCACAGTCAGGGTGATTCATCAATGTCTTGCTCGGATGGATGTTAAACTCGGCATTCTGTCTCCTGACAGTAGTCAATGGATGTTAAAGATCCTCACGGTGTTCTTCGTGAAGAGTGGGCGAGCCATCACCGACACCCTGAACAAATTACAAATCCCTTCCATAACTACTGCTGGAAAGGAAACGGCAAACCACCCAGAATAACCATTGCTCAGCAAGCTGCTTGGGCAGCACCGATGCTCTAAGAGTATGGTAAGAGAGAGAGAGAGAGAGAGAGAGAGAGAGAGAGAGAGAGAGAGAGAGAGAGAGAGAGAGAGAGAGAGAGAGAGAGAGAGAGAGAGAGAGAGAGAGAGAGAGAAGGTTGGAGGGGTGAGACAGACACAGAGAGAGAGAGAGAGAGAGAGAGAGAGAGAGAGAGAGAGAGAGAGAGAGAGAGACAGACACAGACACAGAGAGAGAGAAAGAGAAAGAGAAAGAGAGAGAGAGAGAGAGAGAGAGAGAGAGAGAGAGAGAGAGAGAGAGAGAGAGAGAGAGAGAGAGAGAGAGAGAGAGAGAGAGAGAGAGAGAGTAAATACCTCTGTTGTGTAAATTTTTACTGTATTAAGTCCAGGTCACAAGGACATGAGTCAGCAGTTTTGTGGCTGTAATTTGTGCATCATTCCAACCTTAACATCTCTTTTATTTCTCTTTCTTTGAATCATTTTTTTTCAACCATTACTAAAATCCCATAATGCTTCACTACCAATCCTCTGATTCCCACCAAAATCCAAAACTTACCTTCGTCTCATTACAAGCGCCATACATTCACCCAAACTTCCAACTCGCAACGATCTACCATTCGAGCATCCTTCATGTTTTATCCCCAACCCTCAACCTTATTGATTTGTTTTGAGTTGTACTTACTTTTTACACTTCCGATGAAGGCTTTACGTGTCCCTCAACAAAGAAACTTCCATATTTCATTGCAACACAAGTGCTATAGATCCCTGATTTGTGCAGTTATACTGGAATTTAAGATCCTTCCTACTTACATTATGCCTAATTAAATGCTCAATCAATGGCTAAGCTGCAGGCGGTGTGATTTTATAGTGCATTTTCTCTGTGCAGTGATATAAGTGAATAGCTAAGAGATTAATTTGCATCGGGCAGAATGGCATCATACGGCCTTCAGTTGAAAACTAGGAAAGACTCAACGGGGGAATTTACAAAAAGAAAAGCAAACATTTGGGAATTGGGCATGAGCCTTTCCAATATGAATGTGTCATTACTGGGTGAGTGCTGTGATAATGGTGATTTGGGCGAAAGGTCTAAAACGACATATCAGAGGAAAATATCTCATTAAATACCTTCCATGCATTGTACAATAGTCCACTGTGCAGGGCAACATTGAACTGAAAAGAAACATTCCTGATGACCTGGAATGAACAAAATTCCAAGGCAGGGCAGAGACTGGAGTGATGTGTTCGATGATTAGCAAGGAGAGAAGATCCTGCTGGTGTCCATGTTTTGTGTTTACAATAAAGACCATGTCATCACCTGAAGAGGACCATAAAGTCCTGCAATGGGAAATGATCAAGAGAAGAGTGCAGGGACATCCAGTTCCAGTCAGGTCAGGCCAGATTAGATCTGTGACTTGCTACAGGTATCATGTAAACCTGTACTAACCTGTTCCATGGTTGTCGGTGACTAAACCGTCTCCCCCACCAGGTTTTTTGTTGAGGAGGGTGTTTGGATATGGACACCCAGCAGGATTAAAAACAAAACCTGTCAAAGGGCGGAGGAGCTCCTTGTGAGCCAACGGCCATCCATATCTCGTGCCCAACTGTGTCTGCAGATGTCCTCATGCAGTTTGGTTACTTCTTATTAGGAGGTTGGTGGTAGGATTTACACTCCGGCCACCGTAAAACCCTTCATTCCGCAAAACACAAAAACGCAAAGAAATCTGAAAACCCACTCCATGGGAGTGCCTCCTGTGCAGCTTTCCTTCAGAGGGCAGCTCACCGGATGACGGGATTGGGGCAAAGCCTTTGGGACCCCCAATCTTTGATGAAAGGAAGGAAACATCCCTGGGTCAGATTGCGGGAGAGTGTGTCGGAGTGGTGCTGAGGTGTCGTCCACCAGATGGCATTCTCCTTGGGTTAACCTGAGGCGGTTCCTTCGAGTGGGAACCTGGAATTTCCTATCCCTAAGAGAGGATGATCACCTGTCTCTGTTATCATCTGAGCTCAAGTGTTTGGACATCGGTATTGCAGCTCTCTCTGAGGTTCGGAGACCGGATTGCAGTGAGATAATGGTGGGTGGGTACACCTACTATTGGTCTGGTCGCTCTGATGGTTATCATACTCAAGGAGTTGCTGAAGCTGTGTCCAATAAGCTGACCCCAATGATAATTGAGGTAACACCGGTCAACGAGCGTATTGAGACGAAGGATTCGTCACTCATTAGGTGTCATTTCTCTGGTCTCTGTCTATGCTCCGACTGAGGTGAGTGATCTCACTGTGAAGGATGTATTCCAGACCACGCTCGAGTTTGTGGTTGATCAGTGCCCCAGACGAGACACACTTATAGTCTTGGGGGATTTCAATGCATTGACTGGAACTGATAGGGATGGTTATTACCTTCGCATTCTGCGAAAGGTGATGTTTTGGTCGGCGTGTATTTATTTATTTATTTATTTATTTATTTGTAATCTTGTGAATCGTATAACTCAAAAAGTATTAAACCGAATTGCATGAAATTTGGTGGGATGATTGGTTATTAGCCAGGAAGCA
Organism: Eptatretus burgeri; assembly: GCF_056783735.1. Lineage (NCBI taxonomy): Eukaryota > Metazoa > Chordata > Myxini > Myxiniformes > Myxinidae > Eptatretus > Eptatretus burgeri. The sequence goes on from NC_140966.1 coordinate 65,350,130, forward strand.
TTCGATTAGATTTTGGGATCGTTCGGGTCAAAGGTCAAGGTCAAGGTCACGAAAAGGTCAAAAGCGTCTTTTTACGATAACACGGTCAATATTTATTCAATTTCCATGCAACTAACGCCAAAATGTTCAGAATTCAATGCCTCATCTTGTGATATGCAATATGACACAATGACGCCCATACTCTTGTTACCGGTTAGGGGTCAAAGGTCAGGGGGGTCACGACCTTGAAAAATATGCAGTTTTTGTCATAACGCGGTCAATTCTTGTCCGCTTTACATGAACCCAGCACCGAAATGTTCAGAATTTAATGCCAAATCTTGTGACACAATGACGTCATAACACATGTCACCGGTTGGGGTAAAATGTCGGGGGGGGGGGTCACGCCCTTGAAAAATATGCGGTTTTCGGCATAACTCAGTCAATTCTTATTCAATTTGCATGAAACCAGCATCAAACGAGATTACCTTCTCTTGTTGAAATGTTGTATTCACCGAGCTTGCGAGTGAAGACTCGCCAAAACAACGTGAGTTGATTGTTGTTTAGTCCGTAGCCCCCGAAAGTCGGGGGGGGGGGTCATGACATTATAGATATGTGGTTTGTGTCATAAGACCATTCATATGAAACCAGTTCCCCACACTCATACCAAGAACAAAAAAAGTAGTGGCGGCGAAGGTATGCGCTCTATGAGTGCCCGTTCTAGTTAGACATGTTGGTCTCCATGGGTCAGGAACTATGAACCAGAATAGCACTAAGTTCCTTGACTTTGCAAGAAGTCATGGACTTAGGGTGGCCGTTCATGGTTTCAGTGCCCACAAGCTCATCGCTGGACTTGGTATTCCAACACTGGTGGTGTGGAAAGGGAGATGCACCATGTCCTCATTGATGGTCGCTGGAGGATGATCCAGAACTGCAGTGTCTACCGGAGTGCTCAGTTCCTCAATACTAACCACCGGCTTGTTGTGGCAACTCTGAAGTTGCACCTGAAATCCAGGAGAATTGTACCATCCCAGCCTCGGCTGAATGTTGGCAAGCTCAAGGATGAGAGGGTAGCTGAGGAGTTTGAGAAACAAGCTGAGTGGAGATTTGGGGGGTCTGGGTGCTTTGGGAGGTCCTGAAGAGTTGTGGAGTGCCTTCAAGACCACCGTCCTTTATGATGTCGGTGGATGTCTTGAACTCACCGCAGGGCAAAGAAGAATTTTGTCTCTCAAGGGACACTGGATACCTTTGACCAGAGTCGCAGGGCCAGGCTGAATGGCAGAGCTGAGCTGCTCAAGGAGCTGAGGCGTAAAACTGTACGTGCGCTCAGGGTGTACAAGGAGGCCCATGTGCGAGGAATCTGTGAGGGGATAGAGCACCACCTGTGGTCAAGTGATTCTCGTCCTGCTTACACGGGAATTCACGCATTGCGTTCATCCATGCCCATCCCTTGGTGTACTGCAGTTACAGCAGAGAGTGGTAGGCTCTTGATGGAGGAGTCTGAAGTGAAGGCCTGTGGGGCCAGTTACTTTGAGCGGTTGTACCAGGCTGATTCACCAACTGTCGAGTTGGACGTCAGGAGTGTTACAATCCCTGTTGCTAATCCTCCACTCAACTGGCGGTCCACCTTCGCTTGTGGAAACACAGGCTGCAGTGAACCGGTTGAAATGGGGTAAAGCTCCAGGGGTCTGTGGCATCCATGCTGAACTTCTCAAGGCTGGTGGAAAAGCTGCACTCGTGTCATTGCATGCAGTTTTGTGCTCTGCCTGGAACACAGGCATCATCCCAACTGATTGGAAGAGAGGCCTTGTTGTCCCTCTCTGGAAAGGGAAGGGTGATCGCCAAGACTGCAACAACGACCGAGGGGTGACGCTGCTCTCAGTGCCGGGCAAGGTCTTTGCTCGGATAATTCTTGATAAGGTTCGCCACCATCTGCTTGAGCACCAGCATCCAGAGCAGACAGGCTTTACACCAAAGAGGTCAGCGATTGACCGTATCCTTGCTTTTCGGGTCCTCGCCCAACGCAGTCGAGAGTTTCGGCAGGGGCTTCTTGCAGCCTATGTTGATCTCTGTAAAGTGTTCAATTTGGTGAATCGGTATGCCCTCTGGAGGATTCTTGGTCTTCGTGAGGTGCCACCAAAACTGATTGCTCTGATGTCTGAACTCTACTCTGGTACTGAGAGTGCTGTGAAATGTGGTGGTACCATCTCTGACTTATTTCCAGTTGTTACTGGAGTTTGTCAGGGGTGTGTACTGACCCCCACACTTTTCAGCACTTGTAAGGACTGGATTCTCAGGAGGATGTTGGACAGATCAAGCTGCGGTGCATCTTTGGGAATATCAAGATCTCTGACCTTGATTTCGCAGATGATGCAGTCATCTTTGCGGAGACTTTAGATATCCTTTTGGGGGCCCTCGAGGTGCTGAATGAGGAGTCTGAGCCGCTGGGATTACGGGTTTCCTGGGTCAAAACTAAGATCCAGGCTTTCAATGACATCTTGGATGCTGCTGTCCTGTCTGTGCCTGTTTGTGGTGAGGATGTTGAGGTCATGGAGAGATTCACTTACCTTGGCAGTGATATTCATGTCTCTGCTGGCTGTGAGTCAGAGGTCAATAGAAGTTTGGGTCGGGCCTGGGGAGTCATGGATTCACTGGAAAATGGGGTGTGGCGCTGCCGGTACCTGTGTGGGACGACGAAAGTCCGAGTCTTCAGGTCCTTGGTGCTTCCAGTCTTACTCTATGGATCCGAGACTTGGACTCTGACCAAGGATCTGAGAGGGAGACTTAATTCCTTTGGTACCAGGTCTCTTCTGAGAATCCTTGGCTATCGCTGGTCGGATTTTGTGTCCAACGAGCGGTTGCTGAGAGAGACTCAAATGAGATTTGTTACCTGCATGGTCTGTGAGCGTCAGCTCCAGCTGTATGGACATGTGGCTCGTTTTCCTGACGCTGATCCTGCTCACCAGATTCTCTCAGCGAGAGAGTCTCGTGAGTGGAGGAGGCCAATGGGCCGACCACGTGCCTCGTGGTTGCAGCAGGTTGATCGGCATCTCAAGGAGATGGGGATGGGTCAGGCATCTGCCTGGGGGATGGCCAGATGGAGGCTCCTGGCGTACCTGCGGAAAGTGGACGCAGTGATGCGCTGCTCTGGCGCATGCTCCCATACCTGACCTGACATCCAATTCTGGCAAAACTGAAAATGGCTGAGAGGTATACACATTCACCTTAAAGCTATCTCTCCTGGGTTCGAATCTTGGGCCAGCTATGAACTGTCATTCCGGTGTTTCACAGGCAGGGTGATTCATCAGTGTGTGTGCCATCCCTTGGATGGACGTTGTACTTCGGATGGACGTCCTACCTGTTGGCATTATTTGGTGGATGTTCAAGATCACATGGTGTCCTTCATGAAGAGTAGGTGAGCTATTGCTCAGCACCCTGAGCAAATTACAAATTCCTGCCCTGACTACTGCTGGGAAGGTAATGATAAACCACCCAACATAACTCTTCCCAAGAAACTGCTTCAGCAGAACTGACGCTCGACAACAGAGTATGGTCCATCAGAATCAGAATTTGATGCAGATAGTGGGATTTATTTTATGGGGGCTCAGGAGAGTGGAGTGGGATGAGAACAATTAATTTGCAGGGAAGAAGGACAAGGGAATGGGGACAACAAAAAAGAGAAGAAAAAAAACATTCGAGAGAGATTTTGCAAGGAAAACCACGTGAGACCTAACTGCAAAGCCACATCACGACATGTAAATATTCCAACAACACAAACACTGAAATAACAGGAATGATCATATGAGATGTTTACAGGTAGAGAACTCAGACAACAATTGTAGGGAAAATAATCTGACCCAGAACAATATCCGTATCTTCGGGCGAAATCACTTGGATGTTACGAGCATCCTTGGATGATTCTTCCAGTAACCCCCTCCTGGTTAATCTTCCAAAATCCAGGCTTACTGCCATCTCCACGCCTCTGTTCCTTTTTACTCTCGTTTGTGGAACCACCTTTGGTTCAATTGCACTCTTCACTCCAGGGCTTCAAGAAAGCAGGGCATCTCTTATCCCCCCCCCCCCCATATCCCTACCCACGATCCTTTATATCCCCTTAACCCTACTTTACCCAGCGCTCTTATTGCAAATGACTGTTTCTTCCTCTCTGTCTCTGTCTCTCTCTCCCTGTTCGTATATGCCACTTGCTTGTTTTGTAATCACGTTGGCCTTTTACCCTCTGTTACCTCACTCTTCTATGAGCTGAGAATTTGAATTGTAAAACAAACAGTTTCCCTTTCTATGGGAGACATGGGTGCTCTGGAACATGTTGTTATGGATGTTTTTACTAAGGTTCAATTTCTTTTAGATATAAAGTTTCTGAAAGGTTTAGGTTTGTTGTTGAATTTCGAGGGTTAAGATTACATGCATTGATCAAATAATACATATATTTTAAAGGGATGTCAATGTTCATCAAATACTGTATATATATATATATATATATATATATATATATATATATATATATATATATATATATATATATATATATATATATATATATATATATATATATATATATATATATAAAGCCTGGTGTTGGCGTCGTGGTTAGGGCAGCGGCTTGGGATCCAAAAGGTCCTGAGTTCAAGCCCCGTTGGCCGCTTGAATTAATACACACCAGGAGGTTGACTCAGCCTGTCATCCTTCCGAGGTCGGTGAAGTGAGTACCAGTGTACTGAGCCCGGTGTATGCCCTGGTTTGAATAGGTGTACCATATCTCTGTGTCGTAAGAGGCGACCAGGGTTGCGTCAGGAAGGGCATCCGGCGTAAAACCTGTGCCAAATCATTATACGGATCATAACGGATGATCCGCTGTGGCGACCCCTTTACGGGAGCAGCCGAAAGAAGAAGATGATATACATATTTACATATATATATATATATATATATAATTATACATATATATATATATATATATATGTATATAATATATATATATATATATATATATATATATATATATATATATATATATATATATATATATATATATATATATATATATCCTGGTGTTGGCGCAGTGGTTAGGGCAATGGCTTGGGATCCAAAAGGTCCTGAGTTCAAGCCCCGTTGGGCCACTGAATTTATACACCAGGGGGTTGATTCAGCCTGTCATCCTTCCGAGGTCGGCGAAATGAATACCAGTGTACTGGGCCGGTGTATACCCCGGTTAAAATAGGTGTACCATATCCCTGTATCGTAAGAGGTGACCAGGGTTGCGTCAGGAAGGGCATCCGGCGTAAAACCTGTGCCAAATCACTATGCGGATCATACGGATGATCCGCTGTGGCGACCCCTAATGGGAGCAGCCGAAAGAAGAAGAAGAGGAGGAGATATATATAAATATAAATAAATATATGTATATATTTTATACATATATACATATATATTTTGATGTATTTGTGTGTATATATATATATATATATATATATATATATATATATATATACATGTACATATACATATACATAAACATATACATATTGTGAACCATGGTGTCTGGTGACGTGCTCATCTGTCTCCTGTTTATGGTGTTCGTTTCCCTTGCTGCATTTGAAAAGCTGCTGATTGGTTATTTTGCATTTTCATTTCACTTTTCTTGATGCAATATAGTGAGTCACTTCATTGGTCTTTCCAGCAATCTTTAAAATCAACATGAACATCTGATTAAAGTCGATTTAATACAGATCTTCATTAAGTAACACGATTTTAAATAGCGATATTTTGCCCGCTTGTTGGACAAATCCAACCTCCGCCACCCGATGTTGCACCACCATTTTATGGTGGGTGGTATAAGTAGCTCAGAGCTTTCCCTTTGAGTAAAACCAAGAGTGCAACACAATTAACCTTTTTATAGTCCATGAAATAATTTAAATTGATACATTAACTTAAACATTTCTCATCACTGGGGATCAGTACTTTTGCTTGTTTTTGATAAGCTGACAAAAGAGGGTGAGGTATTGGTTTTTCCAGGGCAACGTGTGCATTCACTGCACATGCGTCAGGTTTTTGTTGAATTGAAAGGCATTTACAGTCTGGCGTGTGCGGATTATTTCATCCAGCACAAGAAACCCATCTCAGATGAGCACAAGCTGCACTGGTATGAATTGTCTTGTTGATTAGTACAGGAGGTTTAAGAATTGCCCGCACATCACCTGGTGGACAGACGATGTTGTCTTTGTACGTACATGACCGCTGATACCTTGAAAAGACTTTTGGTTAAAATCATTATGTGCAATGTCCTGATGGGAATTTGCAGGGGCAGGACACTTACCTTTGAGAGGTCCAGTCTGGGTTCAATTTCAACCCAACGATAAAATGTTGGATTGGTGTTTCGCGGGCAGTGTGTTGTATCACAGAGTTTGCCATTCCTCGGATGGGCGCTAAACTGGGAGTTCCATCTGCGAGCAAACATCCCACTGACTTTTTTGGAAAGCAGAGAGTTCTCACCAATGTGATGCAATACAATTGTTTGCGATAGTTTATAGATGTGATAAGAGTCCATAATAGTAGTAGTTTCGTGTGCAGCCCATGGCTGCTGGTTGCATCATTGCTGGGAGCATGGCTGTGCCGCTGTTGCAGTGCTCCTTGTTTCTAGTAAGCAGGTACTCATTTTGCCACCTCAAAAGCTTTTGGACCACCGACCCCCTCTCTCATCCCAGAGCAGAAAGCACATGATCTCACCATTACATGACCCTATGCATTAGTTTTGTATGAGCAACAGAATTGCATGATAGTATGCAAGTTCAAATACACAACGTGAGTGTATGATCGAATGCATTTACGCAAGGCTGTATATGCACAACTGTTGTGGATGAGTGAAACTCAGACCAAACATATTACTGCGTTTCGTAAGTCTGTATTTCTTTTTTCCTATTTAAGAGTATTTGGTTCGTTGGGAATTGGAAAGCGAAAAAATTATGAAACAAAAGCTTCCATTAATCAAACTAGAATTTAACAACCTCGCATGCATGTTGATTAAATCTTAGAACTGTGCGAAGTGGCGATAAACGCATTAAACACATGGACCGTGTGGCGGCCATATACCCTCCGTAGTCTACCAGTCTAACGGTAACCTGATCAGTGTCAGTTCATGTAGAATATGAGTAAATTGATGAGAATGGACATTTAGTTGAAATATACAAACTCCAGCAGTTAAATTCTTGTTTCTTTCTCCACTGGCCGGTGTGGGTTCAAGTCCCATGGCTACTCGGTCTCACCAACCGGCATTTGGCGAGCTTGGAGAGTACTCCTACGTTAAACACCCCTCGAGGTGGACTGATTAAGGTCTTTGTGCTGCAGTGAGACTGAACTAGGCTGCTTTAAGGTTGTTTTTTCAAAACACAATTAAGGAAGCAATTCGGGGAAATGCCATTTGTACATGTGCAACCTCTTCACCTCCTTCCTTCCACTCCTGCACCCACCATGTACGTTTGCACTCGCCAGAACAGCACCTTGTGCCTCCTTTTCTTGGCGTATGTAATAAATAGATGACTCCTTGGATCCATTCTATCTTAAGTCTTTGTCCTCATGATGTATGCACTAATAGATAATTGTCGATATCATGATCTCGAGGAAGGTGAGCCAAGCAAGCCAGATTTGTATATTTCCTGCTTCCTGGAATGGTATTATGCTGTGAATTAGAAATGTATCGAACAAGGAACATTGGAACAGAGGTGCAAAGCATCAAAGTGAGGTGAGCGGTGGGGTGCAAAAGGTCACCAGGTGTTCAGCTCAGGGGATAGATCTCCTGCCTTGCAATCTCACCGGTGCTGAAACTAAAGTGAAAAACATATTGACTTGTTTCACCAGACATGTTTGCTTTGCAGAAAGACTCATCATTTAAAATCATGTTTTAAGAATATTTCTGAAACTATCCAGGTATTATCTTTCAAAACGATGGAATTGTTAATTTCCCTCCTCTTCCTTTTATTCCCCATTTCACGAACTCCTCGCCTCTCCACTCCCCCGTAATTTTCTCCACTTTCCTTCCCTCCATATTCGCCCTGTTACACGCACAACTGATTGTTGTTTAATTATTTCTAACACATCATCATAAATACTCTATTACAATCAAACATTATTTGCTATTGGCATTTTGCGAGCCTCAGATCTCTTTTTTCACCTTACCGTATTGTTTATAGTGTGATACATAGATTAACTATAGTAAGGAAGACAGTTAAAACATAAAAAGTGTGCATTTCAAAATGGCTGCCACCATCTGCATTGTGTGGGTGGCGGCTTGGCATGAATAAGCACAGAAAAGCCCAGCACGGCTTGCGTTGGGATGGTTGGCGCCTGCTGCCTGCGACAGCCGGTTGAGTTAGAGCACACCTGTTATATCGCCAGTGCCAACTCCAAAGTCTGCCAGTTAGACACTCAATTATAGAGAGGGAGGCATGAGAGGGGAGAAAGAGGGCACAGGCGAAAATGCGGTTGAAGGGTACATTCCCGACATGCCTGAGGTGGATTTCTGACATATTGGCATTCGGTGGGAATGAGTGTAATTATTGTGGAAGAGATGGGGCATTACCTGCGCAGTATTAGCGGAACTGCTGCATGGGGGGAAAAAGCGCAAGCAGCAACTGTGAGGTGTTGAAATTCCTCAAAAGGTCAAATCATTCTTCTACAAGGCAGATGCTGCTGTTTAAAGAGATTGTACAAGGTTGTTCTCACATGCTGGAGGTGCTGTACATCTGCATTGGCTGTGACTATGTGCCGAGAGGCCTCGGGTGTTCTTTATTCATGTATAACTATGAAAGTTTGTGTTGAACTTTCAACTCTGGGACAATACGGAACACTAACATACATGATCAGAAAATCTGGGTGGCTCACACATTGGGATATCAGGCTTTGATGATTTTATATATTATTTGCACTTTGGTAGGGATGGAAAGGTTGTTGTAACTGCACAGTATGTGTGTTTCAAAAATCGTTTGCGATCGTCATTCCTTCATTACCCTTGACTCTTTGCAGCTCCGATTGCCACCGGCACGGTACCCAGCTTCCCAATGGATGTGGACAGTCAATCCTATTACAGCATGAGTCCTGGTGCTGCGATGCGGCGTCCGCTTCCAAGCTCTTCAACAAGGTGAGAGTGACGGCACGATGCGAGGAGCAAGCCCAGGCATGGTTACACCGATCAGGTCCGGGCAGGTGACCCAGCCGCTCAAATGGTGTCAAGTTCAACCGGGCCAGGGTATGGCCCCACCATGCGAATTTGGCCTCAACAAGCCGTGTATACAAAGCGTTCATCTGCACTACGTTGGAATGCTACACTCATGCTTTGTCTTATGCTCAGAGGCAGTGCAGGCAGGAATTCTGACAGCTGGAGCTTAGAGATGCCTGTGGCTCAAAAGAAAGTAACGGTTCACATTGGGTACTAGAAGGAAGTGTATACCATCTTGGCATGAAAAGGAAAGGCTTTTACAATTCACACTTTAACTGAGTAAATGTGTTTGCACATCAGCCCCCTTTTCACATTTAGGAACCATCTACATATTACGTATGCACCTGGTGCAGGGTCGCATCTGATGAGAAAGAATTTGAACAAAAAAACAAGACAAGGTGATAGGGAAGAATAAGGAAGATATGGGAGATGGGTATGAAGGATGAGAAAAGAGAAAGGAAGTTGGGAAATACATGTACAGTTCATATATATATATATATATATATATATATATATATATATATATATATATATATATATATATGTATGTGTGTGTGTGTGTGTGTGTGTGTGTGTGTGTAAGAAGAAGGGAGGAAATAGGATGGATAGGATGGCAGAGGGGTTTCTGGAACATTTCATGACGTGTGAACAAATGACCATTTTCGTTTTATTTTTGTAGGTTGTTAAATGCACAGCAAACAATGTTCAGAATGATCAGACAGATTTTGCTAAATAAAAGCAACTTTGTCAAAAGCAACTTGCTGGCCATTACACCATTGCTCAAAACATCTGCCATGATTTATGATTTGCAAGGTCAGACTACTCCGAAAGGACTTCCTTCGAGCTAAAGTCGATTCGAAGGTAGTGCATGGTAATGCGAATCGTTTGGGAATGAACAAAGGCATCTCAAAAAGGATTTTCCATGGTATGGGTTAAAGGTATGGGTTAAATTTCGAGGTATGGGTTAAAGGTCACGTGTGCAGCTGCATCAAGGTTAACTTGATGTCGGAAAGAGAGGTTTTTTTTCTTCTTCTTTTTTTCTCAGAATTGCATCTCGTATTTCTTTCTTGTCCACTGAAACTGCTTGGCTTTCATTTTGTTATGTTTCATCCCCCAAACCATCTCAGCAGCAAGAGACACAAGTCGACAGCATCGCTTGATGATGACAGCCCTGAAGAAAGCTTCTACACGCGTTCCCCTGCCGGCAGCAGCCAATCTGGCTGGCACAATGATGTGGATTCTGGTAGGTGGTCTTGTTCTTGTTTCATTGTCCCTCATTTCAGTCAGAGGCTATTTATTACATCAATAAAATTGGTGGAATTTTGTCCAATCCGTCTGTGTGTCACGCATCTCCTGCTCCATCTCGTTCCTTTGCTTCCATCTTCTCCCAAATTCTTCTTCTTCCTACTTCCAACACTTCTGACAGGTACTCACCCGAGCCTGTCATCTCACCTTCTCTTTTATACCTTCTCCTTTTCCTCAATTTTAACTTCATACATTTACTTCCTCCTCTCCTCAGCTCTCGAGTGAATGTGGAACATATAGAGAGCCCCCCATTCACCCGTTAATGTATTACCACCATCATTTAATGAGTAATATAATCTCAGGATTCTTCCAATGGAACCTGAAAAAGTAACACAAACTTCAAAAAGTTTTGTTTTTTTCATGAGAATACAATTCTCAGGAAGTCGAATCTCTGTTTTGTGAATGAGTGCAAATGCATTACTGAAACCAATCCCACTAACTTTTGTTTTCTCTGTAGCTCGTACATGAGTGTTTACAAACTTGCTTTGTGATGCTGAATCGGTCCATTATTGCTTTCTTCATTTTGAGTCTCGGGTTTAAAACTCCACCAAGTTATTTTATTTCTTGGAACCAAACGCATTTCTAAATGGTTGTGTGACTTTGGGAGAACCACTTGTGTTCTTATAACTGGTGGCTGTAATGGGAAGGATATATTGCAAACCCTTAATTTTCCAAACAACCTTCAATGACACGCTCTGTTACGGCCCTGACAGATGTACGGAGAGCTATGTGTGGCAAGCCTGGGGGCTACAGTTACCTTGTTTGACCCAGGGTAAAAGAGAGAGAAACTTTTCAGCACTTCCTTATGTGGCCTGTTTAACATAAAACTGTTGTAGCTTGTTACTTGTGTGGTCAATTTCTCAACCAGCAGTTAGTTTTTGTTTCAATGAATGGTTAAAGGTTGGCTCCTATAAACCATCACTGTTGGAAATGATACAAAGCCTGTCATTGATTGTAACAAAGTACTTCCAGCTGTGGCTGAGATTCTCTACCTGAAGGACTACGTGGATAGGAGAAACTCAGTTTGAAAATTTTCATCTTCGTATCTTTACCTCAATTTCTTTCCTTCCTTTCTCTTTTTATTTTGATAATCACTTTCCGTATTATGCCATCTGCATCATCGATAAACCATATCTATATCTGTCTCTCTAAGCCTGGTGTTGGCTTAGTGGTTAGGGTCCTGAGTTCAAGCCCCGTTGGGCCGCTGAATTAAAATACACCAGGAGGCTGACTCAGCCTGTTCATCCTTCTGAGGTCGGCAAAATAAGGGGGACACTGCATCAGTGGCATAGCCACGTCCCAACCAATGATGCAGCCAAAGGCTGCACTCGATATATATATATATATATATATATATATATATATATATATATATATATATATATATATATATATATATATATATATATATATATATATATATATCTCTCTCTCTCTCTCTCTTGATTTTTCTTTCTCCAAAACCAAATAAAAAAATATATATGATGACCATTCAGTGCCAATACATCAGGTAAAACATTATACCTTTTCTTTTCTCTTTTTATTTTTTATTTTATTTTTTTTTCATAAGAAGGGCACTTAGCCTTATGTTTATATTTGTTGCAGTGAATAACACGTTGGAATGAGTATGCTCAACAAATTTGGATCGATTAATTGAAAGTGCAAAAATAACCATTCTACAAGAGATGGCTTTCTTTAAGGTCAGTGGTTCTTTGAGTTCAACAAAGGGAGAAACGAAAGTGTATTTTAAACTAAAAAAAAAAAATCTTGTTAAATTCTCAGAAGCTTGTTACACAATTCTCGGCATTGTGTTGATCTCTTCTCAATTTGGGCCACAGATGGCATCGTTACCCATAAGCATGGCTTAGAGAGCAATTTGTTGCTTACAAGCCATTAAATTGATCTCTGCTCTCAAAACGTCTTTCTTCTTCCTCTTCTTCTTCTTCATATTAATTCTTCATATGTGTTCTTATAGCTTGTGGCTGAGTTACATCATTGGCTGAGGTTGGGGGGGGGGAGCTATGCCACTGATGCAACGTCCACTGTCACTTATTTGAAAGGAATTTGTAAGTTGTGCAGGGTGCCGGTAATAGCTTGCCTACTCTTCACGAAGGGCCAAATGAGATGTTTAACATCCACTAACTAATGCTGGCAGGCAGGATGCCAAGTGTAATGGCCATCCGATGGATGGCACACACATTGATGCCTCGCCTCGCCTGCAAGACACCAGGATGACATTTTGTAGCTGGACAGCTCAGAGGTGAGTGTGCACACCTCAAGGCCATCCTGCTAACCCTCAGATGTTTTTAAACCAAATATACCTATTTAAATACCAGGGCAGGGATGTAGTTTGGGGGATAAAGGAGGTGGGGGGGGGGGTGTTTGCCACGAGAATATATCAGAACGATAGCAGCACTCGGTAGTGAGCATACCTCCGCCAGGCTGAACAGTTTACGTTTTGTATCCGACTGATAGCCAAAATTGGATTGTTTTTGTCTTGTCGGCTTGTCTGGACCTTAACCAAAATCTAATCAGCTTCTTCTTGTTATCTACCCAACTCATCAACCAAGTTTTGTCACAACCTATCCAAATATCAGGTCAGGTCAGGTATGGGAGCATGTGCCAGAACAGCGCGTCGCTGCGTCCACTTTCCGCCGGTACTCCAGGGGCCTCCGTCTGGCCATCCCCCAGGCAGATGCCAGGCCCATCCCCATCTCCTTGAGATGATGGTCAACCTGCTGCAACCATGAGGCACGTGGTCGGCCCACTGGCCTCCTCCACTCATGAGACTCCCTCGCTGAGAGAATCTGGTGAGCAGGATCAGCGTCAGGAAAACGAGCCACATGTCCATACAGCCGCAGCTGACGCTCACGGACTATGCAGGTAACAAATCTCATCCGAGTCTCTCTCAGCAACCGCTCGTTGGACACAAAATCCGACCAGCGATAGCCAAGGATTCTCCGAAGAGACCTGGTACCAAAGGAATTAAGTCTCCGTCTCAGATCCTTGGTCAAAGTCCAAGTCTCGCACCCATAGAGCAAGACTGGAAGTACCAAGGACCTGAAGACTCGGACTCTCGTCCTCCCGCACAGGTACCGGCAGCGCCACACCCCATGATCCAGTGAATCCATGACTCCCCAGGCCCGACCCAGACGTCTATTGACCTCCGGCTCACAACCTGCGGAGACATGAATATCACTGCCAAGGTAAGTGAATCTATCCACGACCTCAACATCCTCACCACAAACAGACACAGACAGGACAGCAGCATCCAAGATGTCACCGAAAGCCTGGATCTTTGTTTTGACCCAAGAAATCCGTAATCCCAACGGCTCCGACTCCTCATTCAGCACCTCGAGGGCCCCCAAGAGGATGTCTAAAGTCTCCGCAAAGATGACTGCATCATCTGCAAAATCAAGGTCCGAGATCTTGACATTGCCAAACGATGCACCGCAACTTGATCTCTCCGACATCCTCCCAAAAAATCCAGTCCATACAAGTGCTGAAAAGTGTGGGGGCAAGTACACATCCCTGACGAACTCCAGTAACAACTGGAAATAAGTCAGAGGCGGTACCACCACACTTCACAGCACTCTCAGTACCAGAGTAGAGTTCAGACATCAGATCGATCAGTTTCGGTGGCACCCCACGAAGACCAAGAATCCTCCAGAGGACATCCCGATTCACTGAATCGAACGCTTTACAGAGATCAACATAGGCTGCAAGCAGCCCCTGCCGAAACTCTCGTCTGCGTTCGGTGAGGACACGAAGTGCAAGGATACGGTCAATCGTTGACCTCTTTGGTGTAAAGGCTGACTGCTCTGGACGCTGGTGCTCAAGCAGATGGTGGCGAACCCTATTAAGAATTATCCGAGCAAAGACCTTGCCCGGCACTGAGAGCAGCGTCACCCCTCGGTAGTTGTTGCAGTCTTGGCGATCACCCTTCCCTTTCCAGAGAGGGACAACAAGGCCCCTCTTCCAGTCAGTTGGGATGATGCCTGTGTTCCAGGCAGAGCACAAAACTGCATGCAACGACGCGAGTGCAGCATTTCCACCAGCCTTGAGAAGTTCGGCATGGATGCCACAGATCCCTGGAGCTTTGCCCCGTTTCAACTGGTTCACCGCAGCCCGTGTTTCCACAAGCGATGGTGGACCACAGTTGATTCGAGGGTCAGCAACAGGGATTGTAACACCCTTGACGTCCAACTCGACAGCTGGGGGATCAGCCTGGTACAACCGCTCGAAGTAACCGGCCCAGCGGGCCTTCACTTCAGACTCCTCTGTCAAGAGCCTACCACTCTCTGCTCGAACTGCAGTGCTCCGAGGGATGGGCTTGGATGAACGTAATGCGCGAATTCCCCTGTAAGCGGGACGAGAATCACCTGTCCACAGGTGATGCTCTACCCCTCACAGATTCCTCGCACATAGGCCTCCTTGTCCACCCTCAGTGCACGTACAGTTTTACGCCTCAGCTCCCTGAACAGCTCAGCTCTGCCATTCAGCCTGGCCCTGCGACTCTGGTCAATGGTATCCAGTGTCCCTTGAGAGACAAAATTCTTCTTTGCCCTGCGGTGAACTCCAAGGCATCCACCGGCAACATCAAGGACGGTGGTCTTGAAGGTGTTCCACAACTCTTCAGGACCCCCCAAAGCACCCAGACCCCCCAAGTGTCCACTCAGCCTGTTCGCAAACTCCTCAGCTACTCTCTCATCCCTGAGCTTGGCAACATCCAGCCTAGGCTGGGATGGTACCATTCTCCAGGATTTAAGGTGCAGCTTTAGAGTTGCTACAACAAGCCTGTGGTCAGTATTGAGGAACTGAGCACTCCGGTAGACCCTGCAGTTCTGGATCATCCTCCAACGACCGTCAATGAGGACATGGTCAATCTCCTTTGCCACACCGCCAGCGTTGGAATACCAAGTCCAGCGATGAGCTTGCGGGCGCTGAAACCATGAACCAGCCACCCTAAGTCCATGACTTCTTGCAAAGTCAAGGAAAATCCAAATATCTATCGATATATATATATATATATATATATATATATATATATATATATATATATATATATATATATATATATATATATATATATATATATATAGTGAAACCCGTTTTCCGACATAAACCGAATGCCGTGACGTCACCGTCATGAGGGAGAGCGGCTCCCGTAGAGAGCAGAACAAATTACAACGGTGTAAATTTAATAACATGTCAACTCACCCCTCCCTCTCAAAGCAACCATCACACTCTTCTCCCTCCAAGCTTCCTCCTCACCTTTCTCCCTCAACTCTCCCCACTCACCCTTCTCCCACCAGTCACCGCCCCTCACTCACCCTTCTCAAAGTTGCCCCCCCCTCACATCCACAAAGCTGCCTCCTTTCCCTGCCCCTCACCTCCATCTCATCACTCCACCTCCTCAAATCCTCAACTGTCTTCTGCCCCCTCTCTGACACCCCCTCTCCCCCAGCACTAAAGAGCCTTTTCCCCTCCTTATCCAGCTCCCTCCCCTAGCTATTCTACAACCCCCCCCACACTCTTTCAACAACTCTCCTTACCTCTCTCCTCCTCCCTTGCCCGACCCTCCCCCTCCCCTCCCATCCCCTGCACCCAAAGCCTCCTCCCCTCCCTCTTCATTCACATTGTGGACCTCAAATATCCGTGGCCTTTGCTGAAACCTTTCAGATCTTTCCATACAAGTTGCCACTGACAAACCAGACATAATCTGCCTAATAGAAACTTTCCTCCCTCAAGACGTCTGTGACTCCCAAGTATCTCTCCTTGGTTACTCCCTCCTCCGGTATGACAGACCTGAGGCTCGTCCTGGTGGAGGAGTTGCTCTCTTCATCAAAGACTCTATTCCTCACTCTCCTTGCACTGCCCTCACTCCCCCACACCCTCAGGAATACCTCTGGCTATGGCTTCCCCTCCACTCTCACCTCATGTTTATATGTGTACTGTACCGTCCACCAAACAGTGATGGTTCCATTCACATCTCACTTGCCGAAAACATGGACCAACTTCTATCTTCTCATCCAAACTCTCTCTTCCTCATATGTGGTGATTCAATTGTAATCATGCCAATTGGCTCGGTGTGGGTACCTCTCTCACCTGTCATGGCACTTCAGCAAAATCTTTCTGCGACTCATTGGGACTGACTCAATTGGGCAACTTCCCGACCAAGATCTGAACCAATGGAACTCTATCTCTTCTGGATCTGATTTTGACAAATTTCCCTGAAAATACCTGCTGTTCTTCCTCTGCTCCCATCGGTTCTTCTGACCACATGCTTGTCAAAGTGGACATCTCTCTGGCTATTATCAGAGAACCACCTCAGCGCCGTCAAATCTGGCATTTCACTCAAGCTGACTGGCAGGGTCTCCAAGCAGCCATCAAACTTTTAAACTGGTCTCCTATCGCTACTTTCTCCAACATCAACTCATCCTGGGAATTCTTTCAAAGAAACTTGCTCTCCCTCATGCACAGATTTATCCCCTCTCGTCTTTAGTTGTCCTACCCTTCCTCCCGCCCATGGTCCAATGAAGCTTGTGGTGAGGCAGTTGTCCTGAAACAACTTGCCTTTGCCTCATGGAAAGCAAACCCAACTGAGGGTAATCTCAGTTCCTTCCATAAAGCTCAGAACAAGTGTGTATCTACCCTCAGGAGAACCAGAAAACAACATCTTTCAAAGCTCAAGTCTGAACTCTCAAACCTCTCTCCCTCCTCCAAACCCTGGTGATGTCTAATCATATCTGTTTCTAGTCTATCTTCCCCCTCCATCCCCTCCCTTTCCTCAAATGTCTGCACTGCTCAGACCGCACGTGAAAAGGCTGAATGACTACACTCGGTGTTTGCATCGAAATCTTGTGTCCAAAACCCATCGCTTTCTGTACCCACCTTACCCAGTCGCACCCGACTGTCCCTGGACTCTGTGTCTTTTTCTCCTAACAAGGTGGAGAGCTTGCTGTCAAACCTCAACTCAGATTCTGCAACCGGTCCAGCCGGCATCAGCCCACTTGTCCAAAAAACCTGCTCCTCTGCTTTTGCTCACCCTCTCTCTGTTCTATTCACCCTCTCATTTGCTCAAGGTCATCTGCCATCTGCTTAGAAATCAGCAAACATCACTGCCCTGCACAAAAATGGTACAAAAACAGATCCCTGCAACAACAGACCAGTCAGCCTTCTCTCAATCATCAGCAAGGTTCTGGAATTCATCATCGCTTCAGACAATATATCCTTCCACTTCTCCAATGGATTGATCTACGATCATCAATTTGGTTTCAGACCAGGTCACTCTACCCTGGATATGCTGCTTCTGCTCTCCCAACAATGGATGGAAGTCCTCAATGCCAGACATGAAATCAGAGCCATATCCCTGGACATATCACATGCTTTTGACATGGTCTGGCACCCTGCCCTGCTCACCGAACTCTCTTCCTTTGGTATGCAAGGCCCTCTCCACTTATGGCTTGCAGACTTTCCTCTCCTGTCGCAGTCACCGTGTGGCCCGAAATGGAGTTCTCTCATCCCTTCTTCCTGTCCAAGCTGGAGTTCCTCAAGGCAGCGTTCTGGGCCCTGCTTTTTTTCTGGTTTTCATGAATGACTCTCTGGAAAATCCTCTCTTTCTCTTTGCTGATGTCTCCACCCTCTGCCGTACCATCTGTCATCCCTCAGACCGGCAAGCAGCAGCTTCTTCGCTCACTGCAGATCTGGGTAAAATCACAAACTGGTCCAACACGTGGAACATGTCTTTCAATCCTGACAAATCTCACACTCTCACTATGTCTCTCTGAAAGGACCGTTTGGGAACCCCCCCCCCCAACCAACTTATTTCTCAACAATCCTTTCGAAGAAGTCCTTTCTTTCAAGCTCCTGGGTTTCACTATCTGCCATGATCTTTCCTGGGAAAGCCACATTTCCAACCTCGCCTCCAAAGCCAGTCGTCGACTGGGAATCGTCTATCGTGCAATATCCTTCCTCAGCCCACCTGAGCTCCTGACCACATACAAAGATTTTGTCCACAGCCTGATGGAGTACTGCACTCCCCTCTGGGCTGGTGCTCCTGCCTCCCACCTTTCTCGGCTTCACGCTGTAGAAACCAAGGCATTTCGGATCATTGTTATCTCCCGTGATGAGGTTGAGTCTTTGGGCCTCTCACTCTCTCACCACAGGCAGGTCGGTGATCTTTCTGTCTTCTACCGTCTCCTCTCTGGTCTCGCCCCCCCCCCACTCTGTCTGCGATTTGTCCCCACCATATATCCGCAGGGCGCTCAAGGTCCGCCAACAACCCCCTTCTGGTAAAACTACCAAAATCATGAATCACTGCTCACCTTCACTCTTTCATTCCTCTTTTTTTCCCCGCCTTTGGAATAAACTCCCACACTCTATTCAATCACATTCTTCCCTCCAGGCCTTCAAAACAGTTGTTCACCACCACCTCTTATTGTCCCCCATCCAAATCCTCAATCTTTTCTACCCCCGTTAATCCACCCCAAACCCACCTCCTTCAAATTCCCTGCTTTCCATCCTGAAAGTCCCTGTAATGTCCATCTTGTATACCCGTGTTCCCCGCCCAATCCCTCTCCCTCCACAGATCTCCTAATGTCTCTGTTCCCCACTGTTTTGTCCTTCCCACTCCCGCCCCTCTTTTCTCATGCCCCCCTTGCTCTGCGTTGTGTGTTAGCGCTCATACGAGCCTCAACAAGGTATACAAAAAAAACATGTCAGAAGCTGTCATAGTACAGTGAATAGCTGTCACACTATAATATGTAACACACACATATATATATATATATATATATATATATATATATATATATATATATATATATATATATATATATATATATATATTGTTATGGTTCTAGGAACCTGATGCATTCAAACATACAGCTGACCCAAAGTTAGTTATGCCGTTAAGTATATGTGTAGACACATTCCCTCCTCGTGTTTAGTGGGAAATCGAAGGGTTACGTTGCGATGTTTTTTTAGTTAGGGTAATAAATCTTTATATCCCATCCCCCATCACAATCCACTGTCCACCTGCTGTATCTGAAGGACCGTTGGCCAGGGCAAAATCTTTTTGTTGGGGTTTCTTTTTGATGAGTCCAGACATGCCTGGAAGGGGGGGGGGGGTGGGCAGGTTTCTTCCGGCATGGCCGAAACCCTGCCCAGAAAGTGCCCTGTCCAATCAGGGCTGACAATGGCGTCGGCTTCACCAAGGCCCCTCCCCGCTGAGGGCGATCTATAAATTACGAAGCAATCCTCAGCATAGAGTCCTTGGCTGGGAAATAAATTACGGCACCATCCTGAGAGGGTCGAGAGAGAATTCTGTGTGGGTCGGCCGTGCTTGCTGGAGTCTGAGGTTGGAGAGAAACAGCGTTGGAGCAAGACAGTGGTTGGAGTGAGACGGTTGGAGTCGTGGGTTGCAAAGAAAGAAGGAGGGTCATGACGCGGAGGGTCTGCCCACATATCGCCTCGGCGGCCCGTCTGTTGCACTGGTTCAAGGGCGCCGGATCTTGACCGGGTCTCTCGTGGGTCCTGTCGGCGGCCCTGATCCCCGTCTCGGATTCTGCTCTGCTCCACCCAGTCTCCTTCGCGGACAAGGTCTCCGCACGTGTGACTGTGGGCCGAGCTGCACGACCACCAACTGGTGCCGCACCACGGAGCATCCCTTCCCTCCAACATGCAGGTACCCCAAAAGAACTGCGACCTCAGCTCACCTCCCTCTCTGGCTGTGGGGGTCCTTTGCAATTCACCTGGGTTTCTTTTCGTTTGAGCGCGCATCTGAGTGTGTGGTGCCGTCTTTAAGTAGAACTGTTTAAGTGTTTGATCATTGTAAATCTTGCCTGTGTATCCCGTGATAAGTCTGCTCTGAGTCCTTTTGTAAGTTGATTGTAAATAAACCATTATTAGAAATGTTCCCAGTTCGTTTTCGTCTTTTCCTTCATTGGTCCAGCATGGTTCTGATCTGAGTATAGCTGGGTTTTTATACCTGATAATCTCTTCATCCCAGCCGGTACGTTCTTGGCGGGTCCGCTCGGCTGAATCCGAACTGGAAAGGTAGTTGGTAGTTGGTAGAGTGATCCGGTTTGGGCAAGACGTACCGAGGGCGTGGTTCCCCGGTAGACGACACCGCGTGGTTATTCGGTAAATTGGTTCGAGACAAAAAGACCCTACGCTACACGGTGGAGGTAATGGCATCCACGGTCGGTTAAGTGACCCGCCGCCTCACGGAATTAGCCGTGAGCGACAGCCGACAATTCCGGAAGTCTGGTGGGAGACGACGTAACTTTCCCCACCTTGCGGTCGTTCTCGCCACCGGACGTCCGGCCCGCAACAATATATACATGTGTATATATACTGTATATATATATATATATATATATATATATATATATATATATATATATATATATATATATATGTATATATATATATACATATATATATATATATACATATATATAACAAAAAAAAAATATATATATATATATAATCGTTTTGGCCCTATCTGTCAATTATGAGGAATCACTTTGTAAATTAAAAAAAAATCTTGAATCCAGATCTTCACCAAAATCTAATCAATTCGTCCTTATCACACACCCAACCTGGCCACCAAATTTCGTTCAAATCCGTCCATAACTTTTTTGAGATATCCTGTTCAGAGTCAAACAACAGACAAACAGGGGTGAAAACCCAACCTCCATCAACCTTCGGTGGCTGAAGTAATCAGGCACTTCAGATTGCAAAACATGTAAAAATGTTTGAGATCAGTTATTGCAATAATATCCTTGGAAGTGATTGATGCATCGCACCTGCTGAACCAGTCTGGAATGCAATAAGATGCAGAATGTTCTTACTCAAGAGGTTTCAAGACAGTTTGCTGTGACTTGCACAATCGGAATCAAAGATCACACCAGTAAAGTAAACCTTGATTCTATCAGTTGAAGTATTTCTGATTGAGTTGCAGTAAAAATGCATTTGTACACCTTCTCTGTTATATTCATCTGTCACAGTTTAGCCACCTGCATTGCATGTTTTAGAAATGACGTACACAAAAATATATCGAATAGCTTAGCTTGGAAGTGATTGATGGTACTAAATTCTTTGGTACTAAGATTCTTTGGTACCCACAGATGGTACTAAATTGGAAATTGGTCAGGTAGAAGCTAAGAAGGTGTGTTCCATAATTATCAAAATTTCTCATTAATATATACTGTAGTTTAAGTTAAAAAAAATTATTTCAATGTGTTGATGAATTGCATCAACGATGGTATCAGTCGACCATTTAAGTATAATCTTTGGTGTTAAAACTTGTGAGATCACCACGTTGACGAGAGATGAAAGAAAGTTGAAGAAACCTTTAGAAAGAGAGTGTCAGCTTATCGCAAGCTTGCTTGGTTGGTAGAGTTATAATATTTATAAATAAATTTAAAAAACGGTGCTGGCAGGATAGCTTCTCGAGATGTCTACCACTCACCTCTGACCAGTCGAGCACTGGCTTGAATGTCGGCGCAGCTATAAACTGCCACTCTGGTGTTTCACATGTAGGACGAGTCATCGATGTGTATCGCGTCCATCTGAAGGATGTTAAGCTGGAGGACACGTCTGCCAGCACTGATTGTTGGTTGACATTAAAGATCCTTTCGGTGTCATTTGCAAAGAGTATGAGCAAGTTATCACCGTCACTTTGAAAAACTCCTGCGACCTTCAGTCGAACGTCAGGCCTGGCCAGCCAGTTTGTGAAAGACGCGGGCCAAAAATGCTTCCTGGCTGACCCCACAAGGTGGGAATGATTTGGGTCATTAAATTGTACAATTGATTTATAACTTGTTTGTCGTGCCACGTAGTTAAAAGGGGAATTTTAAATATTGCAGGTACAAATTATTAAATTTGCATACTGTACTATTAACTAAATCTTTTTTCTGGAAAGGTTTTCTTTTTCTTTTGTTCAGACAACCATAACGATAATTGGAATATGGCGAGATACCATCCAAGTAGGTTTGTGCATCTGTCCCATGCAAGACAAGGGCATGAGCATGGGATGGACAAATCAATACAGCAACTGGGTTTAAACCCTGGATCCCAGCACCGCAAACCACATGTTCAGATAGAAGCACCAAACAGGCCAACACCGCTTCCAGCGTGCACAGTTATTTTCATTACCATCCAGGTATTTTAAGGTATATGTGCAGTAGAAGGGTAAAACCCATAGTAGTCATCATCAATGACCTCTTGCAAACAAGGGAAGTGGCTAAGAGTCAACCATAATAAATGGAATAGCTTTACAAGTGAGGCAGACATGTTAACCTATCCTGAAGGTGGATTTAACCTCATAACTTCTGGGATACCAGTCCTGTGTCCTCACCAATCAGCCACCACTGTAAACAATTGGCCACATATTTGAGAGGATCAACTTCTCTTCACTCCTTTTCCCTCTGCGACATCCTAGCTATGCCCATTAAGTACAAGCTTGTAAATTAAATTTCATTGACACTTATTCTTCTTCCTCTACTTTTTCTTCTTCTCATGTAGTGTGCAGCACATGACTGTGAGTAGCATCACTTGCTGTGCTGCTGAGCAGTGCCCCCCCCCCATATGTTAGAGCAGGAATTTGGAACTTGGCCATGGTGCTGACGATAGCTCACCTGCTTTTCATGAAGGACACAGCTTGGATCTTTAAGGTCCATCAACTAATGCTGGCAGACGGGTCCTCTAATTTACAGTCCTTCCGAGGGACGGTGCACACATTGATGCCTCATCCTGCTTGCGCAACACCTGGTGACAGTTTATCACTGGACCGAGATTTGAACCCAGGCTAGACAGCTCAGAGACGACTTCAAACATCTCGGGGGCAAATATGTTCAAAATGGTCTATTTATCATCATGCGGTGTAATTAACAGGAAAACAGGTAAACTCTAAACTCGTGAGTAATACTTCTGAAGAGGATGTGGTATTATGGATCATGGAAGGTAGGGATCAAATTGGTCATTGGGCAGCTTGGTGTTTGTAAGAAGGGGCTCAACAAAGCACAGAATTAAAATTGGAAGGCATGAAATTTAAACAAAATATGGAGGGAAGAAAAGGTGGGGCTATTTGCATCAGAAACTATGAGGATGCTTCAAATGCGACGTTGAGTTGTATGAACGGAAAGACAAAGAACAGAGGAGCATGAATCCTGACAGCAGGAAGATAAGAATGGAAGGGAAGACACCCTAGCAAACACCCTGCTGCATGCACACAGGAAGAAAATACAACCACCAAGTAAGAAGTTGACCACCAATGCCAAAGTATGAAAGCTTGGGGAACAGATAATGATGCCAAACTGTGTCAAACATACAAGGTGAACGTCTGGGAGGTCGGTGGTTCAAAATCCATAAAGACTGCCCTGGACTCCTCTTTTGAGGTTGAGGACTCCATCAATTGCTGGATCTGAAGAAGCACCATGATCAAGGTTTTACTGACCTGGCTTGAAAACAAACTGGTAATTTGTGATAATATAATTGGAGAAGATGAATGACACTGTCTCCATCAACAATGGTTTGCATTAGTTTACTTATGGTGAGAGGACGGACCCGTCTGAAGTGGAGAGGATTCATTTCGCTTCCCTTTTATGAATTAAGACAACAATGACCATCTTCTGCTCAGATGGTAGACAACTGCAGATGAATGATTTGGAGAAGAGCAGTGATAGGGGAGGAACCCTTTCAGTCGATCTGGTCTCGCGGATAGAAGCACAAGTGCCGTCAAATCCGGGTGCATGTATCGAGAGTTACCACTTAGTGTTTCATCATGTTTACACAGCACACAATTTTGAGTTCTTTGTTTCTCTACGTTCCAAATGAAACTTAACCAAGTATGAGTTTTCGTTTACACCTTTTGTTTCAAGGAATTTGCTGAAAAGAGAGAGAGAACTGTGTAGATATGTTTACATAAAAATGGCAGAATATTTGATTAACCCCACTCCATTCCATACACACCTTTGAAACGTAACTTCTCCTTCCTTTACTCTTCTCTCTGGGTTGACGCACAATAGACTCACCTCACCTCACTCACTATGTGCGCTCACCTCTGATCTTTCCTGCCCATGTTTGGATTTCGATCCAGCCCTAAACTGTCTTCCTGTTTTTTTGATTGCAGGGCAGTGCATCAATGAGTGCGTCGTTCATCGGAAAGACGTTAAACTCAGTGACCCATCTGTCAGCATGAGTTGATTGAAGTTCGTGATCCCATGGTGCGAGTTATCGTCAGAACCATGAACAAATTACAAATTCTTGTCGGAATGCACACGGGCACTACATCAGCAGCACAGCCACAACATAGGAGATGATGCGATGAGCGAGCTGAATTCACAGTTGAATCGCAGTCCCATATGGATTCATGAAGAACAACTCTCCTTTCCTTCCAACATGTCTTCTTTTCTTCCTCCTTCCCATGTTCTTTTCCTTTAATTTCTTTCCCTCGATTTAGTAACACCCACCCATCCCACACCTGTACGTAATATCTGTATAAGACTCCTAATGGACCTTTTTATCGACTTCCTTACCTTAATCACCCGTAGCTCCATACATCACTTATCGTATCCTACCATCTCACATGTTGCCATCCTTGTTTACCCCTGTAATTTTAATCTTACAATTAATGGTGTAATTGGAGGTGTTCGCTCAGGGTCTGGGGGGGGTCGGCGGTCCAAAACCCACCAGAGTCATACCAAAGATTAAATAAATGAATAAACCCATGAGGAGGAGGAGGAGGAGATTCCTCCTTAAAAAAATGCCTCACTGAGTGTGGTGAGAAAGGCGGCACCATTGTTGTGACGTCGCTGGTACCCAGAGTGCTCTGGGAAGTGACGGCATGGCACTACCCCCAAGCTCAGTGGCTATGTTTGTCTCGTTTAACAGTCCTGTGTTGTGTCTCGTGATTCGTATGTATGTCCATGTGTGTGAAATCTGTGTGTGGCAGCTCCATGACAAGCCTTAGATCCTGTAAAAAATAATAATAATAAAAAAATTCCAATTTCATTAGTGTACACAACTCGACAAAACAGAGTTTTTCTTCTAATTCTTTTATTTTTCTTCCCTGCATCCTCTTCTCTTTTTTTCGGGATAGTTTGGTGATAATACAATTAACAATCGTACTGCAAGTCCTGACTTCAAATCTGATGAAGTTCACTTCCTTGGGCCTTTCACATAGGAAACAAACCATCCTGTGGAAGGTAATTACAATCAACTAACCAGAAGGGTACTTGGTAGAGCGGTAGAGCGCGGCTGAACAGTTTACATTTTGTATCCCACTGATAGGTCGGATCTGAATCCGGACCGTTTGTCCTTGTCAGGCACAAAAATCGAATCGGCTTGTTCTTGTCACCTGCCTAACTCATCCACCAAATTTTGTCATAATCCGTCCATAAACTTTTGAAATATCATGTTGTGTATAGTTTTTAGCTCTATCACTCATTGGTGAAGAATCACTTTAAAAATACTTGGATCTAAATCAGGATCTTCACCAAAATCTAATGAATGCGTCCTTGTCACACACCCAACCTCTCCACCAAATTTCGTCTGAATCCACCGATAACCATTTGAGATATCCTGCTCACAGGCAGACAGACTGACAGACAGACAGTCGGGTGAAAACAACCTCCCTCCACCTTTTGTGGCGGAGGTAATTATAATCAAGCGAGCCAGGTTCCTTGGCCACGATTTGTTGGTGTTTTTCTGCAGTTGGTTCAGTACATTTACGAGTGTCATCACAAAAGTTCCGTCACCCTGCATACATAATACAGGTAGGAACATTGAAATACTGTACTTGCCATACATTATTCAACATAATCTCCATCCTCTCCATTGCCCATCTGAGATGGTAAAAACGCTCCTACTCAAATACAACTTCAAATGTTGGTTTTCATGAGTGGGATGGATAACGTCCTCAATATAGTTGAATCCTGAACCCAACTGAGACATCACATTTTCAAAAAGTCGAAGTAAGGAAGCTTTGAGGGCGAGGGGAGAGGAGGGGCATGGTTTGAGATATAGAGAGGAAGTGAAAATAAGAGTGACCGCTTTGGCATATTTGATCTATAACTCGGTGTCCTAAATTGTCCTAGTAAAATGGTCATCTCGATTGCGATCACCTTCAGAGCACCATTTTCTAGAATTCAACTCTTAACATGTACTTTTGCATGCGTTAGGCCGAGATGATGATCGCAAATGTCACAGAACCGTACTGGCCTTTCGGCTTCACTGCAAGTCATAATTCCATTTGTGTGAGACAACATCAAGAGATGGAACTATGCCAATTACACAAGGCCACATTAATGTGGAAACCATCCAATCATTGTCGTTTTCAATTGTAGAAGTTTTTATATCATTATCATGTACCATGCCACATGTGGAGCGTTGGTGCTGCCGAAGTAGTTACTGGGCTACAATGATGTTTGGGTCCCTACTCTGGCTCAGCAAGTCAGGGAAGGAATTTGTAATTTGTTCATGGTGTTGGTGGAAGCATGCCTGTTCTTCATGATGGACACCGTGGGATGTTTAACATCCACTAACTAATGGCGGCAGATGGGTCTCCCAGTTTTACGTCCATCCGAGGGACATCACACACATTGATGAATCGCACTGCCTGTGACGCACCGAGATGACAGTTTATAGCTGGGTTGGGATTCAAACCCAGGCTAGACAGCTCAGAGGCGAGTGCGCATGCCTCCAGGCATCTAGGGTCTAAGCCCTCCTACCAGCCCTGAGCCTTTACATAGCAATCAATAAAACTATGTGAGACGTTCAGAAAGTTCTCACAAAGGGGTATCTGTTGGCATCCTTGAGATTAGTTTTTTTTACTCATTATAAACATAGTGTATGCTTGTTATATGTAATTATTTTCATTAATTATATGTTGTTTGCTGTTTCACAGTATAATCTGGACAATTGCGATGGCATATAATAATGGATTTTAGCGAGGTGTCATCAAATGATTATGCAAAGAAGGTGCCAGCTCCAAACATGTGCACAAACACACGGGTGCCGTGTACGGTGAAGCTGCATCCTCACGTTCTCCAGTGACCAAATAGGTGGCTGACTTTAAGCATGGATGCGAGTCCTCAGAAGATGACCTCAGATGTGACGGGACCATAAACTGTCGCCCAGGTCGGGGCATTAGTCATGGAGGATCATAACTTCAAGGGTGCCAAAATATCCACACAAGTTGCAGCTTTTCAAGGAAACGTTTTCGCCATCCTTCCGCAAACACTTGGGCATGTCCAAGGTTTCAGCAAGATGGCTCTCTCAAAAAACTCAGCAATCACGTTTGACAACTACAACTGGCGTTGTGTCATGAGCTTCTCAAACTACTCATTGTAGATCCTGCACGATTTATGGCCAATCTAGCAACCGGTAATGAAATGTGGCTTCGCCAATGGGATCTTTCACCAAGAAAATGGTGAAAGGAAATTGCAGAACATGAAAAGGAAGAACAAGAGATCACCGTGAGCCAACACATCTTGCACACGACACTCGTCAAGCAAAACCATCGCTTCAATTCTTTGGGATGCCAACTGAATGCTGCTGATTGACTATATGCCTCAAAAAACCACAACCACGATGAGGGAATATGATGTAAACTTCATGCACAAATTGCTGTAGGACATCAAGGGAAATTTCCGAAGGGATGTTGACTGTAGGTGTGCTCCTCCTTCACAACAATGTGCACGTGCACATGACCATGGTGTTGTGCAGATTGCCATTCGTGACTGTGGATTCAAGCAGATGGACCACCCCTCCCCGTACAGCCCGGAAATGCCCCCTAGTGATAATTATCCGTTTCGACATTTGAAGTCCCACCTGCCTGGCCACTGATTCACTGACAAAGGAACCGATTGAAGCAAAGGGGATGTGGTTGAAGGAGCAATCTGAAAACTTCTATTTTAACTGGCGTAGACAGTTTGGAAGATAAATGGAGCAAGTGAATTGAAGTTGGGGAACACTGTATATAAGAATTGTAAAAGTTAGCCCATCTTGGACCATTGTATCTTGTTACAATATTGTTACAATATACAGAGAGAATATTGAAATATTCTAAAGATTACAAAATGTGAAATTAATCTCCTGATTGCTTGCTTTTCTCAATGGATTATCCGCACCAATTGCCTTTGCAACTGTTTTTCCCCCGATTTATCCCTTGTTCTTCCATTCCTACCAACAGGTGCTTCTCACCCTCCTCCATCAGCGCTGCACTTCTCGGCATCTCCCATCGTGCAGAACTCACCGTACCCCTTCCCCACGCATACGCACTCCGCGATCCGCTACCACCCGCCGCCTCACGACCCGCTCAAAGACTTTGTACAGCTGGTATGCCCAGGAGAAGGACAGCAGCCCAGCCATGTCAGTTTCCTCAATGTAAGGCTACATCTAATATTCCTTGTGCACCATATTTGAGTTGTTGTTGATGTTGCTGTTGCTACTGCCTTGCGGGGGGGGGGGGGGAAATCCCCTGTACATCACTCAGTATCATCGTCTTTGCAAAAACTGCAACCAGTCCAAACAATCCATTGAATTGTTATTTCCGAGAAATGGATTTTAATACAAATCAAAATATATCTCAACTCATTATGTGATTTAATATGGAATTATTTGCCATATAGGTCAT
The DNA here is from genome assembly GCF_056783735.1 of Eptatretus burgeri. NCBI lineage: Eukaryota > Metazoa > Chordata > Myxini > Myxiniformes > Myxinidae > Eptatretus > Eptatretus burgeri. Next base: position 65,379,286 of record NC_140966.1, read on the forward strand.
AGACAAAGTAAAAGTAACATATAATAGTATGTCCACTTGCAGTTTCAACAACAACCGCGTGTGTGAGCACAATGGCTGGAATCAGGTCATTGGTAGATTGCAGAAAACCCTTATTAGAGGGTCATTATTCATTAACTTATTATGTATTCAAATATCGCTGATTTCCCCCTTATACCCCAACCACCCACCTCCCAGCATGTTCCATACAGACCTTTTCTCTTCCTTTCCTTTTATGTGCTTTTTAATACAATATTCAGGCTTTTGGAAAAGCGAGGAGGCTGATATTAAAAAGGCAATGTATGGGACAGTGAGGCAGTGGGGCTGTACGGTTCGACATGAGCAAGGGAATGAACGAACAGGAAAAGAGAGGAGTGAGCGAGAGAGAGAGGGAGCACATTAACCTTGGTAGGGTTAATGGGTGTAGAAAAGACCATGTTTAGGGATGGGAAATGAAATTAGATGGTGGTCCACCTCTTCTTTGAAGCCCTGTAAGGGAGAATGCAATTGAACTGTGTCAAGGAGGCATTTCCACAAAAGGGAGAACATGGCAACAAAAGAGTGGAGGTAGGCAGAGAGCCTGAATTTTGACAGTTGAATGAGGAAAGGTGTTACTGGAAGAATGTGTATGTCCTATTGGAGGGCTGAGAGGGGGGGGGGAGAGAGAGAGAGAGAGAGAGAGAGAGAGAGAGAGAGAGAGAGAGAGAGAGAGAGAGAGAGAGAGAGAGAGAGAGAGAGAGAGAGAGAGAGAGAGAGAGAGAGAGAGAGAGAGAGAGAGAGAGAGAGAGAGAGAGAGAGAGAGAGAGAGAGAGAGAGAGAGAGAGAGAGAGAGAGAGAGAGAGAGAGAGAGAGAGAGAGAGAGAGAGAGAGAGAGAGAGAGAGAGAGAGAGAGAGAGAGAGAGAGAGAGAGAGAGAGAGAGAGAGAGAGAGAGAGAGAGAGAGAGAGAGAGAGAGAGAGAGAAAAGCTATACCGGAGAATGGGCGGTACGATTCAGAGGCCACCAACTGGTCTGTGTTGAATGAGAGCAACAAGCCTTGTTGAACCCCTAATCTTTTTCCCCCCAATGTTGTCATCTTCTCCTACCTCTCCTATATGCCCCTACCTATCCTAACGCCCCTACTTCTCTTATTTGTCTAGTTTTATTTTCCTCAATTTTGAACCCCACTCCCACCCCCACCCCTCCCTTAGTGCATGCATAATATATTGATTGCTCCTTACTATGTTTTTGGCAGGGTGTATCGATAGCGTATAGTTTTATTGAAATAGTTTTCAGATCATTTTACTGTTTTCCAGATACTGAAAGGTGTATCTAGTGGTAGAAATCAATTTGCAAGAGGAGGCAATCTCAGTGTTAGGCAGTAAATTGCTGTTGTGTGTGTACCGCACGGTACTGTCGAGAACATCCTGGCAGATGAGAGAAAACCCACAATAAAATTACAGTTTTTGGTGATATGATGTTCGGTATCCCAAGCGGGTGGTAACACGGACATGGAATTAGTCGGAGGTTTATGAAAGCAAGGGGCGTTTGTGGCCGAGTCACACGACAAGAGGTGGGAGCCGGTAGACGGCCACAGAATTTTCTCTGTGGAAAGTGCAATTGGTTCTGTGGAAAGGGGCTGTCTGTGGTGAGGAAGCTGGGGTTAGGAACAGGTCAGTCAAACTGTGCTGCAGGGAGGCAGAGATACAGGCCATTTTAACTGGCTTATTGTTAAGAGATTGCCGCTGCTGATTAAAAACGTGACTTGCGAATGCTGACATCGGGATGCCACAATCTCGTGAGGGGTTTGCCCTTTCGACTCGTGGTTTGCACGGGCAAAGTCCAACACGCTCGTCCGATCTGAACCCGTCCAGGCCAAGCGAGACGGTGGGGTTCGTGAAGCCAGTCACGGATGGTTTTGCTCGAGTCGAAATGCACGCACAGCCGCATAAAGGCAACCACCTGCTTTCTTAATTGAACAACAACTCTCGTTTTTAAAATTTCAGCCACGAACATAACGCAAGGAGCGATGATGAATAGTCAGTGCACTCTATTAGGCACGAAAGGGGTTAAGGGAAATCTATATCATGTTGTTGCACTGTAGAGAAACGTCTATAAAGTGGTTTCTAATATGCCTCACTCTGTAACCTTGCAGTAAAACTTACTTGGCGATGAAAGCTTCGCGGACAATTGCTTCGAATCAAAATCGATAGCGTTTTGCGGTTTTAAAAGACCAACCCCACATGATCTCTCGTTGTTTCAGTGCGCATTGCAATCGCAGCCTGAGGGAAGTTTGAAATTGGCATTTGGCCACAATTTTGGATGAGGAAAGTTTGGCGAAGGAAGTGGAGAATGGATTGCAGGGAATGACAGAAGGGTTTGGGTCAGGGCGGTGGGGGAGAGTGCAGTGTCCATCTTTCTCTGTTTACATCAACCCGGTAGAGCACGACGTCACGGACAGACAGCTTTCGGCTCATGTGCGATACGCTAAGCCAGGTCTAATCCACCCTTTGTCAGCGCCATCTCACAGTGGGTAATGGGCATCCAGATTTGCATGATGTCATCCGGATCTGACAGGGACGGCAAAGTGCAGCCTTCTAGGCAGCCGCTCTTTTTTTTCTTTTTTTTTTCTTTTCCCAGAAGGCAGATATTGACTACGACTCAGGGTTAAATCATTTGACTGTCAGGCGCAGCTTGTAGTTTCACACGTTGGACACTTTTCTGCCGCTCATGCGAGCATGATGGCCGATGTGTTCAGTTCAAATGAGATATTCTTGCAGCCTATGTTGTACGGAGCACTGGGCCTATATGAAGTGTAGAACGTTTATTACATTCCGAGCACAGAAAATATATTCACAAAGTGAGTCCATATATATATATATATATATAATCTTTTTAATTCCAAAACACCTCATTATTTGAAGCTCTCGTGAGTTTTTTTCATCACCTGCTGAAGTTTGCGATCTCTTTTTGGTTCAGTGTTCAGGTAGCAACTGATGATGATGATGAAGAACCTGATCTGTCAAGCAGGATTCACAGGTGACATGACTGTCTGAGCCAGGTTTTCACAGATCAGCCCGTTGTAATGTCAACAAATGTCGGGTTCACATTCGTACATTGGAGATTCCTTTAAGACCCTTTCAACACTTTAGATCCCTTCACCCTTTAGACCTTTTGTACTGTTTTGACCCCTCGAACCTTTAGACCTTTACACCCTTTAACTCCCTTTGGAGCCCTTAGACCTTAACACCATTTCGACATCTTACACCCTTCAGACAGATTAGACAGCTTAGACCCTTGACCATTTAGAGTGCTAGACCACTAGGATCTTTTTAAATTACAAATAAATATAATGTCATCAATATTACAAATAAATTTGTACAAAAGAAATGTTTGCATTATGATTGGTGAAAATCATAACACAGCAAATCTGTAACATCAATCCCTGTAACGACGTGTGGAGAGGCGAGCGTAGCGAGCTGATCGACACTAATCAGATAGGACAACTGGATATCATTCCTCATGAGGGAAACTATTTCTATTTGTGATTACATATTTGAAATGTGTGATTGTGTGTGTGTGTGTGTGTGTGTGTGTGTGTGTGTGTGTGTGTGTGTGTGTGTGTGTGTGTGTGTGTGTGTGTGTGTGTGTGAAGGGCTGCCGAGAGCTCGAATGAGCGGCAGCCCCTGGACAATACTAAGTGTAGGGCCACTTTCATCCGGGTCCCCTTCAATTTCTTTTTTTCACAGCCTATATGGAGGTTTCTGTGTTTTCGTTGTCAGAAACACGTGCCGTACGTTTCAGAGAAATTGGGGTGCTATTCCCTTCTTCGGATTCATTTGTTAACCCATTTCATCCGGATGGGTTGTGGCCAACACTCCTGTGTTCATTTACATCATTACATCATTACCGTGATTGTCATTATGTAAATTTTTCCTACAATAGTTTATTTTATGAGGGAAGGTGTCACTGCCCATGTCAGGAATCGCCATGAGTGGCTTGGAGGGAGACACAAAATAAAGTTGCCCCCGGTGTATTATCATCACAAACAATCATTCTATGAAAAACCAAAAATTTAAGGAATAATTATGGACGTGTGTGTGTGTGTGTGTGTGTGTGTGTGTGTGTGTGTGTGTGTGTGTGTGTGTGTGTGTGTGTGTGTGTGTGTGTGTGTGTGTGTGTGTGTGTGTGTGTTGAGGAGCCATGTCATGCCTTTAAGTCACCTTAACATCTATATATTACTAAAACTTTCATCTTGTATGTATGTATGTTCCCGAAAGAGCCAACATAGTACACGATAGCGCAAAAATTTTCGGGCCACCTTACTCACCATTCGCCTGCGGTGTGCAGTATCAAGTTTTGTTCAAATCGGGCAACGAAAAAAATTATTAAAAAATCAATTCCCAATTCAATGAAGTAAGTACTCTTCGGGAGTATTTGATCAATGCAAACAACCTCAGTGGTATAGTTCGCGGAAGCTATCTTTTTTTTTTATGATTTTTTTTTTATCAACCGCTGTCACAACGGGAACCCAACGGGTTCATGGATCGTATAGTCATGTATAAAATACTGTCGGACCCCAACCATCACTGAAGATTATATCGATCGACTTGAACAAAGTTCAGGAGCCACGTGACAGCGGTAGCCCCGCATTGCGTCAGATGGTAGCTGGCTCGCTGAAAATTTGCAATTTTATTGTATACCACGTTTCCCCTTTTTGTATGATCTTGCATTATACGACCCATCACTTCGGCATAGATAAATACTTTTTTTAACGTTTCATTTTTAAAAGTTTATTCAACCGTTTCATGGAGTGCTTGCTTGAAGCGCTCTTCAAGCTTCCATGGTGATACCGTGGCATGGTTGTCTGTGTGGACATCTCCTGCATTAAGAAGGCAAAATAAATTAGATGATTTCAATGAGTGAAAAACGTTTTCAGTAACAAAGCAATGAATCACCACATCACGGCAGGGGAACATCGAGGTACACACGCTTGCTCTAAGCTGTCTAGTATGTTTAATATGACGGTTCGGTGATGGCTAATCGCGTGCCAAGCAAGCCGTTTTTTTTCAACCGTTTCATTATAGTGCTCAAGCCACTTGGCAAGCGCTCTACAACATTTGCACTGTCACTGAATACTGTATGTCGATTGACTTGAACAAGTTTAGGGGCACTCGCGTGCGTTGTTGGCCACTTGTTGATCTGCAGTGAAACAGGCGGTGGCTGGCTCGCTGAAAATGTGAAAAAAAAATTTCCGCGACGTTCCCCTTTTTGTTCTTCCATTATACGACCCGTCATCACTTCGACGTCGATACGTACAAAATAAATAACGTACACATCTCACATCAACTGAGCTTCGCAATGGTGGGCGGTCTCTTGCGTGGTGCCTTGCCTGCTGAAAATGTTGTGCAATTTCATTTTTAGACAACATGGCTTTATTTAACTTTTTATGCGATGTGTTTTCATTATTTACCTGTCACTTTGACATTCATACATATAAAATTTTTAAAAACCTCCATCGACCGTGTATGTTCGGAGTTCCTCCCTGTTGGTTCGAGCAGTAAAAAGCGTTGGTCGACATTTTGTGTTCTCTTTGGATTGTTTTGTCTATGAATTGCATTTTGTTAATTTTTCGCTTGAATTCCGAAGTTAAAGAGTTATATTTAATAGGTAAGCCTTTATGGTTCTCCTTTTTGTGTACTTTATCCATGTGCATGCCAAGCAAGCCGTGTCTTATCAACTGTTTCGTTGGAGTGCTCTATAACATTCGCATTGTCACTGAATACTGTATGTCGATTGATTTGAACAAAGTTCAGGGGCACTCGCATATGTTGTTGGCCATGTGTTCTGCGGTGAAACAGGTAGTGGCTGGTTCGCTGAAAATGTAAAATTTATTTTCCACAACGTTCCTCTCTTTGTTCTTCCATTGTAGAACCCATCACTTCGGTATCGATAAATAAAAATAACAATTAAACATTTCACTTTTAAAAGTTTCTTCAAACATCTCGTGCATTGCATGCTGAAGCTACTTGGCACGCGTTTTTCAACTTTCAGTTGCGATACTGCGGTTCTATACCGGAGGCAGAAAGGCAAAATAAATTATATGATCACAATGAGAAAAAATATTTTCAGTTATGAAGTAAGGAATTGCCACATCACGGCAAGAATATCATGGCGGTTGTCAGGTAAAGCCAGAGGAGATCTGTGGCTTGCTCCAGGTATCATGTAAACCGATACTAACGTGTTTCATGGTCGGGTTGTCGGCGAATAAACCGTCTCCCCACCAGATTTCCTGGTTAGGAGGGTGTCGGATATGGACACCCAACAAGATTAAAAACAAAGCCTGCCAAAGGGTGGAGGAGCTCCTTGTGAGCCAACGGACATCCATATCTAGTGCCCAACTGTGTCTGTGGACATCCTCCTGCAGTTGATTTACTTCTTTTTTGGTTAGTGGTAGGATTTTAGTGGTAGGACACTCTGGCCACCGTAAAACCCTTCACTCCGCAAAACATACTAAAAACACAAAGAAAACTGAAAACCCACTTCGTAGGAGTACCTCCTGTGCAGCTGCCCTTAACAGGGCAGCTCACCGAATGATGGGATTGGGGTGAAGTCTTCGGGACCCCCACTCTTTGATGATGGGAGGAAAAACACCGGGTAACCTTCCAGGATTGGATTGCAGTCGTGTGTGTCGGGGTGGTGCTGAGGTGTCGTCCACCAGACCGCGGTCTCCTTGGGTGAACCTGAGGTGGTCCCTTCGCTGAAATGTCCTTTCCCTAAGAGAGGTTGATCAGCTGTCTCTGTTATCATCTGAGCTTAAGCGTTTGAACATCGGTATTGCACCACTCTCTGAGATTCAGAGACCAGCTCATGGTGAGATCATGGTGGGTGGTTACACCTCCTATTGGTCTGGATGCTCTGATGGTTGCAATGACTAATGAGTTGCTGTAGCTGTGTCCAATAAGCTGACTCCAATGATAATTGAGGTAACACTGGTCAAGGAGTGTGTTGTGAGACTCCTTGGGCATCATTTCCATGGTCTCTGTATATGCTCCGACTGAGGCGAGTGATCTCACCGTGAAGGATGCATTCTATGCCACGCTCGAGTCTGTGGTTGATCAGTGCCCCCAAGAGATACTTTTCGAGTCTTGGGGGATTTCAATGCATCAACTGGAACTGATAGGGATGGTTAAGAGACATGTGTTGGTTCCCATGGGTCTGGAACTGTGAACCAGAAGAGCACTAAGTTCCTTGACTTTGCAAGAAGTCAGGAATTTAGGATGGCTGGTTCATGGTGTCAACACCCACAGGCTCATCGCTGGACTGGGTATTCCAATGCTGGTGGTGTGGCAAAGGAGATGGACCATGTGCTCCTTGATGGTTGCTGGAGGATGATCCAGAACTGCAGGCTATACCGGAGTGCTTAGTTCCTCAATACTGACCACCGGCTTGTTGTAGTAACTCTGAAGTTTCAGCTTAAATCTAAGACAATGGTATCATCCCAGACAAGGCTGGATGTTGGCGAGCTCAAGGATGAGAGGGTAGCTGAGGAGTTTGCGAACAGCTTGAGTGGGGAGATTTGGGGGATATGGGTGCTTTGGGGAATCCTGAAGAGTTGTGGATTGCCTTCAAGACCACCATCCTTGATGTTGCCAGTGGATATCTTGGAACTCACTGTTGGTGAAAAAGAATTTTGTCTCTCAAGTGGCACTGGATATCATTGACCAGAGTCGCAGGGCCAGGCTGAATGGCAGAGCTGAGCTGTTCAGGGCGTTGAAGCGTAAAACTTCACCGTGTGCTGAGGGTTTAACCAATTGCTATATATACATATGTGTATATATATATATATATATATATATATATATCTATATATTTGTATATATTTATATCTATTTATATATATATTTATATATATTTTTATATATATCTAAATATATTAGTATATACAGGGTGTACCAAAAAAATATACAACTTTTCATCTGCAAAGAGGATGGTCATAACATATATTTTTTTAAAAATACCCCCGAGCGGGAGTGCCGGTTATCTCTGCCAGAGGTCGACAGAAGCAAAATCAAATTAGGGACATCTATAATCGATTCCATGGCTCGTGGATCTGGTCGTCGAATGCAGATCGCCAGGACAGTCGGTCACTTCAAATAAATGATGAAGGAGACACTTTTCTGAATTAGTGATCCTGACAACAGCAGGCACGCTTTAATGCTAATTTATGTGATACCTGGGGTTCCACGAAATGGTCGGTAATATGGGAATTCTGGAATGTGATTATGATCGACCGTGTTGTAAACTCTCTCTAAAACGATCATCCGAGGAGATAACCAGTGATCGTAATGATCAATACAACTCGGCAGAACTCATATTTTTGCCTAACTCAAAAAAGTTCAAAAAGTAACTCTGTGCCAGACTGGAATAGGGGCAGTTCATAAAATACGTACGCTCCACTTCCGGGTTTCAAAACCACCCACCCCTTTCTGTATGCAGGCTAGTGACCACCCACCCACCCCCATATGCGTCTCATGTCACATCACAATACTTGAAGATTACAACGAACTGTAGATTTATCTCAAATGCATCAGTAATTATTAACTACGGTAATACAGTAATATGGAACAATTATTGACGTCCACGGATTCAACATCACGTCGAAAATGTTCCTGTGAATGAGGATATTTTTCCCCCTCGCGATAACGACAGGCTCACCTTCATCTTCTGAAACGCTTTCATGTAGTCCGACACCACTTTCATAAAGTATGTAAGCAGCCGTCGTACCACCCACCCACTCCTGTACGCTGATCGTACGCAGGCTTTAAACCACCCACCCCCCTCATTTTTGTATGTACTTTATGAACGGCCCATACGGGGCAAAAATATGCAAAAATTTGCGCAGGACCCGGAGCATCTTCGGAGATTGGCGCCGGCCTCCGGATGACCTCTTCAAATTAGCACCGGACATGTAAGAATCAGAGCGAAGTTTGAAGGGCTATAAAATCGGAACGAGAGCAACTTTCAAAAAATGGCTTGTGTTGTTCTAGATTATAGTCCATAGTATCTGAATCACTAATAACATTTGATCTCTCTTGATAAATGAGGGAGGAGATACGAATTGAAATCGACGATTTTCGAAACTTTGACAGCCTCGTGACCTTGACCTCGACCTTGGACGACCTTGAAAGTTATATCTTTGTGCATGTCTCATCGACCTCTATCCATTCCACTATTGGTTATTTGTCTCCACTCGGTTTGATTGTGGACGGACGGACGGACGGACGGACGGACGTACGGACGGGCGGACAGACTTCGAGACTGACTTTATTAGGTCATCTCTACTGAGATGATAGAGATTACCTAAAAAGATATATGGCTGGATAGAAAGCTGAAAGGTTGAAGTTTATTGTACCAATGTCAAAATTGCCACCAACATTTAAATTTTGGTATGGAATCGTCATTTTCTTTTAGACCACATGTTTGACGTAGTATAGGCTCCACGTTGTCCGATCACTGCTTGCAAACGCGTTGTCATGTTCTCCATCACTTTGGGAAACGTTTCCTGAGGAATGTTCTGGATTTCTCGGTGGATGTTTTCCTTCAGCTGATCAAGAGTCTGAGGCCGAGGGTTTCCATAGATCCTGTCCTTGAAATACCCTCACAAGAAGAAGTCTGGAGGAGTAAGGTCAGGGGAATACGGTGGCCACTCAACGTCTTCGTAGAGGGAGATAAAGCGGCCCTCAAAATGTTGGTTGAGAAAACGCCTTGTTTCCGTGGCTGTATGGGGCGGTGCCCCATCCTGTTGGAACCACTGGGTTCTCATCTGGATCAGGTTGTTTCTCCTACGGGCCTGAGTACGTAGCTCAGGCAGATAGAATTCCTGAATCATTTCGCGATAGTTCCTCTGGTTTACCGTGCAAGTGCGTCCCTGGTCATCTTCAAAGAAGTATGGACCAATTATCCCATGCCAACCAACCGCCACCCACATGGTGACTTTGAGAACAGATCGAGGCACAATTTCAGTTGATGCATTAGCAGGATTTTCAGTTCCCCAGTACTGAAAGTTTTGCTTGTTTAACTCCCCAGACAAGTGAGCATGGCATTCGTCCGTCATGTGAAGTTTTTTGAGGAAGTCTGCATCTTCCTCCAACTTTCCTGAGAACCAATTTGCAAAGTTAAGTCATTTGCGTTTCTGTTGATCAGTAAGCACCGTTTCCGTTTGAATTTTGTATGGAAAGGCATGAATGTCTTGGCGAAGGATCCTCTGAACGGTGCTCTTATGAATGTTTGTCTCGGCAGAAAGTCGTCGAATCGATTTTTTTGGACTCTGAACGATCGCCTGTCTCAAAATTTCCACATTTTCTTCACTACGACCTGTCCTCTTCCGACCACTGTGACCCTTGTGAAGGTCACAGATGGTTCCCACATTGGTAAATTTTGCGATGGTGCACTTTATTGTCCGAAAGTTTGGTGCATGGCGCAAGTGGATACCGAAATGTCTTGAGTAAAGACGTTGCACCTGTATGACACTTTTCGTCTGGTGCCAAAGTTCAACAATTTTCATCCGTTGTTGTACGGTCAGTCTTGGCATTTTTCTGGCGCTTGCTTGGTATCAAAATAAACTTCAGGGTCTGCAACAAGAAATGAAGCATTAGTGACAAAATTACTGCTTTTTTAGGATCAAACGAAGCATTTTAAACGTTTATTTTTTTGGGACACCATATATATATATATATATATATATATATATATATATATATATATATATATATATATATATATATATATATATATATATATATATATATATATATATATATATATATATATATATATATGGTCACGGGAGGAATGTGTCACAATCCACAGTGCATCGCACCCTGCTGCGTATGGGGCTGCGTAGCCGCAGACCGGTCAGAGTGCCCATGATGGCCCCTGTTCACCGTTGAAAGTGCCTACAATGGGTGCACAAGTGTCAGAACTGGACCGTGGAGCAGTGGAAGAAGGTCGCCTGGTCCGATGAGTCCCGCTTTCTTTTAGATCATGTGGATAGCCGTGTACATGTGCGCCGTTTACCTGGGGGAAGTGATGGCACCAGGATGCACTGTGGGAAGACGACAAGCTGGTGGAGGGAGTGTGATGCTCTGGGCAATGTTCTGCTGGGAAACCCTGGGTCCGGCCATTCATGTGGACGTCCATTTGACACGTGTCACCTTCCTAAACATCGTTGCAAACCAGGTGCACCTCTTCCTGGCAATGGTATTCCCTGATGGCAGTGGCCTCTTTCAGCAGGATAATGCGCCCTGCCAAACTGCACACATTGTTCGGGAATGGTTTGGGGAACATAATGAAGTGTTCACAGTGTTGCCCTGGCCTCCAAGTTCTCCAGATCTCAATCCGATTGAGCACCTGTGGGATGTGCTGGACCGCCAAGTCCGTCCGATCCATGGTGGCTCCACCTCACAACTTACAGGACTTGAAGGATCTGCTGCTAATGTTTTGGTGCCAGATACCACAGGACACCTTCAGGGGTCTTCTAGAGTCCATGCCTCGGTGGGTCGGTGCTGTTTTGGTGGCACACGGAGGACCAACAGCATATTAGGCAGGTGATCATAATGTTTTGGCTCATCAGTGTCTACATATATATATATATATATATATATATATATATATATATATATATATATATATATATATATATATATATATATATATATATATATATATATATATATATATATATATATATATATATTGTTACCCTGAATGCATAATTGGTGCATTTTTCAGAAGAGATGGTGTTCAGTGGCAAAACAGGTCGCCTGTGTACAGACAGGGCTGGGATACATTGACGCAAATTCCATATGAAAGAAGTCAAATCTGCCCTGCCTGCCTCATGTTTAGATCCTGGAGTTCCTTGTTGGGTGACTTTCTCCATCACACTAATTTGCACTTTGCTATGGCTTGTCCATTTCTGTGAAAGAGGATAAGAAAATTAACTTTTTAATCATATGATTGACACATCTACAAGTGTGCATTCAGATAAGCTGGGTAATTTACTGCATTGTGATTATATTTGTGGAATTGTGATGACATTTGAAACATTGTTTTTGTTTCAGTGATGAGAGCTCACCGAATCTACGTACAAGGGCAGAGTTATACTTTTTGGGCATGACAAAACATCTTTCATGACCCTAAACTGGCCTGCGATCTTCCATGAAACTCTCAGCTTGAATGTCAAGTGGAAATTCAATATTAGATTAGGTTCACCGCCTGAAGGGATGTCAAACGGTGTTTTATGATTTCTTTTTCTGTAAACCGTTCCTTCCCAGATCATGTCAACATCATGATGGAACCTGACTTCACTTGACCTGATCATGACGAAATGTTTTATTTTTTTGCCAACACCACCTTATACCCTTCAGAAAAGGCAATTGACTCCTTCTTAATATAAATTCCATTTGATACGCAACGTATTGTCCTGAAACACACCAATGGGTGTCGTTGTCCAGAGGTGAAGTCCAGTCACTGTACGGGACTGGGAATCGTTATAATTTAAAGGAGTGTGGCACAGAACTATTTGTAGACATTACACTGTCTCTACTATGGCTAAGGGGCGGTCCAGGCCCCCTGCGCACGGCTTTGCTTCCTTGCTCCCCACCATCAGAGATCTCTGACCTTTATATTTAAAAAATTCATCACCAAGGAAGAATGCACTATGATCATCAAGAATGTACCTGAGGATTTGATCCACATTTTATAAATCCACCCAGCCTCATATCACCAGTACTGCATGAGATAATGGAATTATGAAACACCAAAGGCAGGTTCAGGCAATGGCAATGAATGAATGTGAAAACCTGAGTGCTGGTATCAACTTGAACCACATTTTGCACAAAATGCTTTACTCATAATAACTGAAGTGACGTTTCGCTCTCTGTAACAGAGCATAGTTCTTAAACTTTGTTCAACAAGTGGTACAAAAGGTGAGAGAGAGAGAGAGAGAGAGAGAGAGAGAGAGAGAGAGAGAGAGAGAGAGAGAGAGAGAGAGAGAGAGAGAGAGAGAGAGAGAGAGAGAGAGAGAGAGAGAGAGAGAGAGAGAGAGACCCTTCAAGATAGAGACAGAGACACCGTAAGACAGAGACACAGTAAGAGAGAAACAGAGATAGTAAACTGTATACGTAAATCCTGAAACGATATATAATGGGAATTTACTTTCGAAGTTACACCTTTTGTGTAGTCTTGAAAAAGAACCTAAAAGCTGTTTACATATGTGACAAAAGGGTCTGACCTTTGACCCATCTGATAGGACAATCATTATGCTTCATTGATTGTTTTCATCTTGATTTGTATTTCATTAACATTTGGAGATTAGGTAAAGGGCAATTCATTAAGATTGCAAGTGAAGTTTGTGGCAGTAGTGCCGGAAAGGTTCATTGGCTTTTTAATAATTGACTTCAATGTCTTAATATTCACTGAAATTTCATGCTTTCATTATAACTGTTGTTATTTCTCAGGTTTTTAAACAAAATGTAAGTGCTCTTTGCACTTGAGTCCCACGTAAAGAGTGTAAAATGATATGTATTGACTGCTTTGTTCTATTATTCATCGAAATAACAACTGGATAGCAGAACAAAGCAATCAATGTTTTATTTCTGATTGAAACCCAAAACGCATTTTCCTCTGTTTCCCTTAGCTGGCAGTCACCAGGATAAATTGCCATCAATAGCTTGACAGGATGGTGCAGTGGAAGCATACTTACCTTTGAACTGTCTAGCCTGGGTTTGATTCCCGACCAGACAATAAACTCTGAATGGTTCTTCACATGAGGCAGGATGTTGCATCACAAAGTGCGCCATCCCTCTGATGGACGTAAAGCTCAGTGTCACACTTGCTGGTATTAGTTGGTGGGTGAGAATGATCCCACGGTGTACTTCGACAAAAGAATAGGTGAGGTATCATCTGCACTCTGAACAAACTCCAAGTTCCTGCTTGAAGCTAAAGGGCACATTGCATCAACAGATTGCTGTGCCACACTCCAGAAATGATGAAACCTTCAGGCCTAACTTGGAACTGACATCCCACCAAATGTCATTGTGAGATACAGAGATGAAGTCCAGTTACTTGACAGAACTGGTTTTTTGTAGGGTCAGCAGGAATTTCCAGACTGATAGCAGGAATTTGTAATTTGTTCAGGATACTGGCGATAACCTACTCATTGTTGAAAGAAACCATGGAATCTTCAACATTCACCAACTAATGTTAGGAGACAGGACGCACAACTTAACCTCCATCTGAGATGTGGTGCACTTTGTTATACAATGAAGTACAACAGCCTTTGAAGTACCAATCTGACAGCTTATAGTCAGGTTGGGAATCAAACTCAGACAACACAACTTGAAGGTAAATGCAACACCTCGACACCATCCTGTCAGAATCGGAATATAATTGGATTGGGAATACATGCGATGTTTGTGTGTGTGTATATACCTGTATGTATGTGTGATATATATATATATATATATATATATATATATATATATATATATATATATATATATATATATATATATATATATTCAAATATATAAAGCTCTTTCTCACCACTGACTGACTCACTCACTGATATTGAAGATCGGTACCTTCCGGGTGATGTAGAAAGCTGAAATTTTGCTGCAGATGGACATCAAAGCTGGTACACCGGAAAAATTCACTGAATTGGTGGACAACATGCATTAATGAAACTATAAATAAATGAAGAAAAATAAATGAAAATCAATAAAAGAAAAAAATGCAGGTGACCGACCTGAGACAATGGTGTAGCACAGTTCGTACTCTGACACAATGTGTAAGCACACCCTGCTAGTTTAAATACAGTGTGTGTGTGTGTGTGTGTGTGTGTGTGTGTGTGTGTGTGTGTGTGTGTGTGTGTGTGTGTGTGTGTGTCTCAGCTGTGAGTTTGGGAGGTCGGCAGTTCAAATCCGTCCCCGAGTCATACCAAACATTTAAAAAAATGGTACGTGCTGCTTCCTTGTTTGACGTTCAGCATTTAAAAAGGATAGAGCACAGACAAGCAACCATCGGCCATTGTGCAGGCTTGATGGGCCTAATGGCCTCCTCATACCAGAGTTGGTGGCATATTGGATAGAGCATCTGCACTGAGTCTGGGAAGTCAGTGGTTCAAATCTGACCTCGGCCAAGTCATATAGCAAGACAAAAAAAGGTACTTGATGCTTACCTGCTTGACATTCAAGCTTTAAAAAAGGATAGAGCACGGCCAACCAACCATAGGTTGGCAACCATTGTGGTTGTAATATCACCCATTCAGTGGTAAGCATCATCTTCAAAAGTGAGAGTTTGGTCAGAAGAGTACTTTGGGAGTTTAAAATGATACAGAGGGTTCGAGTAAAGATTGAGTTGAAAAGGTTGATGGATATTTTGATTGGTTAAACTCAGCTTTTTTTTAATTAAACTCATGAATTCCAAAACACTGATCTATTCCGAGTAATGTTAACTCTGTGTTATGCGGATGCAACGAACCAGTTGAAGTTCAGAATGTTGAACTGCGTTGACAGTGATAGCTCTCCATTTAATACAGGATGCAAACCGATTTTAAACAAGTGAGTTATGCACGTCAAGACAAAGGCTGTTTAAATTGAAATAGTCTTGAACGGATAGAAATTTCTTCGATCCATAAGTTGGGGGGAATGTACTCCACTTGTTTCGATCGACAAATGAGCACATGGGTATAGAGTGGGCAAAAGATGGTTGCAGAATGCTTATAAGAAAGATCTACTTTTCCTTTGGCTTTTGGAGCAGAGTGTTAACGATAACATCGAGGATGATTGATGGATAGATTAATTGGTTAACCATTCCGATTTGAACCCATGGCTCATGATGTTTTGTGACAAGAAAATCACATGTAGGTACTGTGTCATCTAATAATGTCTTTTATGTAAAAGGAAACATATCCTCTTTTGTTCTTGTTCTACATTTGATACATATACAAGCTCCATCATGGGCCTTAAATCGATGTTTAAAAACGACTTAGTTGGAATATCTTGGTGGAATGACTAATTCAGTAAATTGGTTGATTTCATTTTCCTACAGCTGTGACTTATAAACCTACCCGAATGATGGCTCAGGTCCGTCGCCGGTGTTACAAAAAAGGCAGAACATTCACTTTGCAATGTAGAAATGTTTTCATGGGATTTTTGTTTGAATCAACTTGCATCGCTCCGCTTCTTTAACCCACACTCCTACCAGCCCAGCTCGAGCAATCAAGCAAAAGTCACGACAGCACTTTTCCCGACGTCAATGCTTCCACCACCCCCTCCGCCTATGCCTCGGCCTGTGCCCCTCTCCATGTCCGTGGCCGACACCAAGCCTATCAGCACGAGTTCCGACGCAGGATCGCCATCTCAATCATCACCGAGTGAGTATCTCACAATCTCGCTCAGTAACTGCACCACCAGCATTGCTTGGGCTTGTGTTATTTGTAAGCTGTACACTATTTTATAAAATGTATTGGGACAGCATGTCCAAACTTTAAATGAACTATCTTAAACTGCACGGACACAATTTTCCCACAATGCAAATCAGCACACGTCTTATTGTGACCTATTTGGACTAAACTACACTCCGCCAGTTTTGATGAAATATTACAGCCAGGGTCCGTAAATTTACCAGAATATCAACATATCTTGCCAGTGTTGGGAATTGGTATGAGGACAACGTTGAAAATCTGAAATGGCCAGCCATGGGGCCAAACTTACACCCAAGTTTACCGCTCTGGGATGTCTTAGAATGTCGCTTAAGGGTCAGAGTGAAGAGATGACGTTGCACCACTGAATGTGCACTTACTGTGGAGGAATCGTGCAATATTATATCTGATATGCAAGAAAATTTGATAAAAAGTTTAAACGACACTGGAACATGAAATAAATCAAACTATCGTGTGCAAATTGTCTTTGTCCGTATGCAGCACACGGATGTGGGGTAGCATCATTGGCTGAGGGCAAGGCTGTGCAGCTGATGCAATGCCCTCTCTGCTGGTTAGGGCAGGAATTTGTAATTTGTTCAGGGTACCAGCGATAGCTCGCCTACTCTTCGTGAAGGACACCGTGGGATCTTTGACGTCCGCCAACTAATGCCAGCAGACAGGATTCCCGTTTAACGTCCAACCGGGAGACGGCACACACATTTATGAATCACTCTGCCTGTGAAACACAAGGAGGAGAGTTCCTAGCTGGGTCGGGATTCGAACCCAGGCGAGACAGCCAAGAGGCAAGCGTGTGCAAATAACTCTGCTTGTTTGCTTACCATCCCAATACTTTTGCTGAATAGTGTATGGGGCCTTAGAGGAGTGGAAAGTGGCATCGAGGAGATAGAGCTGGGGGAATGGGTATTACAGAGAGTAAAGCTATTGTGGGAAAGGCTGCTTCAGAAGAGCCTGGTATAAAGTTTTCAGCTGGATGTTAAATCTGCATAGCTTGATCCTGGGAATCAGCTGAGACATAAAGCCAGTACTTTCTTATCCATCCGGGTGTTGATGCCTTTACCCGTTCGTCCAAGTCAGGCTTTGTCTGCTGGCCAGCTGTTCCTATTCATTCAGAATGCACTTCTTTTTTTCTTTCTGTTAACCCAGTTATATATTGATCTGTATTTAGTTGAAACCAGGAGAAGAATGTACGGATACGTACAGTCTGGGTTGGGGTGGGTGGTAGAAGTGGAGAGCAATGTGCAAAGGCAGCGACACTATGTTTGCAATGGAAAACTAAACAGTACTGGGGGGTAGGGGGTGGGCAGTGCAAAGCAAAATCTGCAGCAGAGGCCGGCAAGAGAGGGTCCGAAAGATGGTGTGCAGTGCATGTCTCTACATTTCTGGCAGGCAGCTTTTGCTTCAAGAGACAGGGGGACCCAGATATGGTTGGAAGTAGTTGAAACAAGCATGGGATACCGACGACGTAAAGACAGACAAGAGGAGTGTGTAGGGCGTGGTTCAGCCCACATCACCAAGTACACCTGGCATTGCCTGGCTTAAAACACCAAGTCTTCCCGTGCTCATTCCTCCCCCTCCCTCCTCTTCCTCCTTTCCCCTCGCACTCTGCACCGCACCTGGGACCCTCATGTAAATCTCGGCTCTGTAATGGCCGCAAGCTGTTGTAGCATGTCTGTGCTGGGCACGCACGGTCCCTCGACAAATTTGGCCCCGCTCTTGCTTTGGGTTTGCATCGGCTCCCCAGCGCCCAGCAAACGCCACAGAAGAGAATTTGTTGGATGAGGCTCACTGGACCGCAAGGTTTTTTAGCCGTGTGGACGGGGCGGTTTTGGGGGTTGGAGGGCGGGGGCCAGGGGGGGGGGAGTTGTGTTTGCATTCTGCAGTTCTCAGGAAGAATGGGCGCCTTTAATTAATTGCTCGGCACTGCCAGGTCCAAGAAAAATTTTGAAATGTGAGAGGTTCTCATGGTCCCCGGTGAATGAAAACACTGAGCCTTTCAGAGCCTCTCTCACGCTGCATGTGTTGAGTGAGAATTATTTATGCATGTTTTTATTTGCTGTGCAAAAAAAGAAAAAGAAAAGTATAAATCCAGCATTATCACCAAAGTCACCACCAACAGAGCCAATGTTTTTTTTGTTGTTGGGTTTTTTTTTTTTTTGTAATGGTGGAAATTCACTTCCTTCTGTCATAGGTCACTTCCTTTTACTGCATGCATTTCATTGTTTCTCTTCCTGATTGAATGAAAACATGTCTTTCCCACCCCTTGCACCCTGTTCCCCTCTCTACTCCTTGTGTCCCTGCCCTCACTCCTGACTTTTCTTCCCCCTTTTCAGCTTACACCTCACCCATAACACCCACTACAAACCGCTCCTTCAGTGTGGGGCCACGTGATCCAGCCCTTGTAAACTTACATTCCCAGCACCCTCAGGTGGGAAACTCCTGTACATGCACAAAGAAAGGTTTGACAGCTGCTCTCAGAGCTAACACTTGCACTTTCTTCCTTGCGTACTCGCGAAGACTTACGCATGCAAATATGCAGACGTATGCATTTTATTATTTGTTGGTTTATTTATGCCGCTGCACGGTTATGCCTTCGGGCCTTGCCATCAAAATGCTGCGATCCATTACAACCGATGCCGTGCTGAAACGGTGACTGTAATTTTTTCCAGATAAGGAAAAGATCACTTTTAACTTCAAGTAATTTTTACGAAATTGTGCTGTCTTTTAAAATCTTCATTCTGTTTTTTTTTTTTTTTTGGAACTCTTCGACAATCGGGATGCCAATGATGTTATTGTGTTGAGGTGCAAAGAAATCTTGAGAGAAAGGCCCATAGAGCCATTCGATGTGAAGAGGAACTTTCATTGCATCTGAAACCATGAATGCCTCACCCGGTTCCTCTCATGATACTCCATTACGTCATGTCACGTGATGCGCACTGAACATAGTCACGTGATGCAATGCATTCAATTTAGTTACCTTACAATGATGCTATAAGCACCACATATGGCACTCGGTAAGATAGCATGGGGGCTGTCAGGATGGCCTAGAGGTACGCACACTCGTCTTTTAGCCGTCTAGCCTGGGTTTGAAATCCTGACCCAGCTGTAAACTGCCATCTTGGTGTTTCACAGGCAGGGTAATTCGTCAGTGTGTGTGTGCCGTCCCTCGGTTTCACGTCAAATGAGCATCCCGTCGACTGGAATTAGTTTATGAACGTTAGAGGTCCCACGGTGTCCTTCGCGAAGCGTAGACGAGCACCTTGAACAAATTACAAATTGGTTTCCAAACTACTGCTGGGAAGGCAATGGCAAACCAGCCAGTCTAAACTTTGCCAAGAAACTGCTTCGGCCACACTGACGCTGTGTGTTCGAGTTTGGTGTCTCACACCAGAATCAGAGGACAGCATGAAGTAAGAATTGAGGATAGACCAGACTGGAGAGACCAAACTATACAACACTCGTCGACTTGGAAATGGCAGACTGTGAATTGAGGCCTAATAGGCCTTGGAGCCGATGCGGATGGCACTTGCGCGTTTTATTTGTGCATGTGGTTTGTTACTGGCTCGAGCCTGTTGAAAATGGGACTTGTCAAGAAACTGGAGAAACAGTGCAGCTGTAAATTCATAGTTATACACACACACACACACACACACACACACACACACACACACACACACACACACACACACACACACACACACACACACACACACACACACACACACACACACACACACACACACACACACACACACACACACACACACACACACACACACACGCCTTTCATGTTGATGCTTAATTTCATAGAACTGCAAGCGCTGCTCAGTGCACATTTTTGAAACACGTGCTACCATGCTTTTTGACTTCTCCCCCAATAACTTTTCCTGAGTTACTCTGTACAGGGCCCTGCTGAAGCATGAATTAAAACAAAAAAAATAGACAATTTCGTTTGGAGCTGTGGGGGTAGAAAACTGCTAACACCCGGTCTTGCTCTGCGCTCAGTAATGGCGGGCTCACGTGACCCTATCCACGCGTTCACAATAAACCCACTGTTGGCAAGTTTTTCTAACTATCCTCGCATAGAAAGTAAGCCAAGAACTGGGAACGCAGCCAGTTGCGAGGGGGACAGAAGGAGAGGGAGAAAGAGGGGAAAGGGAGGGGGGTAAGAGAGAAAGAAAAAGGAACGCTCGTTCTTTCATGCTGCAAGTTTCGCTGCAGGGAAAGCTTGGCGAATTGCGATTCAACGGCGGCACCAATGTGCAGCAGTTTTGAGTGAGCAGTGCGTGTGCGTCCAGGGGAGGCGAACACCGCATCGCAAAAGGCATTTCGAGCCGCAGAGGGTCCTCTTTGGTTCTGCTGCATTTCAAGGATTAGTTCGGCAATCTTGGGTTGCCCCGGGAGAAGGGGCATCAAGAAGTTTGTGGAGACTTGGTGCCATGAATAAATGCGTGCACCATGACTGGGAAGGAAGCGTAAGTTGTGCCAATGAGTGAAGCAAAGCGTTGCAGATGACGTCATGGGTGCGTGTGCCGAAAAAAGCAACAATAAAAATAATGATAATAATTATACCAACACCCTTGGTCTGTCTTGTGGTGTGCTTTATGAGGGCTGTGCAAAGGACAAAATGTTGGAAACATGCCAAAAAAAATACAAAAGATTTTGGGATGTGGGGAGGAGTGATACTGGGGATTGGGGTGGGCTGATTAAAGGGGGTGGGAGAGGGTGCCTGTATGTAAGTGTATGCATTGCTGAAGCTTGTAAAATGCTGCTTGGAAAGTGGGAGAATGAGAGGGCAGGGGAGGAGAAGGGGGGGATATATATATATATATATATATATCTATATATATATATATATATATATATATATATATATATATATATATATATATATATATATATTGGGTGAGGGAAAAGAAAGGTACAATGTGCACTCCTTGGTTGTAGTGCAGTAGAAGTCACGTTCAACCCGTCTGGTTTCCCCTGACAACCAGACATGATGTCATCGCCTGGTGAACTTGAACTTGAGAAGGGGGTTTTAGGTTGAAAGCAAAAAGGGGAAAGAGGGAGGAGAGGGAGGGCCAGTGAGTGCTTTGGAACGTCAGTCGTGAACAATCGAGTGCCGATGCCTGCTGTGTGTCCGATCGCTTGAGTGCTTCCATTTCCTTCGAACTTCATGCAGCCTTCAACAATCAAGAAAGACTTGCAGGGCCTTTTGCCTTTCCCTCCAAAAGTTTGATACATATATATATATATATATATATATATATATATATATATATATATATATATATATATATATATATATATATATATATATACATATATCAGAGCCCAGTTTCATTTGTCTACTTGCATGTTTATCATAGTTCGTTTGTGCATATCAACGATTTCCTTGTGGTATGTACAACTTGCTTGCTTTTTTGTAGAATAAGTCGCATTTTGCTCCTGGATTCAGGGAAGAGAAAGTTTCAGATTTTCTGCTTTGCATTTGAAACTTTGGTGGCAAAACGAGTTTTAGTCGAGAAACTTCACAACAGCAGAACTTTGCCCCCTAGTGGTTTCGCCTTTTCTAAATCCAACACTTTTTTTTTTTTTAGATCCTCGTGGAGGATCTCTAAGTCTGACTCACGTTGTTGTTCTTCATCTTCTTCTTGTGGACTTTTTTGTTTCACAGCCTACAGTTTTCATCGAAACTTCCTGAAACTTGGTATATATATATATATATGTGTAAAATATCTGATTTTGAAAATTCCTCCAAGAAAAAAAGTTATGATGTCAAAATATCTCCGCTAATGGAAATCACCTAAAAGATTATCTCTGAAACTAGGCAAGCTTTTTGGATTCTGTTTGCGGGAATCAAACAGGGAATTAGCAGAGATGAATTACCGCACATATGATACATCACTATGACGTCATATCAATTTTTATGATGTCATTCCTATTTTTTGACATTTATTGTTTCACAACCCAGAGTTTTCATCGGATCTTCGTGAAACTTGCCATGTATATACAGTAAGCCCACGCGCAGGCAGTAACCATCTCCGATTTTGGAAATTCTTCCTAGAAAAAAAAGTTGACGTCATATCGCCGCTAATGGAAACCGCCAATACCATTATCTCCGAAACGAGGCAAGCTGTTTGAATTTTGTTTGCGGGAATCAAGCCGGGCATTAGCACAGATAATTTATCGCAAACCTGATACATCACAATGACGTCATATTCGTTTTTATGACGTCATCATAAAGAGGACGAGGATCTAAGCTCATTTGAGCTTGTTTAAAAAAAAACACCACTAAAAGTTTGACAAAACGATGTTTTGAAGGGGAGAAGTTGCACACTGTTTGTTGCTTCATCGATTTATTCTCAAAATACTGCTGAGTCTGAGGAAAAGATATATATATATATATATATATATATATATATATATATATATATATATATATATATATATATATATATATATATATATATATATATATATTCCTTACAGCTGTTAGTTATGGCGTTCGATTTGTCCCGGCAAATTGTTGTGAAGGAATTGTCATGGCAAAGACATTTATGAAACGGGCACGCGTTTGTAATTGCACCCTGTTACGGACGGATAAAGAAATGTCGTTTGTTATTTGCGCACCGTACAATCAGCGTGTCACGGTGACGTAACTGTTGTGAGCCGCCTCATCGAAACGGCACAAAATACCAATTCCACACCGATGCTGATAATATATGTAACGTGCTATAAACACACGATCAGTAATGCAGAAATTGTTCAACGTTGATGTGAAGCAATTACCGTTTGGCTTTGAGCGCACATGGCTAGTTGGAGGTGACAAAAAAACGGCTCTGTGGGAATCAAAACCGAGTTATTTATTTATTTATTAGATGTGATGCCACATGTCGAATCCTGGCGGATTGAGACGTGCCTTTCGGTGAAACAAAGCTCATGACGTCACACAGCCGTTTGACTTGAGGGATACATTACGTATTGGCTGCAGGTCATTCCAGGTGTGTGTGTGTGTGTGTGTGTGTGTGTGTGTGTGTGTGTGTGTGTGTGTGTGTGTGTGTGTGTGTGTGTGTGTGTTCCATTACCAATCAGCTTGGAGAACGCTTGCAAAGTGGCTTAAGCAATCAAGCAAGCACCCCAATGAAACGCTGGCTGCTTAGTAACTGAACAGACAGACCCCGAGTGTGTTCCATTCTCAATAAACTTGCTATCGCTTGCCAAGCTAGCCGTTCCTCATTAACAGTGTCGAATGGTGGAATGCTTGTTTGAGTGCTTAAGCCACTTGGCGAGCGCTCAACCAGAAACTTGAGAACTGAACGCATCCCACATCAAACAGTCTTTGTATCAATCCTTACGAATGGAATAGAAGCGAAGCATTGCGCTTTTAAAATGCATCGAACTTTCCTTCCAATACGGGTTTTGATGATACTAAAACGGATCTGCAGGTTTTCACAAACAAAATGGGTCAAACCAGTGAAATACGGATCACTTGTAATCGATGCTTTGAGGATCTTGGTGCAGGAATCGGGATCATTGCACATAGCATTGGAATGGCGATGCGACGGATGATGTCAACGACTTTTGAACACACACAGGTCATTTGAGACACCAATCATTGAATTATTTTTAATGTTACTTAATGGAAAGGGAAACTTAATGGAAACGCCAAAATTCGCACAAACTTACAGCTTACGAATTGAAAAAAGGCATATCGCACCTTTCATTGGCAAGGACGAGCCTCACTTTGGGGACGTGGAAGAAAATGTACATTAACAACACTGCTTTGGTTACCTGTTAAAAAACGCACATTAACAACACTGCTTTGGTTACCTGTTAGAAAACGCACATCGACAACACTGCTATGGGTACATGTGAAAAAAACGCACATTGACAAAACTGCTTTGGTTACCTGTTAGAAAACGCACATCGACAACACTGCTATGGGTACATGTGAAAAAACGCACATTGACAAAACTGCTATGGGTACATGTGAAAAAAACGCACATCGACAACACTGCTATGGGTACATGTGAGAAAACGCACATCGACAACACTGCTATGGGTACATGTGAGAAAACGCACATCGACAACACTGCTATGGGTACATGTGAGAAAACGCACATCGACAACACTGCTATGGGTACATGTGAGAAAACGCACATCGACAACACTGCTATGGGTACATGTGAGAAAACGCACATCGACAACACTGCTATGGGTACATGTGAGAAAACGCACATCGACAACACTGCTATGGGTACATGTGAGAAAACGCACATCGACAACACTGCTATGGGTACATGTGAGAAAACGCACATCGACAACACTGCTATGGGTACATGTGAGAAAACGCACATCGACAACACTGCTATGGGTACATGTGAGAAAACGCACATCGACAACACTGCTATGGGTACATGTGAGAAAACGCACATCGACAACACTGCTATGGGTACATGTGAGAAAACGCACATCGACAACACTGCTATGGGTACATGTGAAAAAACGCACATTGACAACACTGCTATGGGTACATGTGAGAAAACGCACATCGACAACACTGCTATGGGTACATGTGAGAAAACGCACATCGACAACACTGCTATGGGTACATGTGAGAAAACGCACATCGACAACACTGCTATGGGTACATGTGAGAAAACGCACATCGACAACACTGCTATGGGTACATGTGAAAAAACGCACATTGACAAAACTGCTTTGGTTACCTGTTAGAAAACGCACATCGACAACACTGCTATGGGTACATGTGAAAAAACGCACATTGACAAAACTGCTATGGGTACATGTGAGAAAACACACATTGACTTTCATTGATTTGGGTACATTGTGGAAAACGCACATTGACAACACTGCTTTGGGTACACATGAGAAAACGCACATTTATAACACTGCTTTGGATACACATGAGAAAACGCACATTTATAACACTGCTTTGGATACACATGAGAAAACGCACATTTATAACACTGCTTTGGATACACATGAGAAAACGCACATTTATAACACTGCTTTGGATACACATGAGAAAACGCACATTTATAGCACTGCTTTGGGTACACATGAGAAAACGCACATTTATAACACTGCTTTGGATACACATGAGAAAACGCACATTTATAACACTGCTTTGGGTACACATGAGAAAACGCACATTTATAACACTGCTTTGGATACACATGAGAAAACGCACATTTATAACACTGCTTTGGATACACATGAGAAAACGCACATTTATAACACTGCTTTGGATACACATGAGAAAACGCACATTTATAGCACTGCTTTCGGTACAAGTGAGCAAATGCACAACAACATTGCTTTGGGTACACGCGAGAAAATGCACATCGCCAAAACTGCTTTGGGTACACATGAGAAAACGGATATTGACAACACTGGATTGGGTACATGTGAGAAAATGCACATCGACATCATTGATTTGAGTACATTGTGGAAAACGCACATCGAGGAAAACGCACATCGACAACATTGCTTTGGGTACACATGAGAAAACGCACAACGCCAAAACTGCTTTGGGTACATGTTAGAAAATGCACCTCGCCAACACTGCTTCCGGTACATGTTAGAAAACTCACATCGACAACACTGCGTACTCACATCGACGACACTGCGTACACTTGAGACAATACACATCGGCAACAATGCTTTGTAAACACATGGAAAAAACGCACATCCACAACACTTCTTTGGGTACACATGAGAAAATGCACATCACCAACACTGCTTTGCACACATGTGAGAAAATGCACATCGCCAACACTGCTTTGCATACATGTTAGAAAACGCACATCGACAACACTGCTTTGGGTATGCCTGAGAAAACGCACATTTACAACAATGTTTTGGGTACACATGAGAAAACGCACATCGTCAAAATTGCTTTAGGTACACGCGAGAAAATGCACATCGCCAACACTGCTTTGGGTACACATGAGAAAACGCACATTTATAACACTGCTTTAGGTACACATGAGCAAACGCACATTGACAGCACTGTTTTGGGTACACGTGAGAAAATGGACAACGCCAAAACTGCTTTGTACATGTCAAAAAACAATCGCCATCAACAAGACTGCGTTGGGCACACAACAGAAAATGCATATCGCCAACACTGTTTTCGGTACGTGTGAGAAATTGCACATCGGAAACACTGCTTTACATACACATGAAAAAATGCACATGAACAACATTGCTTTGCACACACGTGAGAAAAAGCACATCGACAACACTGCTTTGCACACACGTGAGAAAACGCACATCGACAACACTGCTTTGCACACACGTGAGAAAACGCACATCACCAACACTCCTTTGCATGCACATGAGAAAATGCACAGTGATAACAATGCTTTCCGTACATGTTAGAAAACTCACATGAGCAACACTGCTTTGCGTACATGTGAGACAGCGCACATTGGCAACACTGCTTTACGTACACATGAAAAAAAATGCACATGAACAACACTGCTTTGCACACACGTGAGAAAACGCACATCGACATCACTGCTTTGCACACACGTGAGAAAACGCACATCGGCAACACTGCTTTCGGTACACGTGATAAAATACACATCGACAACACTGCTTTGGGTACACGTGATAAAATACACATCGACAACACTGCTTTGGGTACACGTGATAAAATACACATCGACAACACTGCTTTGGGTACATATTAGAAAACTCGCCAACACTGCTTTGGGTACACGTGATAAAACACACATCGACAACAATGCTTTGGGTACACATGAGTAAACGCATATGGACAACACTGCTTTGCATACACGTGAAAAAACAAACATCGACAACACTGCTTTGGGTATTCCCTGAGAAAAGGCACATTTACAACACTGCATTGGGTATACATGAGAAAACGCACATCGACAACACTGCTTTGAGTATGCCTGAGAAAACACACACATCAACAACACTGTTTGGGTACACATGAGAAAACGTACATGGACATCACTGTTTGGGGACACGTGAGAAAACGAACCTCGCCAACACTGCTTTGTAGACACGTCAGGAAAAAAACCGCACAACAACAAACTGCTTTGGTACATGTGAGAAAACGCACATCGACATCATTGATTTGGGTACATTGTGGAAAACGCACATCAACAACACTGCTTTGGGTACACGTTACACAACAAACGCACATCAACAACACTGCATTGAGTACACATGAGAAAACGCACATTAATAACACCACTTTGGGTACACATGAGAAAACGCACATTTATAACAATGCTTTGGGTACACATGAGAATACGCACAATGCCAAAACTGCTTTGGGTACATGTAAAAAAACAAATGCACATCAACAAGTCTGCGTTGGGTATGTTTGAGAAAACCCAAATCAACAACACTTTGCATACATGTGAGACAATGCACATCAGCAACACTGCTTTGCATGCACGTGAGAAAATGCACAGTGATAACAATGCTTTCCGTACATGTTAGAAAACTCACATGAGCAACACTGCTTTGCGTACACATGAGACAGCGCACATTGGCAACACTGCGTTACGTACACATGAGACAGCGCACATTGGCAACACTGCTTTACGTACACATGAAAAAAATGCACATGAACAACATTGCTTTGCACACACGTGAGAAAACGCAAATCGACAACACTGCTTTGCACACACGTGAGAAAACGCACATCGACATCACTGCTTTGAGTATGCCTGAGAAAACACACATCAACAACACTGCTTTCGGTACATGTTGGAAAACACATCAATGACACTGCTTTGGGTACACGTGAGAAAACACACATCGACAACATTGCTTGGGGTATGCCTGAGAAACCGCACATTTACAACACTGCTTTGGGTACACGTGAGATAACGCACACTTATAATACTGCTTTGGGTACACGTGAGCAAACGCATATTTATAACACTGCTTTGGGTACACGTGAGCAAATGCACATTGACAATTTGGGTACATGCGAAAAATGCACATCGTCAACACTGCTTTGAGGACACATGACAAAACGCACATCGACAACACTGATTTGGGTATGCCTGAGAAACCGCACATTTACAACACTGCTTTGGGTACGTATGTGAAAACGCACATCAACAACACTGCTTTGGGTACATGTGAGAAAACGCAAATCGACAAAACTGCTTTGGGGACACATGAGAAAACGCTCATTTATAGCACTGCTTTCGGTACAAGTGAGCAAATGCACATCAACAACATAGCTTTTGGTACACGTGAGAAAATGCACATCGAAAACACTTCTTTGGGTACACATGAGAAAACGCACATCACCAACACTTCTTTGGGTACACATTAGAAAACGCACATCACCAACACTTCTTTGGGTACACATGAGAAAACGCACATCACCAACACTTCTTTGGGTACACATTAGAAAACGCACATCACCAACACTTCTTTGGGTACACATGAGAAAATGCACATCACCAACACTTCTTTGGGTATACATGAGAAAATGCACATCACCAACACTTCTTTGGGTACACATTAGAAAACGCACATCGACAACACTTCTTTGGGTACACATGAGAAAACGCACATCACCAACACTTCTTTGGGTACACATTAGAAAACTCACATCACCAAAACTTCTTTGGGTACACATGAGAAAACGCACATCACCAACACTTCTTTGGGTACACATTAGAAAACTCACATCGACAACACTGCTTTCGGTATATGTGAGAAAACGTACATCGACAACACTTTGCGTGCACTTGAGAAAATGCACATTGATAATGCTTCTGGTACATGTTAGAAAATGCACATCGACAACACTGCTTTGAGTATGCCTGAGAAAACACACATCAACAACACTGTTTGGGTACACATGAGAAAACGTACATGGACAACACTGTTTGGGTACATGTGAGAAAACGAACCTCGCCAACACTGCTTTGTGGACACGTCAGGAAAATAAATGCACATCAACAACACTGCTTTGGGAAAACATGAGAAAGAGGATAATGACAACATTGCTTTGGGTACATGTGAAAAAACGCACATCAACATCATTGATTTGAGTACATTGTGGAAAACGCACATCGACAACACTGCTTTGGGTACACGTGAGTAAACGTATATGGACAATACTGTTTGGGTACACGTGAGACAACAAATGCACATCAACAACACTGCTTTGGGTACACATGAGTAAACGCATATGGACAATACTGTTTGGGTACACGTGAGAAAAGGCACATCGGCAACACTGCATTGGGTACACATGAAAAAACGCACATTTGTAATACTGCTTTGGGTTCACATGACAAAACGCATATGGACAACACTGTTTGGGTACACGTGAGAAAAAGCACATCAGCAACACTGCCTTGGGTGCACGTGAGAAAATGCACATTGATAACACTGCTTTTGGTACACGTGAGACAACAAATGCACATCAACAACACTGCTTTGGGTACACGTGAGAAAACGCACATCGGCAACACTGCATTGGGTACACATGAAAAAACGCACATTTGTAACACTGCTTTGGGTTCACATGAGAAAACGCATATGGACAACACTGTTTGGATACACGTGAGAAAAAGCATATCAGCAATACTGCTTTGCGTGCACGTGAGAAAATGCACATTGATAACAATGCTTTCGGTACATGTTTGAAAACTCACATCGGCAACACTACTTTGGTAACACATGGGAAAACGCACTGTTATAACACTGCTTTGAGTACACTTGAGCAAACGCACATTGACAACACTGCTTTGGGTACACATGAGAAAACGCACAACACCAAATCTGCTTTGGGTACACGTCAAAAAACAAACACACATCAACAAGACTCCGTTGGGCACACAACAGAAAACGCATATTGCCAACACTGCTTTTGGTACATGTTAGAAAATGCACATCGGCAACACTGCTTTGGGTATATGTGAGAAAACGCACATCGGCAACACTTTGCGGACACGTGAGACAACGCACATCACCAACACTGCTTTGCATGAACATGAGAAAAAGCTCATTGAGAACAATGCTTTCGGTACATGAGAAAACGCACATCGACAACAATGCTTTGGGTGCACATGAGAAAACGCACATCGACAACACTGCTTTGGGTATACCTGAGAAAACGCACATTTACAACACTGCTCTTGGTACACGTGAGAAAACGCACATTGCCAACACTTCTTTGGGTACACATGAGAAAACGCACATTTACAACTGCTTTTGGTACACATGAGAAAATGCACATCAACAACACTGGGTCAGGTCAGGTATGGGAGCATGTGCCAGAACAGCGCATCGCTGCGTCCACTTTCCGCCGCTACTCCAGGGGCCTCCGTCTGGCCTTCCCCCAGGCAGATGCCAGGCCCATCCCCATTTCCTTGAGATGCTGGTCAACCTGCTGCACCGACGAGGCACGTGGTCGGCCCATTGGCCTCCTCCACTCACGAGACTCCCTCGCTGAGAGAATCTGGTGAGCAGGATCAGCGTCAGGAAAACGAGCCACATGTCCATACAGCCGCAACTGACACTCACGGACCATGCAGGTAACAAATCTCATCCGAGTCTCTCTCAGCAACACCTCGTTGGACACAAAATCTGACCAGCGATAGCCAAGGATTCTCCGAAGAGACCTGGTACCAAAGGAATTAAGTCTCCATCTCAGATCCTTGGTCAGAGTCCAAGTCTCGCATCCATAGAGCAAGACTGGAAGCACCAAGGACCTGAAGAGTCGGACTTTCGTCCTCCTGCACAGGTATCGGCAGCGCCACACCCCATGATCCAGTGAATCCATGAATCCCCAGGCCCGACCCAGACGTCTGTTGACCTCTGACTCACAGCCAGCAGACATGAATATCACTGCCGAGGTAAGTGAATCTCTCCACGACCTCAACATCCTCACCACAAACAGACACAGACAGGACAGCAGCATCCAAGATGTCATTGAAAGCCTGGATCTTAGTTTTGACCCAAGAAACCCGTAATCCCAGCGACTCTGTCTCCTCATTCAACACCTCGGGGGCACCCAAAAGGATTTCTAAAGTCTCCGCAAAGATGACTACATCATGTGCGAAATCAAGGTCCGAGATCTTGACATTCCCAAACGATGCTTCGCAGCTTGATCTCTCTGACATCCTCCCTAAAATCCAGTCCATACAAGTGCTGAAAAGTGTGGGGGCCAGTACACACCCCTGACTAACTCCAGTAACAACTGGAAATAAGTCAGAGATGGTACCACCACACTTCACAGCACTCTGAGTACCAGAGTAGAGTTCAGACATCAGATCGATCAGTTGTGGTGGCACCCCAGGAAGACCAAGAATCCTCCAGAGGGCATCCCGATTCACTGAATCGAACGCTTTACAGAGATCAACATAGGCTGCAAGCAACCCCTGCCGAAACTCTCGTCTGCGTTCGGCGAGGACACGAAGAGCAAGGATACGGTCAATCGTTGACCTCTTTGGTGTAAAGCCTGACTGCTTTGGTGCTGATGCTCAAGCAGATGGTGGCGAACCCTATCAAGAATTATCCGAGCAAAGATCTTGCCCGGCACTGAGAGCAGCTTCACCCCTCGGTAGTTGTTGCAGTCTTGGCGATCACCCTTCCCTTTCCAGAGAGGGACAACAAGGCCCCTCTTCCAATCAGTTGGGATGATGCCTGTGTTCCAGACAGAGCACAAAACTGCATGCAACGACATGAGTGCCGCATTTCCACCAGCCTTGAGAAGTTCAGCATGGATGCCACAGGTCCCTGGAACTTTACCCCGTTTCAACCGGTTCACCGCAGCCCGTGTTTCCACAAGCGAAGGTAGACACAGTTGATTGGAGGGTCAGCAACAGGGATTGTAACACCCTTGACGTCCAACTTGACAACTGGCGGATCAGCCTGGCACAACCGCTCAAAGTAACCGGCCCAGCGGGCCTTCACTTCGGACTCCTCTGTCAAGAGCCTACCACCCTCTGCTCTAACTGCAGTGCTCCGAGGGAGGGGCTTGGATGAACGCAATGCGTGAAATCCCCTGTAAGCGGGACGAGAATCACCTGTCCACAGGTGATGCTCTACCCCCTCACAGATTCCTCGCACATAGGCCTCCTTGTCCACCCTTAGTGCACGTACAGTTTTACACCTCAGCTCCCTGAACAGCTCAGCTCTGCCATTCAGCCTGGCCCTGCGACTCTGGCCAATGATATCCAGTGTCCCTTGAGAGACAAAATTCTTCTTTGCCCTGCGGTGAGTTCCAAGACATCCACTGGCAACATCAAGGACGGTGGTCTTGAAGGTACTCCACAACTCTTCAGGACCCCCCAAAGCACCCAAACACCCCAAATGTCCACTCAGCCTGTTCGCAAACTCCTCAGCTACTCTCTCATCCTTGAGCTTGG
>NC_140966.1:65417176-65419676 GCF_056783735.1 Eptatretus burgeri
GTGTTTGCCATGTGGGACTGGAGGGACGGCAGTTGTTCACGCTTGAGCATAATACATCAGCAACATAACTACAGACGGCACCGCATTTTAGATCGACATGTCCCTTTTGGACAGCGGGATAGATATTTTAGGGCACAGGCAGTGTGCTCCAAGAGGCCATATGGTCCCAGCTTTGAAGCACATCATAGCTGTTATGATCTTGTGTAAGATTAGTCAGAAGGTCGGAACAGTTGCTTTCTGGTCTCGATCAGGTTCCTCTACGTCCTTGTGTACACGACTATGTTTTCCGAACAAATCCTTCTTTCATTCTTTTACTATTATTTCTGCTTGCAGAACATTGTTGGGCCCTTTTCAAAGCCACTTCCTGATTAGTCAAAATGACAAATGGCTACCTCTGAAACTGCAGTTCGTAAAGAACCCCTGAATTGTTCATGTTCCTTTTCCTTTACCAACAATTATGCATTAGCCATATGATGAAACCAAGCTGTGAGGTTGATGCCAAATGTCTGAGGTATTGGTTCAAAGGCTAGAGTCGGTACACACACACACACACACACACACACACACACACACACACACACACACACACACACACACACACACACACACACACACACACACACACACACACACACACACACACACACACTCTGAGTCTACCTCTCTCTCTCTCTCTCTCTCTCTCTCTCTCTCTCTCTCTCTCTCTCTCTCTCTCTCTCTCTCTCTCTCTCTCTCTCTCTCTCTCTCCCCTCTCTCTCCAGTGAATTGTGACAGATCTTCTTAAAGAAAAAAGAAAAATCAAATTCATAGAGGGTTTCTTTAAAAATTCTGAATTGGGTGCCAAAACGACAGACGCTATCGGAAATTGAGCAGCTGTAGTGTGCTTTTCATGGAAATGAAATGGTCGCATGCCAGTCAGACAGATGCCAGCTTATACATGCCCCCAGTCTTTGTGGGAGAGGGTGGGGGAAGGGGTTTGGATCCTACCCACCGAGCTCGTGCCCAGTTGACCAGACCGGCTGCACCCCCTCAAATGCTGGCAAATGGCATTGTTCGAAAAACCTGCTCTTTACCTCTTTCCATTATAAAGGACTCTAGCTTGCAATAATTTCCAGTCCTCCTGTAATCACATCCTCCATTGAGTGGCTCTTACTCTCTGTTCATCAACCGTTGATATTGAAAAACCAATCATTTTCTCGATTTTGAAGACACTCGCTGTATCGGAAATGGTGCTGCCATGTTGTTTATTTGGCCTTTTCGGGGCAGGTTTGTGATGGAGTCGAGGGAGCAAGAGGGAATTAAGAATGTAAAGAAGATAAACCTCGCTCGACCTGTTTCTCATCCTTATATGCTTTGTTTCTATACCCCACACCCACCCCTCATTTGCCCAACAGCCGTGGTACTTAGGATGAAGGCAGGAACCTTCGAGCCACAGCGATCCGAGCCAGAGACCGAAGGCTCACACAAGGAAGCGGCAATTCTGACGACGGCACACACAAAAGACGGCAGAAGCAAAATGTGCTTCCTCAGAGAACAAAGCGGTTTGAGTCTAAGCTATAAGTGCCGTCCATCGGCTATCTGCTCTCCCAGAGGCCTTCATTCGCCCCCTCTCCCTCCCTACCAACCAATATTTTCCCCCAAGCCCTCTCCCTGCTCCCTCCGACATCCCCGGTGTCCTGCCAACGGGCAGACTTTCCAGCCCGTCGCAGCAGCACGGAATGAGATTTCTGCCTTTGGGGGCCGAAATAGGAGGGATGGGGAAATGTCCCACCTCCCATCCTTCACTTCAGCACCCTCCCTCTCCCCCCAACACTCTCCTTCGTCCGACGATGCTTCATTGTCGATGCAGCCTGGTGCACTTGACGCAAAAGGGTGCCCTGTGTATCGATCTTATTCCTACGAATGTTCGTTTCTGTCGATCCTGTTTCCGTTACCTACCCGCGATAGTCCCTCACACCTTGCACACCTGTTAAACGGCTTTTTACATGCTCTTGATCTTTACCCAACCCTAACCCGCAAAAACACCCGTTTGGTTCTTGTCATTTTTTAACCTGAACGATGAAACTATTCCCGCGAAGCGGTTTGCAATTTAACAATCTTGAATTTGATACAAAAAGGATTTTAAATTTGGTATCCCATTTAACATTGCCAATGATGATCGAAGAATTTGCACTGAAGAGTGAACCTCTTCTAAAATGACTTTTTATCTGCGCATTTGCCACCCATGCCCCAGCTCCCCCACTGCCACCCGAAATCCCTTTTCCTCTCACCAGCCTTTTCTGCCTCCCCACTTCCTCAACCCCCTTTGAGTAAGCAGTCGCGTATCTTCTTGAGCCTGCGCTACCGTACAGTGCCTTTTTGGGGTTTGACATAAGCGGAGCGCTTGGCTTCACAGTGTTTTGGGGAAAACCAGGGGGAGACAAACGGCGCATTCCGAGCCCCTGCTATAAATTTGACCGCAACATGTAATTGTCATTAGCTCTGCTTTCAGCTGACTGGT
>NC_140966.1:65424676-65557176 GCF_056783735.1 Eptatretus burgeri
TTTGCAATGAATGGATTTCAATGCAATGCAGAGAAGAGGAACAAGTCCAAAGTTTAGTTTACTCACCAGTTGTTTCGATGCAACATGATGAACATTATACAACGTACTGCTGCTGCTGCTAGTGCTACTACTACAATTACTACTACTACTACATTATTGTGGAGTCAGCCGAGAGGGGAAGTTTGGGCCACGTTTGTCATAACCCAGCCAGCCAGGCCAGACGTTCAACTGGAGCTGATTTGGGTAGTAATTTGTTTATGATTCCCCAGATGTCACATAGTCTTCCATGAAGGAGACCGCAGGACATTTAACATCCACCAACTAATGCTAGCTGACGGGTCCTCCAGCTTACCATCCAAGTGATGGACCATGCAAGCATTGATGAATTGCCCTGCGTTTGAAAAAACAGGATAAGTTAATATAGCTCGGTTGAAATTCGTACCCAGGCTTGGCATCTCAGAGGTGAGTGTGCAAACCTCTAAGTCATCTTGCAAGCCAACAGGTAAGAAGGATACTGTGTATTGGTAAAAGAGGTTTATATTATTTAGAATATTTTGAGGGTGGACAAGCAGTTGCACTGCCAAACCTTCCCCATCCCGTATCCTCTCCACACCAACCACGTAAACGCAATCTGTACAAAAAAATACTCCCGAGCGGGAGTGCCGGTCATCTCTGCCAGAGGTCGAAAGTAACTCTGTGCCAGACTGGAATAGGGGCAGTTCATAAAGTACGTACGCTCTACTTCCAGGTTTCAAAACCACCCACCCCCCTCTATATGCAGGCTAGTGACCACCCACCCACCCCCCTCATACATCGCTAATCGCTTGCAAAGCCAGCAGTTCCTGATAAACCGATGTTTGTAAGTCATGACAATGCAGTCCCTGGCGGTGTAATTTACCTTTTTTCTTTTAATATCACAGTACGTCAATTTTGAAAATAAAAGTTCAAATTGACATTCAAGACAATGTTAATGTCATAAATGAAAGTAAGTGTGCATATAAACTTGTGTTTCATTGTTTTAGTTAAATCTGACAAAAGCTTCAAATGTAATATTTGTCTCGGAGAGTTCCGGTTCTTAATTTTTTTATTTTATTTTTTGTACGTACTTTATGAACGGCCCATACGGGGAATCAGAACGAAGTTTGAAGGGCTATAAAATCGGAACGAGAGCAAATTTCAAAAAAATGGCTCGTGTTGTTCTAGATAATAGTCCGTAGTATCTGAATCACGAATAACATTTGATCTCTCTTGATAAATGAGGGAGGAGATATGATTTGAAATCGACAATTTTCGCAACTTTGACAGCCTCGTGACGTTGACCTCGACCTTGGACGACCTTGAAAGTTATATCGTTGTGCATGTCTCATTGACCTCTATCCATTCCACTATTGGTTATTTGTCTCCACTCGGTTTGATTGTGGACGGACGGACGGATGTACGTACGGACGGACATACTTCGAGACTGGGGTTATTAGGTCATTTCTACTGAGATGATAGAGATGACCTAAAAACAAAACCTCGCTACATCCTTTAATATATTGGACCCTCTGCTGGTACATGCTGAGAGTTGGTTCTACCAACTGCATGATGCAACCTGAAATAGTCCAGGAGTTTCATCCGGTGATGTAATTTTCACGGGCTTCAGCAAGTATAAATTGGAAATAAAAGTAAAATAAATAATTCCACCTATATAAAGTTTAAAAAAGGTATAAATGACCAACTCAAACAGTATCACAACATCCCTGAAAAGATTAAGGAAGAAAATGCAAATTAACTTGGTTTTCACAAGGTGTCGGCGAAGCCTATCTTGCCATAAAAAAACCCCAAATGTTAAAAGTTTGTATTCGAGAGCATCCAT
The DNA here is from genome assembly GCF_056783735.1 of Eptatretus burgeri. Taxonomy (NCBI): domain Eukaryota; kingdom Metazoa; phylum Chordata; class Myxini; order Myxiniformes; family Myxinidae; genus Eptatretus; species Eptatretus burgeri. The sequence goes on from NC_140966.1 coordinate 65,426,535, forward strand.
TTTGTTCAGGACACAAAAAACAGGGTTTAGGTGAAACATAGATTCGCCTCCACTCAACTGCTGAGATGCCGATGGGAGTTTGGATGAGTAGTCACCCCATTCTGATTGGATTGGATCAAACAAAAAAGCCACACCCATTTCACACCTTGTGCAAATATCGTGCATCAATGATGTCACACTTCACAAAAAATAAAAATAAAAACCCTCGACAATGTGGGCAATAAAAAAGAAGATGATGCAGTCATGGCTTTTATCTCGAATAGTGACTTTAACCCTTTCACAACACAAAGAATTAATATAAAATATTTGGATCCACAACTGTTTCAGAGTAATCTGAACAGCATTCCAACACAATTGTCTCTTCTCGTGAACATCTTCGTACATTTCACCTTACATTTGGAAATGAAAGGTTTAGATAACCGTCACCGTTTAAGAATACTCGTTTTTTCACGATAAGTAATGAACATCAGATATTTGCTTTATTCGTTTTGAAACATTAGTTGGGACTCGAGGAAGGGTGAAGTGATGGAAGGTAATAAGGCAATGAACTGACAATGGGACAACAGTTGCACCCAACAAGGAAGGAAATAAACAGGAAAAGAGAGAGAGAAGGAAACAGTAACCTACATGTAAAAGGGTTTGGTTAATGAAGGTAATGAAGATTGTTGGTAAGGATGGGGGATGATATGAGATGACGGTGCACCGCTTGCTTGAAGCCCCGGAGGGAAGGGTGCAATTGAAGAATTTCTGAAACAACCGATGCTAGGTTGTGGTACAAGGAATGCAAAGTAAATAGAATGAGCAAAAGGAAGGCATGAAGATGTAGATTGATAGCGAGGCGTGCCAGGACCCAAACCAAGCCATTTTAAAAGAATAGAACGAGAATACGTCAGTTTGATGTTGGTCTGAGCTGGCAGCTTATCTCCATTTTGAGAGCCGTATAAGCCTGCATGAAGCACAGCAAATTGCAACTCAGATTTATACCCAAATTATGTACATCTTTACAAACCAGTGGCAAAATCACCATTGTGTGGTTGCTATCACTCCACCCATACTGAATGGCCAGTTTGGTTTTCAACACTGAGCAGTTTTTTTCATGACGTCATGACACTTGTTTCCAATAATTATGTACCGATAGATGAACCCGTCTATATGTACAGCTCCACGTATGCGGTCCGATCCAGTGGTAAGAAGTTGTCAGATTGCAAGAAATCCAACCAACTGACAAAAGTTGATCGGGAAGGACATACAGCACCCATACTTTGTCTGTTCACCTGGTGCTTCACGAATAAAAAGTTACAATGGCAAATTAATATTCTGGCAGAAAAGAGCACGTCATTTTTTCGGAGAGGACGTTGAGGCGATGGCCCTGTTTGCTCGTGAAAGAACATCACATCTTATAGTGACATCTGTGTACCAGTACCGTGCAGAAATTCGAACGGTTATCTTAATGTCCAAGGGCCCCATGTTTTAAACCAGGGTCCAGTGGTTACGCGACCAGCAGACACACACAGATCGACGGATGAACCTTGTCTGGGCTGCACGGGATTCTCATTCAACTTTATATGGAAACAGGATCACATATAGACCCATAGAGAGGAAGCGCTAAGAGGTGAAAATAGTAATGCGCACTTCGTCAGTGATAAAGGTCTTTGTTCAAATGCCGCTAGGTACAGGGTATCTGCAGTCAGGTCGTCTGTGCAGATAAGAGGCATGATGGACACCAATAGCCTTTTCTTACACGAGTTTCCTTGTAAAATAAAAATAGCGGCACAGACTTGGACATTCGTTCGATCTCTGGACATTTCGCAAGATGCTCACCTGCATTTGGCCAGAGCGGCCATATTTATCCCAGGCAATTGGCTGAGGTCTTGGAATGTGTGATCGCGTTTACATGATTTACACCCACGTGACACCTATCACTTGGCAGCGCACAGAGGGTTTATTCACAGGGCACCAAATCCTGTCCTATAAAAGCAGAACAATGCGCTTTTTATTCCTCGCTTTGTGGCTTGGCCCAGGTTATGCATACCCTTGATCTGAGGAGTGGGCAAGTTTATGATGGAGTACAGAAGATCATTGCACATGCCATAAACAGACAAGATCCCAGGGCTACAGAGATGCACAATGTCAGCATTGGCGCATCTGTTCATTACCTCTCCTGATAAGCTTCACCAAAACCATCTGCCCTGACTAAGGATGGACGGACGTCCTCATCTCTGGAGCCCATGGTATTTTTACAGGTGGGTGCATCTGGATTGGCAAGGCGGCAGCACATCCATTCCACAAAATGAAATTACTGTGCCGCAATCTCAGAGCCAAGAGCACATCAAGACCTGTGCCGTACTGCGAAGCGGTTTCTAGTTTACGCTCTGTGGTTTCTCCGTGTCGAATGCCCGCTGTACTCAGTCGGCCTTCCGTAAAGAATAAGAACCGGCTGGGCGGTCGGTTTCCCAAGGAAGTGTACGCTTGTCGGAGATTTCGTGACCGCCAGCCCGCTGGAAATGAAGCACTACCCTCAGGTGGAATCCGATGCCTGGCTTCCTTCCATTCCCTGATGATTACCACATTCATTGGTATCATTTATTTATTCTTTTGTTTTCCGGTCCAGACCAATAGTTGCCTTAAGCACATGCGGCAGCGACAAACGCCGGATACGCTTCGCCTCCGCAAAAAAATAAAAACAAAAACCAACAAAAGATTGTACAAATGGACATGCTACCAGACAAAGGGCAAACATTTCATTGAATGCAATGTAAACAAGGAGGAGGAATGTGTGTACATGAAAAATAAATAATGTTCATTTGCAAACCAATTTGAAACATTTTAAATTGCAACAATCAAAAAACATCAAATCAAAGAGCTGTGAGGTGGCGGAGTAGAAATCAAGCTTCTCGTCAACACTTCTGCATCGTATTCCTGTTTCTGGTCGGATAAGCTTCACTTTCTCGGTTCCTGCAACAAAATATTTAATTTTAAAATGCGAACAAACAGGAATGCCACTTTAACGACCCAAACCAAAGCCTGGGAAACGGGAAGCAAGTACTCACCATGTTCCACAACACACCTTTGCACGAGGTCCAGGCTCTGCTATAGTTCTGTGTGTGGCACCCGGTAAGTCTCGTTGGTTATTACTAATCGAGTAAGTCGTGCCCCGTAGTAGTCAATAATGTAACTAGAACCATCGGATGGTCCAACAACCTAAAGAAAGAAGGGTTAAGAGAGCAGGGTCGGGTGCATTAAGAACCAACTCAGGACTCCAAGCACTAATGGCAAGAAAAGTTATCAAATAGAAGGGACAAAATAAAGCAGGAGAACGTATGACAAAATGGACTTTTACGTCATGAACGTGCAGTTTCACGTGGGTTTGATAAGATCGACAGCTTTAGTCTTCGGCAATTAGCTTGGACCGTACAAGATGGCTCGTATGTCTTGTTACCCACTGGAGGAACATTTACCCAGTGAATATTTAGAAACATTTATGTTCATGTCAGGACTAACAGGATAGCACCTTCACCTCCAAGCTATCTAGCCTGGGTTCGAATCCCGACCCAGCTATAAATTCTCATCCTGGTGTTGCACAAGCTGGGCGATTCATCAACGTGTGTGCCGTCCCTCGGACGGACGTTAAACCGGGTGTCCCGTCTGCCATCTAAAGAGATATCTAAAGATCCCACGCGTCCTTCGCAAAGAGTTGGTGAGATGTTTCCGGCATGATGAACAAATTGCAAATCCCTGCTCGAACTTGCAGGGGGCAATGCATCAGCAGCACAGCTGCACTCCCCAAGCAACGATGCAAACAAGCAGCTACTTACTGCCTTTGAAATGAAATGTTCATGTTATGTTTTGTGACGTCTCCTGTCACTTGTTATGGGGTTGATCTGTGTTTCAGAAAGAAATATACTCCCATTGCTTAGCAAATAAGCAAACACAAACAAACTTTTTCAGACAAGTTGAGACAGAAACACAGATGATGTTTAAGCAGGAAAAGGGGATGGCAATGCAGTAAAACAGATGAAGATTATAAGACAACAAAGTAGGGGAGGAGGAAAACACAAGCCATCAAAGCCCAAAAAATTAATCATCCATTGAAGTCATGACTGTCCACAAGCAGATTAAGCAAAGGCCAAAAGATAATGGGGGAGAGGCCCAAACTGGAAAACTCCACAAATTAAACGAGAAATCTACAAGGAACCAAAGTCGAAGCAAAAGTTTACCAACAAACGAGCTGGAAACGACTCCACAGATGATCAATGGAAATACATCAAATGTTTCGAACATGTTGACGGAAACTATGGATGCAGATGTAGTGATGAGTAGCATTTTCAAAATAATGACGTTATCCAGGGAAACTCGGGAGGAATTAAAAATAATAATAATAATAATGTTTTTCATTTTGATCAGCAGTATCAACGAGGGGCATTCATAACGCTCACCTGTGTCACGATGAGAACAAAATCAATCAGGCTTCCAATGCCACAAAATCCAATGGTGCAGAATTTCAGTAGGCCTATGGGAATAAAATAAATAAATAAATATGGAAGGATCACATCATCAGGAAAACAAAGAAAAGGAATACATATTCACAGTTCAGGCACAATCTCCAGTTTCCTTCCCCGTTTGGATTGGACTGCCTCGATGCGTCCCATGTAAGCTTGTGGTGCTGGGGCCAACTCGCTTATCCTGGGACGATTTTTGTGACGTGCGCGATGTATTCTGTGAGCCTCGAACATTGTAGAAAAGCGAGCAATGTAAAATATATATATATATATATATATATATATATATATATATATATATATATATATATATATATATATATATATATATATATAAACACAAGCATCTGCTCATCCTACCATCCATATCGGTTTTCCAAATTTCAAAGTCACTTCGTCCTAGTGGTGCAACTTCAAAGAAGTTGTACATAAAAAAAAACTAAAATAAAATCGCTCCTTGGGTACCAAATTCGACAATTATCCAACCATGCCACGGAAATCAAAATGCAGGTAAAACAGCTGCAAACAAGCACATCAGCAAGTTGCTAAGACCAAGAAACTGAGACCGACGTGTCGCGTGGATTCCAACTGGCGAAGCTACAGAACTTTGCGGCACAAGGCAGTTGTGCCGTCCTGACAGCTGTCCAAGAAAGCCCAAGCCGTGGAACATTGCTTTTCAAAACGCACATGAAAGCACTGCTCACAGCCATTGCGAATGCTGCCGAAAATCCCTGGGCTGGCGCCTTCCCGAGATTCTTCCCCCCAAAAAACTGGAAGCATTTGAGTCGGGAGATCTGACGGGCCATTTGCATTTTAACAAGTCGCTATCCGGCTCTAAAGGCCCGACTCCCAGCAAAGTCGCAGCGTGGGTGCCTACGACAAAGGGCCAAAATCGCTGGCTACGTTTTGAAGGACATCATTACACACACGCGTTCCATTTTAATGATCGCAAACGCGTGGATTCCATGATGGATACAACTCCGTGGCCACGTCCCAGAGAAATGTGCCGCCGCTGCCTCGACATTTCAGACAGCGTATGTGGAACGATGGTTCAACAGCTGGATGGCGTTACCGCAGAACCGATGTGGATTGCTGCAGCATTGCAAGACAATGAGATACATGCACGAGCGATACACCACGTGGAGGTAAAACCAACTGGTTGTTGAATTCAGCTAAAGACAGACTTCAGGGAGAAAAAAATAAAATAAAATAAAAAGCATGACTTCATCTTTGGTGCCAAACAGTCCTGAGGAAATAGGAGCAAGTGCCAAGAGGAAGAGTCCGGTAGTACAAGTGCTTTATTGCTGCGGCAGGCAGACTACAAAGATGGGCCACAATGCACAAGCCAAACTGCTGAGCGCATCATTACTTGTTAACATGCCGATGCCACGGACCAGGTCACCAGACTGATTTATTGCCGAGGTTTGAATACAACTCAGGCAATGATGCAATCATCCCATGAGTACAACGAGATGCGTGCACGATGCCAAGAATTCTCTCATCATAACCTCTCTGCTGCAATAAACATGAGCCGGTGAGGGGCTCGCTAGGGTGGAGTGATGGCTAAAACAAAGTCGGAAAAATAGAATCCCATACCCGAAGTCTTTTAAAACCATCAAGTTTATGAAATGGGTAATGGGGTTTGTAAGAGCAAACCCCCAAAAACACGTGACTGCGGACACATCTCGGAAATTGTAAGCCTGCACAGCGGTGTAATGTAAGGCACACTACGCAACTACAATTTGTGTTGCAATACTCTTGCATTCAGCTCAAGTGAGGTTGCGATGTCATTACGCCCCCAACCCCAACCCCACCACAACCAGCATACAGCAAATAAAACATCACGGAGTTCTTGCATTGACGTTTGCACTTCCTAACCCTCTGGCGCCACCTTTTGACTTGTGCTAGACATGGACGAAGTACACATTTCCCCAACCTCCTGCAATCCAAAGTTTAGTTAAATCCGGTTAATCGCGTCCACCAGACCAAACCAATAAAGCCTCTTAGGATGTGCGGAAGCTGCTGATACTTTCACACAAACTGCGTCCTTTCGACGTGAACAGATCAAATGTCAAAAAGTGAATACAGGTGACTAAAATAGATCTTTGTGCAGGCCTCTTGCTCAAAATCCCAAACATATCGCACCCACTTGCACAGAATTTGCTGCGCTGTAGAACCAGAGCTGTTCCTGTTATTTTGGTGGGGCCCGAGTTTGCTGTCAGAATGAAAGGACTCGAGTTTGGGGGCAGGTGATGCGATGACGGTACAACGTTTTGAGTGATTGTGCAGGCCCCGCTGCAAACGTCCCTCAGAGAGGGTCGCGTCTGCCTTCTTCTTTGGGAAATCAGTGCGAAAAGATTTCCTCAAGGCATACAACTGGGATGCGAGTCAGAATGCAAAGCAGAGCGTCCGCTTGCACTCAGACAATATAGACAGCTCGATTCCTTGTGGACTGGCTCCACTTCCCCCTCCCCGCCCACACTGGCCCTCCGAATAAGTTAATGCGGGTGAAGCGCTTACAAGTCGAAGATAATTAGCGCCAAGCCGCAGGTAAAACGTCGTCCTTGAGTTTTGCGCAGGTGTCATGTTATGCTCCGTCTTCTCTTGCAAACCCGTCCGTCCATCCATCACACTATCTCCTCCTTAAACGGTTTGACAGAAGTTCACCAAACTTGGTAATGATGATTACCGCAAGGCACGAAGGTGCAGGAGCAGTAGTATCATTTTGGCCCCACCCTCTCGGGTGAGGTCAAAAGGTGAAGCACCAAAAAGAAAAAATGCAATTACGGGCATATTTTTCAACAAAACTTTGTTTCCGCAATCAACATTAGGGGACACATGAAATAAGTAACAATTTTTTTGATTTGACCTCCGGTTCATGCCCCAGAAGGTTACAGCAATCAAAAGAAAAGAAAAGATAAATTTCACTCAAATTTGATATTGGATAATTCCTGGTGGAACTTTGTGCATCTTCCAACTTTGCTCGAGGTGGGAAGCGTGGGGACTTGCGATGCCACGCCATCGACTTCGCTCCAGTGAAATAAACATCGGCGACTGCACCGCCACGTAAAGTCCCACAAACAAATCTGCACGCGAAGTTGCCAATTCACGATGAAGACCGATTAACTCTATGACTAAAGACACTGATGTATGTGCCGTTTGTGAATTAGCAATCATGACGAGAGAGCGTTCGCTGGGATTGCCACCAGCTCTTTAGGGATTTCATCATTTTCGACCTGCCTTATGCAGGTCATGATGATCGGGCTCACGGCCGTGATGTTACAAAATGCCGCCGCAACACCCTTTCCCTTGTTGATGAAAAGTTACATCACTCTGAAAACAAAAGTATGGAGGTACAGCTTGTTCAACAGCAGTTAGTGCTTACAACTGTATAAACCTTGTCTAAGCATTGCTGTAATTACAACGCAGCACAAATGATCAATCTAACCACCTGTGTTTCAGGCATCTGCCGTGCTAATGGGGATACGGAGCTCGGTTGTGGTGTTACATAGTCTGACAGGTTGCAAACTTGCTAGTAGAGACAATGCTGAGAGAAGTGGGCTTGGGGCCTTACCGAGTGCTGGGTAGCCGAGATAGAATCTGTCAGCTCCGAGCCAGCCGAGGAACAAGGACAAAGCAACAGCTACCGTGTAGCGGTAACCACTCCTGCGGAACATCGCACGTCGATCAAAGGTTGGTTACAAAACAGCGAACTGGATCATTAGGGTGCAAGTTGACAGAGAGTAATCATTTCGCCCAATCAGATTTACTTGACATTTCTACATTCGACAAAATGGGAGAGCATGCCAGAAGTTGTCCCAACACGAAATTAAAATGGACATCGTACCATAATGTGTTAACGTTTGACACTGTTAGTGCATGAAACGACACTTTACACTGAAGAGTTGCCAAGTGCTGCGGAGCTTTGCTGCACAACTTTCTTTTGCCTCAATGGTCAAAACTTACCATTCAAATGTCTCCTGACTTTGACTCATGTCATAAACGATGATTTCAACAATCGTCAGATGGGAGCTTTTTCTTAATCACAGACAAGTATGAGAGGGGTGTTTGTTAATCAGGCATTGATTAATTTTACAAACTTTTACAATCCACTTCATAGAGAGGCTTGAACCTTCAGGACTATTACGAGCTTGACATTTTGATGAAACCACATTTAGTGTACGCCTCAATTTCTTTACTTCTGGTGTTCTGTCTTCATATCGGAACTGAGTGCTATCAAAGCAGCAACACAGCAAGGGATTAATTACACTGGGTGGTTTGCCCTCATCTTCCCAGTGGGAGTCAGGGTAGGAATTTTAAAATTGTTCAGGGTGTTTGTGATGGTTTTCCTCCTCTTCACGAAGGACACCGAGATCTTTAACGTTCACCAACTAATGTCGGCAGATGGGACACGCCCACTTTAACGTCCATCCAAGGGACAGCACACACATTGATGAATCGCCTTGCGTGCAAAACACCAGGATGGCAGTTTATAGCTGGGTTTAAATTGAAACCCAGGCTAGACAGCTCAGAGGTGAGTGGTGCATGCCTCAGGGCTATCCTGCCCACCCCACGAGCCTTAATAAAGGTTAAAGAACAAGGTCGTCATCATCATCATCATCATCATCATCATCATCATCATAATACTACCATTCCATTCACGCCATAAGACGCATAGGGCTGCCAAGGCAGTTTCATTGGCAAGGAGTACAGTCCTGGAAGCCACTCCGATGCAGGTGACCCCAAATGGTTATCACCCCAGCATGCTGGTACTCATTTTGCCGACCTCAGAAGGATGACAGGCTGAGTCAACCTTACCTGGTTGATAGATGTATGCATATCTGGTTTATCATGGCGATGTTTATCAACATTCAACGGCCTGACAGGGGCTTGAACTCAAGACCCTAGGATCTTAAGCCAGCCACCTTAACTGTTAAGCCAACACCAGGACTAAGGTCATAATGCTCTTTCAAAATACTGACAAGTCAACATAATTATATTTATATATATATATATATATATATATATATATATATATATATATATATATATATATATATATATATATGTAAATCTATCTGTCTTCAGCTTACAAACAAGTCAGGTGAATCAAAATGCTGTTGACAACCAAATTAAGTCCCTGTATTTTTAAAAGTACAAATTCCTTATATGACCCATTGCCACTGCAAGAAAATACTTCATGAATTTGGACAACTGACATATAGCTTGCCAGTGAGCTTGCAGATTTAGGCACAAGTCCAACAATCAGCTATTATGACACTACAAATGCAAGTGGAATATCCCAGAGGGGCCATCATTTGTCTGTGGGCCACCCCATCTGTTTTAACATATGCAAGGTCCACATTTTGACCTCAAAGATGTCCAAAAGAAGCTTGGACAAATTCCAGTACATACATATATATATATATATATATATATATATATATATATATATATATATATATATATATATATATATATATATATATATATATATATATATATATATATATATATATATATATGTCACCCCAAACATGATGCCCTTCCCTGCCTTTCATTGAATCTAACTACAAGCTCATACATAAGCAAGAGACACTCGGAGATTAAAGAAAGAAAGGAAAAAAAAAACTTAGCTCGTCTGACAGATGGCATGACAATATCAATCGGCACCGAGAAAATCTAATTAGAGCTTAGTCTGCTGTAACCGTTTTTGCCCATGGTATCGCAACGTCGCACTCTCAAAGCGCACATTTCTGCACAATGTGAATTCAGACTGTCCTATTCAACATCTATTAGCGGGGGGCCATTATGACAGCCGGCAGCTTACAGCAAACTCAAGGGGGACAAAAAAATGCGCAAAATAATCACAAAGATTTGCAATAACTGCCCGGCCCAAGCAATTCTTCCTCCTGGAGCCATCCATTTATGATGTATGCATATCTGGTGAATCAGCCAAATCATGTTTATCATGGCAATGGAGCTGGGAAGCACGATGGTAAATATTGTGACGTCCACGGGACTAGAACAGTCCCGCCAACGTAGAATGAGCCGAAACGATGGAGGCGGTTTATTTATTTATAACCCAAACATGGCGGTTCTAATCGCTCTACCGCAAACGGGACGAGGAAGGTGGCACGAGTCGCTTTTCACTGAGTTGATGATGTTTATTCGTTTTTACTATTAAACAGAAATAACAAGACTCGGCAAGAAGAGGGATCCGGGGCGATTCGACGGGATGGTGTGGGATTGGGCGTGGGGAAAACACAGACAATTCCAATGAATATACAGATCTCAAACCTTCGAAGGTGCCAAGCACACACACACACACACACACACACACACACACACACACACACACACACACACACACACACACACACACACACACACACAAACACACACACAAACACACACACACACACACACACACACACACACACACAAAACGTAGCTATTTCTGGTGGTCAGGCTGGACCGTGGTGTGGACGCAACTGTCCCTGGATCAGCGTCGGACGAGCTGGCCTTGCTCTCGTCAGGGGGGGGGGCAGGAGAAACCGTGGTGCTGTCGACCTCCTGGTCTTGGCCCAAGTCCGCTCACAGCCACCAGGGAACCAGTTCTGGCGCCAAGTTGCGAGCAGGAGAGGGAGGCAGGTCCGCCCGCCGTTCGACCCCGTACTCCGAGTCAGCAGACCCCCAGAGCCAACCAAGGTGAGGCACGAGGCTCAGCAAGGCTCCAAGACACGATGAAGAACACATCGAATCGGCACAACAACAAGGACGCTTCCCGCACAACAGCCTCCACACCAAAAAAACACGATGTTTTTGTCCCGATCTTCTTCCTCTTCCTTTTTGACCCCGAACAGAACCTTTTTATCCTCCTGTCCTCGTCACTTCCAATCGAGCCGTTTATTGGCCCACCGCCGTCGCCTTCTGCCAATCGTGATCACGGGGCGGAGCCATCCGCTGCACTGTCCTGTGACGTCACGGCCAGCCTCCAGGGACTACTAAAAGGGGTTTACGCAGACACACTTACCCTATCCCGTGTCCCTGTCTAATTACGTGACAATTATCATTTCCCCCCTTGAAGAAATGAACATTTACTAGACAACTTATCACCACTGAATTGCTACTTATTACATCGAGATCCTGGTAAACTCGAACAGCATGGCATACCTAATTAAACATCCTAATTACCCTTTGAATGCATACCCCCCCTCAAACGTAACACTGCCCCCTCCTCTGGTACCGCAGCTCCTGCAAGGTATATCACAGGCGCTACCGTACCAGCCTTAACACTTACTGACTCACACCTAATTAACCTAACAAAATAAAGTAGGAGGGGCAATGGGCAGCGAGTCGCAGCTAACTTACCTATCCTACTTAATGTACTACCCCCTTATGGCCTTATCCTCGCCTAAACAATCATTCGGTTTTTTTTATTTTTTTATTTTATCACATGAGAGCACTGAGCGAAGTTACACTCCATCCTCTGGATCATCGCTCTTGCCCAGCACTCTTCCAGTGATCTGGGGAGGGGAAACAAAAGGTTCCACAAAAACACAACACTTATACTTTACATTCCTACTCTAAGCCTTAACGACACTATTTCCAGGATATTTACACTTGACCGCCTCCCCCAGTGGATGCTAATAGACCCAGTGTTACCTGGGGAGCTAATTTTCAAATTTGCTTGCCCCAAAATTATGCGGACATCATGCCCTTGCTGCACATGTCAAGTTGTGTGGGATCGAGTGGGACTCACACATCTTCACAACACTCACACCATGGTCATCATCACATTTCTAGGTCATGGTCCTCATTTTAATCATGCAGGCTGAATCCCGTCATGGCCGTGGGGTGGGTTACCACAAGATGATGGGGGCATCTCAGGTGCAACCATGCCCACAGGTAAGCTTCAGTCCAACCTGGACGCTTCTCCGCCCCGCTCCCTTTGATTCCCTCCCCCCTGGTAGCCATCAGCTCTAATCCCGTACAACACTCTGGAAGGGGTCTCACTGGCTCCTCTAGCCTTCCTGGGTCGCCAAGGTCCTACCCGCCTTGGTCGCCCATCCAGACCCTCTCCCAGTTGCCTCCAGACACTGTCACCATTAGCCACCAGGTGGTGAATCTCCTTGAAGGGGGTCGCAATTCACGCTCACCGTGAGCTTCAGCAATCCCTGTGGACAAGCACATCATCCCCACCCACAAAACCCACATGACTCCCCCACCCCATCGGCCTTACATGTGACACCTGCATTTCTAACACTTCACCGACCATGACCTTCCCTGTTACCACACCATGCCCAATAAAAAAATCAATGTGTGCACCATACATTTCACTTCTTCACTTAAAACAACTCACACAGCACTTCTCACCCGATCCACGCACCAGCCATTGGACAGCCACTCGTGCCCGCTTTGTTTCCAATTACCCACTGTCCCGATTGTCACTCTAAAACCCAGCAGAACTTACAAACCCATGCCAATTTTCCCACAATTCATTTTTTTCCACCAAAGGAGGGCACTTCGCCACAATCTCAGCAGCCGAGCATGGCCGTATATGCTCAGCCCAATCTAGTCTCCCCGACCCCCGACAGTGATCTCCGGACCCGACCTATGAAAGGGCATCTCGGATAGACCTGGCGGTTCAGCAGGAGGATTCACCCTCTCCGAGTCTAAAAGTCTATTGGAGGGTCCCTCCATCGCCGGGTACCGGCAATATCGTTGCATGTGTCCTCTTCGCTCGCACCGGAAACAACTCCCCATAAAAGCCCCCCGTGGGTATCGGTGTAATGTCTCTTCCGGTTCCGGACCCCCACGGCCATAATCGAATTGCTCTATTGGCTGGGCTGGACCCCGCCGCTTTGGCGCACTAACTACCGGATTACCCCTTATCAAACTTAACAGTTTCTGGCAAATTTCCTGAAACATTTGGGTAATGCCAATTTCTCCCAGCCCCCCTCCCTGATCCTGGATCTCCGCCTGTCGGATCGTCACCGATGGCCTCTCTGGAACCCGACCCGGCCGACTCCACGAGGCCAGCCTGGCCGCGCACTCGGCCGCTCGGTGAACGGTGGGTGGATCCTGTAACTCCACTAGCGCTCGGACCTCAGGGTCAGGAAGAGCAGCTAAAAATTTCTCGAGTGCCAGTCTGTCCCACGCCTCCACTGTAAGGTCCCGATACGCGATCCTGACTGATTGGTAAATGTCCTGTGCCAGCTCCTGCACTGTCTCACCCGGCTTTAATCTGCGGTGCTGGAGCTGGGCCCGCACCAGATCACAGTTTGCCGCGAACCCAAACCGACGGCTCAACGCCTCGCAAATGTGGGAGCTGGTCAACATCCCTCCGCGATCACGTTTAACACATCTGCGGCTGGTCCCCGCAACGTTGCCACCAAATTCCCTGTACGTTCCCGCTCATTCCACCCGTTTAGTTGGGAAATGCACTCAAATTGCGTCAGAAAAGCTTCAAGGCTCCCTGACCCATCAAAATTTACCAGGGGGATCACTTTTACGGTGGCCCGCTTCTCAGTTTCTCCCTTGTCCGAATCCAGCCCAGGGATCAAACACCCTTGTGGCTGCGTATCCAATTTCGGAGCCCACTGTGGCCAAAAATGTTTTGTGGTGAGGGTCTCATGGGTCAATTTTGCCTCCTGTTCCAAACGTTGAATGGACCGATTCACCTCTTCCCGCAGGATCTTCTGGGCCCGCACAACCTCCTCCAAGGCTCCGTCGCGAGTTTGTAGCTGATCCTCAACCAACCCGGACACTCTACTTACAAAAGACGGCTCTACCAGGCCTTTATCCAAGACTTCATCTTGGCTCATAATTTTATCTTGTTCGTCCAAACGAGCCTCCAATCCTTTTACCTCCTCCGCCAAATTCATCCCTTGCTTCCTCAGCTCTCCCCCACTCTTCTGCTTGCAGCTGCATACGAGCATCCACACAGGCACGATGACGTTCCAGGCTTTCATCCACTTTATCAACCCGAATGTTCGTTGCATCAATTTTATCTACCAATTTTTTTCGAATATTTTCCCCCTCCAATGTAATTTCTACCTTTGTTTCCTCCAATCTACCCTCGAATTTACTTTGTATTTCTCCCAATTTAACATCCACACACTCCTGCATCTCAGTTTTCATTTTCTCCATCTTTTCCCCCAATTCATCCCTCATTAAATCAATCCGTGCACCCAACTGTTCCCCCATTACCCCCAATCGATCCGCCATCTCTGCCCCCTGTGCCGTCATTTCTGCCCTCTGTGTCACAAATTGATTTTCCATTTGTACCGTCATGTCCCCTATTAAACGTTCCAACATTGTCCAGATCGTCATCTCACCGGTTTCCGGCGCTGCCGGCCCCGTTACGGGCAATGAAGCACGGTCCACGCTCGGAATGGGGGAGGTTCCAACCCTACCCCCGTCTCTCCCTTCTTCCCCCGACTCGCTGCCAGACACGTGGCCTTCCTCCTCAAACATCTGCACATCCGCCATGGTGCATAAGTCCCGTTTGCCGCCAATTAAATTTAATTTTGAAAAATCCCGTCAAAATTTTCCCACGCTCGCGCGCTTTTCTGTAGTGATTTTATATTCCAATTTGTGGCGAGATTTTAATCTTGGTATATTCTCCCGATACCAAATATAATTTAGAGGGGTTCGAACATCCAACACCCTGACACCAATGTGACGTCCACGGGACTTGAACAGTCCCGCCAACGTAGAATGAGCCGAAACGATGGAGGCGGTTTATTTATTTATAACCCAAACATGGCGGTTCTAATCGCTCTACCGCAAACGGGACGAGGAAGGTGGCACGAGTCGCTTTTCACTGAGTTGATGATGTTTATTTGTTTTTATTATTGACCAGAAATAACAAGACTCGGCAAGAAGAGGGATCCGGGGCGATTCGACGGGATGGTGTGCGATCGGGCGTGGGGAAAACACAAACAATTCCAATGAATATACAGATCTCAAACCTCTAAGGCACCAAGTTCACACACACACACACACACACACACACACACACACACACACACACACACACACACACACACACATACACACACACACACACACACACACACATAAAACGTAGCTATTTCTGGTGGTCAGGCTGGACCGTGGTGTGGACGCAACTGTCCCTGGATCAGCGTCGGACGAGCTGGCCTTGCTCTCGTCAGGGGGGGGCAGGAGAAACCGTGGTGCTGTCGACCTCCTGGTCTTGGCCCAAGTCCGCTCACAGCCACCAGGGAACCAGTTCTGGCGCCAAGTTGCGAGCAGGAGAGGGAGGCAGGTCCACCCGCCGTTCGACCCCACACTCCGAGTCAGCAGAACCCCAGAGCCAACCAAGGTGAGGCACGAGGCTCAGCAAGGCTCCAAGACACGATGAAGAACACGATCGAATCAGCACAACAACAAGCACGCTTTCCGCGCAACAGCCTCCACACCAAAAAAAACACGATGTTTTTGTCCCGATCTTCTTCCTCTTCCTTTTCGACCCCGAACAGAACCTTTTTATCCTCCTGTCCTCGTCACTTCCAATCGAGCCGTTTATTGGCCCACCGCCGTCGCCTTCCGCCAATCGTGATCACGGGGTGGAGCCATCCGCTGTACTGTCCTGTGACGTCACGGCCAGCCTCCAGAGAATACCAAAAGGGGTTTACGCAGACACACTTACCCTATCCCGTGTCCCTATCTAATTACGTGACAATTATCATTTCCCCCCTTGAAGAAATGAACATTTACTAGACAACTTATCACCACTGAATTGCTACTTATTACATCGAGATCCTGGTAAACTCGAACAGCATGGCATACCTAATTAAACATCCTAATTACCCTTTGAATGCATACCCCCCC
This sequence comes from Eptatretus burgeri, assembly GCF_056783735.1. Classification (NCBI taxonomy): domain Eukaryota; kingdom Metazoa; phylum Chordata; class Myxini; order Myxiniformes; family Myxinidae; genus Eptatretus; species Eptatretus burgeri. The sequence goes on from NC_140966.1 coordinate 65,442,896, forward strand.
CTCAAACGTAACAATATGAAAGGTATTCTGAGGGAGATGTTGTATGCGGCCGATCTAGCTGTTGTGGTACAGAGTCAGCAGGAGATGCAGGAAGTACTGGGGGGAGTTGACGGAGGGATTCTGGAAACATGGATTGAAGATGAGTATGGAGAAGACTGATGTGATGTGGGGCGGGCAGCAGATAAAGGAAATGAATATCAGGTTCGAAGGGAAGGAGATCAGACAGGGGAATAGATTTCAGAATCTGTGGGGGAACAGTGACTGGGGATGGCAGTTTGAGGCAGAGATGCAGAGAGAATTCAGGTGGGTGAGAATGTATGGATGAGGGTGGAGAGATGAATGGCAGACAGAAAAATATCAATGAAATTTAAAGGGGAAATTCTAATATATTGTGTGACGCTGGCCTGCCTTTACTGTCTCGAAACAATGGAACTGACAGAGAGACAAGCTCGTAGGTGGCCATGGGTCGCCAAGCATCTGATGACCTTTGACCCCTGATCTGAGTTAATCTAGTACTAAGTACTTACGAAATTGCAATCGAATCAGTTAACCCGTGTATGAGCAAGGGGGCTTTGAATGGTCATTTTGCCCAAACAATGCACTCATTGACCTTTGACCCCTGACTTAGCCAAGATAGGTCAATATGTCCTGAAGCAAAGTTGTAGTACTCATTGAGTACTTTGTACCTATGAACTTTCATTTGTATCGGTTAATCCGTGTAGGAGCAAGGGTGCCTTGAATGGTAATTTCGCCCGAAAAATGCACTTATTGACCTTTGACCCCTGACCTACACGAGATAGGTCATTATGCAAATGAGCAAAGTTGAAGTACTCATTACGGTCTATAAGCATGTAAAGATTCATTCGATTCGGTTCAACCGTCTTGGAGCGAGTGTACTTTGAATTTTCAGTGGGAATGCTCGAAAACGCCCTCGGACACCCAAGTTGAGAGGGTTGCCATTTGGAAACTATAAGATATAGAACAAAATGGATGTCATATAGCGGATAGGGAATCACCTTAAGATTATGCATACCAAATCTCATCGAGTTCCATCTACTGATAACTACTCGGTATCAATTTGAATGAAAAGTACCGAAAATGCGGTTTCATATCGGAAATCCCCAAAGTTCGAGGGGGTGCTGTGGGTGAACAAAGATATAAATCGAAAATCCGGCTCGATCGTTTGTGCACAATGCATTCCAGATGATTAGTGTGAATTTTCATGACCATCTGACCATAACCCTAGGAGGAGTAGCATTTGGCGCGAAGACACCTCCAGCTCTCGCATATTATCGATTTTTGCACTAATTGACCTTTGACCCCTGACCTAAGCAATATCGGTCAATATGTCCTGAGGCAAAGTTGTAGCACTCATTGCGTTCTATGAACCTGCAAAGTTTCATTCGGATCGATGCACTCACCTGGTCGCTAGGGAACCTTCAATTTTCGCCAATTTTCGGGCATACCCCATTTGTAGGGGGCGCTGCAGGTAAAGTATTCCATATATCACAAAAAACGGAATATATTTGGTAGAGCATCACCTGTAGATGATGCATGCCAAATTTCATAAGCCGATGTGGGATAATGGCTTTCGGAATTGATTTCGCGTGAACGGTACCAATGTTGAAGGTTTTTCGGCTGTTGCTGGGGAACCAAAGCGTCCCAAGCAACCATCACAATTTCCAAAGCACGAGGTCATAACATGTACCGACCACCCGAGTTTGATCAAAATTGGCCCACGTTTACGACCAATTATGCTGATGACAAACGAACAAACATCCAAACAAACAGACAGAATTACTGACACTAAGGATCATCTATTTCGGCAACCATATATATATATATATATATATATATATATATATATATATATATATATATATATATATATATATATATATATATATATATATATATATATAAATATATATATATATATATATATAAATATATATAAATATATATATATAAATATATATATATATATATATATATATATATATATATATATATATATATATATATATGTACGAGTCATGTTTTGCCTGTTTTCGATCTGGCAACATTGAGTGTATGACGCCAGTAAAGCAGTTCCAAGATGGGGGCTCCCTTCGAAGCATGTACCAGGGAGGAGCAACGTTCTGTCATCTGTTTCTTGGGAAGTGAGGGTGTGAATCCTAGTGAAATGCATCACAGAATGAAAATGCAAAATGGTGATGCATATTTATCGCTGCAGCAGGTGTACAACTGGGGCAGGAAGTTTAACAGTGGAGTGTCCAGTGTGGCAGCACTGCTCGCTCGGGTCGGCCTCACACAGCCGACACACCCGAAATGGTTGCAGGAGTTGAGTGCGTGCTTAGGGAAAACCATCGCATTCCACTGGATGAAGTGGTCTCCGAATTGAACAGTCGCCATGGTTCAGCACACCATATCATTCACAACATGCTGGGGTTCCGCAAAGTGTCTGCAATGTGGGTGCCGAGACAACTCGCACCCGAATTGAAGGAACTCCCCTTTTAAACATCCTGTCCCAGTCGTACACCTGCTGCAGTGATAAACATGCGTCACCATATTGCATTTTCATTCTGTGATGGATTTCACTGGGATTCACACCCTGACTTCCCAAGAAATGGAGGACAGAACGTTGCTCCTCCCTGGTGCATGCTTCTCAGGGAGCCGCCACCTTGGAACTGCTCTGCTGACGTCATACACTCAATGTTGCCAGATCTAAAACAGGCAAAACATGAACATGACTCGTACCCATAGAAATAACACATGTCGTCCACAACTACACACATTACATTCTCGAATTTATATCACCATTTTAAGTTTACTTATTGACTAGCCTTTATTAAGCCAACACCAGGTTTAATGTTAACATTATGTTCTGCTTATCATATTGCAGTAATTTCCTGTTTGCTGGAGGGGGCTTTGAGATGGAGGGAAGGAGTGAAAAAAGGGGAAGAGAAGAGAGAGGGGGAGTATGGAAGGAAAGAGAGAAAGGAAAGAGAGAAAGGAAAGAATACTGTGAGAGAACAAGGGTTAGGGGAAGGGAAGGAAATTATGGCAGATACCTGGCTGCCCTGTTGTATCCAGAAGTCAGGAATCAAGATCAATCATTTAGGCGATACAAGAACGCACAGAATTCCAAAGCTATGACGGACACAAGGGCCACACTGGATTGTTTGCACAAAAGCGCAGCATTGTCACTCACGTGTTTCGACAGATGATACTTTTCTGAAAGGCCATAGTCTCTCCATCGAACTGTCTCAAAATGCCCTGACTGTCGATGCATGTTATGTTCGGTGCAGGAATGCAGTCCACTAGGAAACAAAAAAAAGAAAAAGAAAAGGGATAGAGAATAAAGTTATATTCATTTGTATTCCATCATCGAAAGAATAACATTGACTTTAGGCTTGTTGTTCTGCATATAAACCGGAGCCTCATGGAAGAGTGAGGTGACTGAGGGTAGAAGACTATACACTGACGGTAGGACAACAGACGGATACAACAGGGGATGAACAAAAAGGAGAGAAAAGGGAAGGAAACATAGCAACTTGCAAAAATATTTGGAGAGGGAAGCATTCTCACTCGGGGGGGAGGGATAAAGGTAGAAAGGATGACGGGTAAGGAATGGAGTGGTGCACTGCAAAGTTAAGCCCCAGAAGAGAGGAACTGCACAAACTAAAAATGGAAGTTCCATCAGTGGGAGAAAAGAACAACAGAATAGTGGAGGCGAGCAGTACGTCTGGATTCTGTGAGTTTGACAAAGAAGGCAGTTGCTAGAAAAGATGTGTGTGACCTGGAGAAACTGGAGAGAGACATAAGGATCAAAGAGCAGATGGACCAGTTGAGAGGTGGTAGAGACAAAAATATAGAGAACCACAGACCAACCTGTCTGCCATGAGAAGGCAGCAAGCTGTGCTTCTGCTTCTTTGTGGGAGATGCCAATGATTTTGAGAAGTATGGATTCAACAGCATCCTGGAGTGAAAGGCGTGAGGTGCTGGTACCAGCAAGTATGTAAGAATGGTACACTGTTGTGCGACGGAAAAAGGCCTTGTAGACCGTTTTGATTTACCAAGGAAGGACTTGGCAGGACTAAGGATGCCCAGTCTGCAGCTGGCTTTGGAGGCCAGCTTTGATGTACAGTTTGTAAAGTAAAGATAGGTGATGCTGAGGCAAAAGCGTTTGAAAGACTGAACTTCTTCCACTGGTTGACTGTGACAATAGTTGTGGGTTCATTTGACAATCCTTGATTTTTCACATTTTGATAAACATATCATCAGTGTGAGACCGTAATCTGTTAAACCAGAAAGGGAAGCCATTGTTGTTTGTGGGATGCAGAACTGAAAGGCAGAATATAGTCATGCAAAGAGGAAAAGTGTGTTTTCTCGAGGATCAGTGAGATGATTCATGGACACGAGTAAAAACTTTGGGTACGAGTAGTACAGCCTGTATTGGGAAAGATGAGGATTCCATTAAAAGCTATGTCCAGTCTGCTTGAGTTGAGGAAGTCAGCGAACTCGGAAAGAAGGTGGCCTAGCATTCCAGAAAGCTTGGTAAGCAGAGGAGGGTGCCACACTGTGTCAAATGCCTAGGTATGTCCAGATACACAATCATAAACTCTTGCTTCACATTCAAGACCTCGATTCATTGTTGACAGTCGAAACAGAAGCATATCTAAAGTGGAGTGGCCAAGACAAAATTTGAGAAAAGGAAAGACAATGTCAGCTGTGATGATAGATAATGTGACTTCGCTGATTAATGGAAGTCTTGACTGGCTTGTCGTTGAGAGGATCTGTCTTTGCACCATTCTTGTGTATCAATGCGATTTTGACTTCTTGTCAAGCAGTGAGAAGTGGCCTAATATACGGTGAAGGACAGACTGAAGATAGCAGACAGAGGATAAGTGAGAGCAGCAGAGAAGAATTGGCAAATATGGACACGGACATCATATTTGCTGGGGAATCCTCGCTGAGGCAGAGACAAGGCTGGGCAGAACTTTCCATTACTTCTTGAGTGCAAAGGTCAGTGTGGATGCTTGTTTTGAAAGATTTATAGAACTCAAAGTTTCGCTTCCACACAGGTCTCATATAAATGCAACTTTGGAAAAGGAATCACTCCATTCAAACTTAGATAACTTTCCAAAATGTCACCAGGTGATGATCAGACAGGATGAAAAAATAATTCTAAAAATAATTACATTTGTGGGTATGGGAGTGGGAGGGGGAGTCATATTGGAATTAAGTCATAAACCCCCGTTTGTGTTCATGTCGTTTTTGGACTTCTTGCTGTATTAAGCACACGGGATAGTGATGTCGTCCTGTTTGTTTGTGCACTACTGGGAGATGTTAGTGTGAACTTCAGTAGCTAGGCAGGTTAAGGATGCACTGTCACATGTCTCTCATGTTGAACCGAGCAAATCTAGATGAGTGAGAACGGGTGATGCAGTACGTTTCCCTCCACCATGAAGGGAGAAGGCTCCTGCCCAGCAAATGTCGATCAACATGAGGGAGGCAGGCCTCAAATTGCTCCCTGTTCATGATTGGTGGGGCGTAGGGGGTCAGTTGTTGGTCAATTGTGGCCAGGGAAGAGACTTGCCAAAGGCGCGGTGGGAAGCGCGTCAGATACATTGGACTTTGAGCACTGTAACACTGCGTGCATGGGCTGCAGCTGTTGGCAACCTGACCGTGGGCCATATTTTGACACAAGCAACAATCGAATCAATGACCAGGGAAAGAGGAGGGGAAGAAACACAGTAATCTGCAGGTAAGAGGGTTGGGTTATGTGGGATTCATCAGGGAAGAAAATATCATGGGTATGGATGGAAGATGACATTAGATGGTTGTTCACCACCTGCAAGGGAAGCTTGAAGCCTTGGATAAATTTTGACCAGTGCTTTCAGAATCGTTCCTCAAAACCAGTTTCACTTTTGCAATTTTCTCGTTCAAGGCATCTCAATGCAGAAAAGCATCTCACGTGATTGGATTTCATATACTTGGTGTGTACATCATAAATAACCCTCACCTATCTTGACCACGGCCGTACATTATAAATAACTTGAATGATTCATCATTCTTGTTGGGGATGTACCAACACCTAACTGTTATGAATCCATAAGGTTGACCAACTCAGACCAACTACATGAGCTTAACATATTTGATGTAGATGATCCATTTGGCCAAGTTGGAAACTAATCAGAACGGAAATGTAAAATTTCAGGGTTCTTTCTCATTCTTGCAACAGTTTTCTATCAAAGCTTGTCACAAGTGAAGTTCAGCATGATTAACTACAAGCAAGGGCTTCTTTTCCTTGATATCAAGTACGATTCTTAAAATTGCCAATTCATGAAATGCTTCTGTCTTTGGCACTGGCAGCAGAGCCTGGACGCGATTGTTACCAGTGGAAGATGGCCTGTGCAACCCGGCTTCATTTCCTTTCAGTTCTGGAACATTGATGGAACAACAAATGACACCGACATGCAAAAAGCACCCAGCACTGCTCTTTACAAGGATCTGGTGGCCAGGGAATATCAGTCAATTTGATCTTCTTATGAACATACCAAATACATCAGATTACAAAAGCTTGGGTCAAAATTACTAAGGGTTCAAATTATCAGATTCATATATTTATCCAGTGGGATATATCCCTGTGTCGTAAGAGCGACCAGGGTTGCGTCAGGAAGGGCATCAGGTGTAAAACATGTGCCAAATCGCTATGCGGATCATGAGGATGATCCGCTGTGGCGACCCCTAACGGGAGCAGCCGCAAGAAGAAGAAGGAGAAGATATATTTATCCAGTGGGATGACTTGGACCTGTCAAAACATAAATAAAACATACATGCAAGCTGAGAGTGCAAAAAAGGTGCAGCACCTAATTGTTGGTAAGCCAAAATGCCGAGACCACTTGGCGTTTGGTGCCAAAACATTTTTGCAGAATCATTTTAGCCATAAAAGCATTTTAGACAAGATTTTCTCCATCAAAACCTGAGATGGTCACCTCGAGAAAACCTGGTGAGTTATCAAGGAATCACCAAAAAACAGGACCGACCTTGGGCTGTGTTGTTGTAGCAATCTACAGGCTCTTGCGTCGAGTCATTAATCACCGGTTCGAGACAAATAAATCTGCTTAATATGAAGGAGAAATTTTTGAATCATGATGGAATAATCGACACATTTATTTTTAAATCTCAAAAAATCCCAGGTAATGTATAGTAAACGGCAGCGGCACTCGGGAGAGCGCATACCTCCGCCAGGCTGAACAGTTTACGTTTTGTATCCCACTGATAGGCCGTATCTGCATCCATACACATACCCAACCTGCCCACCAAGTTTCCTCCGAATCTGTCCATTACTTTTTGAGATATCCTGCTCACAGACAGACAAACAGACACAAAGACAGGAAGACAGAGGTAAAAACATAACCTCCGTAAACTTTCAGTGGCGGAGGTAACAAGAGAGAGAAAAAAAAAACTTTTCAAGGTGCATCACTCTTAAATAGCCTGTCCTTCCTTGCAGTGGGAGACAGGGTTTTGCAATCGTGTATGTGTGTGCGTGTGTGCGTTGTCATGTCCATGGCATGACTTTTTTTTTTTTTTTACCATTTGAGCTTTTGTCATCAAATTTTCAACAAACACTTATTATGAGAATATGGAGACAATATTTAATAATTGGGTCAAAATGTGAAAATGAAAAATCATAGTAACTATAAATAACCCTTACGAGTCCGTCTGCAGCGCGTCGCGCGTGAGACCACGTTTGTATTTATTTTTTGCCTTGGAGACAAGTTCCAGGAATGTCGTTATTAAGGGAAAAGCCAATTACATGGAGGTCCCTACCTGTAAACTGTTTATTTCTCAACAAGGAAAACGATCAAAAGTGTAAGTGTTCAGGGCTTCTTCAGTCACCACAGGTGATAAAGATAATCTATACAAATATTTTTTCAAGTATTCATGCATTTGTTTGTTTGTTTGTACGTTATTCTTTCACGGCCAAACCGTAGCACCTAGAGGTTCCAAATATTGGGTGTCGGTTGTTCAGAATCTGGGGAGGGTTTTAAGATACTGTGCAGTGGCCTTCAAGGCTGTTTTTGAGGTATCCCCTGTTCATGGTACATAGTGATCCCCTGTTCGTGGTACGTAATCAATTCTTCCTTGTCACACACCCAAAATGTCTCCCAAGTTTCGTCCAAATCTGTGCACAACTTTTTGAGATATCGTGCTATATATATGTCATTTTTGGCTCTATCTCTCAATGGTGAAGAATCACTTAAAAAAATTCTTGTAGTCGGATCCAGATCCGGATCTTCACCAAAATCTAATCAGTTCGTCCATGTCACACACCCAACCTGTCCACAAAATATAATCTGGATCCATGCACAACCTTTTGAGATATCCTGCACACAAACAAACCAACAAACACAGAGAGGGGTGAAAACATAACTTACTTCACCTTCGGTGGTGGAGGTAACTCGAAAGAGCAATCAGTGATCGCAGACCCTCACCAGGACTTGTTTTGTGTGGTGTATTTTGTGGGGCAAATAAATGGAAGAATGTACTTAATGAAAAGTCATTGATTGCAAATGAAAGGTCAAATGGTCTGAAGGTCGAAAGATGTAATGTTCGAAATGCTGTGAAGTGTCTCAAGCATCTTAAATCGTTTAAGGGGTTTAAAGGATGCAATTTAAGGGCTAAAAGGTTAGAATTCTCTAAAGGGTCTTAGAACATCTAAAAAGGGTCTGAAAGGTGTGATGGTCTAAAGGCCTTAAAGCGTCTCAAAGGTAGAAAGGAGTCTACATATCTTAGGGGTTTATAAAGGGTCTAATGGGGTATACCGAGTCTTAGGATTCTAATGGGTGGAACAGGATCTAAATAATTTAACAGGATCTAAAGGGTCTACAGAGTCTTAATGGTTATAGGGTCTTAAGTGTAAGGGTCCAAAAGGGTCTTCCAGGTCTTAGGGCCTTAAAGGGTCGAAGGAGTCTTAAGGGTCTTAGGGTCTAAAATGTTTTCGGGGTCTAAAGGGTCTTCGGGTTATAAAAGGTCTTAAGGGTCTTACTGGTCTTTGGGGTTTGGAAGGGTCTTAGGGTTAAAAGGATCTTAGGATTATAAAGGGTCTTTTGGGTCTTAGGGTTCTCAAGGATCTAAGTGGACTAAAGGATGTAAAGGTTTAAAGGGTATAAAAGGTCTTAAAAGGTATAAAAGGTTTAAAATGGTCAAGAAGGTGGAAGGGCTCCAAACAAAGGTCTACCTGGCTAAAAGGTGTGTTGTAATAGTTTGTAATTAATAGACATGTAAATGTAAAGGTTTAAAGGGTATAAAAGGTCTTAAAAGGTATAAAAGGTTTAAAATGGTCAAAAAGGTGGAAGGGCTCCAAACAAAGGTCTACCTGGCTAAAAGTGTGTGTTGTAATAGTTTGTAATTAATAGACATAGTCAAGGTCCAATAATAAGTAGACGTACTCACAGTCCAACTCACATTCAAACAGTATGTAATTAATAGACAGACACACACCGAGACGAGGGTTCACCGTCCACCCATGTTTTTTCTGTTTTATATATAGTATGTACATAGTTACCAAGTGAATCGGTTGAAAATTTCATGATATATGTAACCTTGACCTTTTACCTATTGACCTCAAAAACAATAGGCTTCCAGCTTGTCACTACCTCTACCAGGTGGTGAAGTTTCGTGAAGATCGGAGTAAAAATTTGACTCGTAGACAATTGTCATACAAAAAACAAACAGACAGACAAACGGACAGCAAAAGCGACACCCTCTCCTTTGGCGAGGGGAATGACCTGCAGCACATTGAGAATTTTGCAACAACAGCAGCAGCAACAACAACAACAAAGCAAATACGAGACGCAAGAAAATCTGCAAATCCAGAACTAAAACGTGTCCGTGGAGTTGGTCTGAGCTGAACAGGAAATTCCTAAACGCATTGCAATTGGGCAACACAATATGATGGAGCAGAAAATTTGAGGACATGAAAGAAGCCACAAAAATAATGAAATCCTGGATCCAAGCCTGAGGATTATTCAGGCAAATGGCCAAAGAAGCCCTTCACATGTCACCACAGCAATGTGGAGATTACGAGCGAGAGCTGATACGATGCGTCATCTTCACCAACTGGGATAAGTCACGGTTCTGAAATGCCACGTGTCTTTTTCAACAAGCTGGCTCAAGCACGAACTTGTGGTGAGGCATCAATGGTGTAAGCAATCAAGACTCGGCTGCAAACGATAAAAGATGGTTTGGCAGCAACTGTTGAAATAATAACTGTGGCATCATGGTTCCAGACCAACAGAAATGCCGACAATACCTCCCGAAGGTCGTTGTTGCGAGTTGAAGAGAGGCCAACTGGCCATCAATAAGTTATCGTGATCAACAACAGAAGAAGATGCACCCGAAGAATGATAACAACGTACGATGTGCATTAAACTGCACCCCCAATAGCACTGCAAATGGGAATGCACTTCCAAGAGGACTGAAAATGGGAATGCACTTCCAAGAGGACTGAAAATGGGAATTCACCCTCAAGAGGACTGAAAATGGGAATGCACCCTCAAGAGGACTGAAAATGGGAATTCTCCCTCAAGAGGACTGAAAATGGGAATGGGAAAAATGTGTGTGTGTGTGTGTGTGTGTATGTATTCGTGTGTGTGTGTGTGTGTGTATGTGCATGTGTGTATGTATTCGTGTGTGTGTGTGTGTGTATTCGTGTGTGTGTGTGTGTGTGTGTATGTGTATGTATTCGTGTGTGTATGTGTATGTATTCGTGTGTGTATGTGTGTGTATGTGTATGTATTCGTGTGTGTGTGTGTGTATGTGTGTGTATGTGTATGTATTCGTGTGTGTGTGTGTGTGTATGTATTCGTGTGTGTGTGTGTGTGTGTGTGTATGTATTCGTGTGTGTGTGTGTGTATGTGCGTGTGTGTATGTATTCGTGTGTGTGTGTGTGTGTGTATGTATTCGTGTGTGTGTGTGTGTGTATGTATTCGTGTGTGTGTGTATGTGCGTGTGTGTATGTATTCGTGTGTGTGTGTGTGTATGTGCGTGTGTGTATGTATTCCTGTGTATGTGCGTGTGTGTATATGCGTGTGTGTATGTGCATGTGTATGTATTCCTGTGTATGTGCGTGTGTATGTATTCTTGTGTGTGTATGTGCGTGTGTGTATGTGCGTGTGTGTATGTATTCGTGTGTGTGTGTGTATATGTGCGTGTGTATGTATTCCTGTGTATGTGCGTGTGTGTGTGTGTGTATGTATTCCTGTGTGTGTATGTGCGTGTGTGTATGTGCGTGTGTGTATGTGCGTGTGTGTATGTGCGTGTGTGTATGTGCGTGTGTGTATGTGCGTGTGTGTATGTATTCCTGTGTATGTGTATGTGCGTGTGTGTATGTATTCCTGTGTATGTGTATGTGTGTGTATGTGTATGTATTCCTGTGTATGTGCGTGTGTATGTATTCTTGTGTGTGTATGTATTCCTGTGTATGTGCGTGTGTGTGTGTGTATGTGCGTGTGTACGTATTCCTGTGTATGTGCATGTGTGTATGTGCGTGTGTATGTATTCCTGTGTATGTGCGTGTGTATGTATTCTTGTGTATGTGCGTGTGTGTATGTGCGTGTGTGTATGTGTGTGTGTATGTATTCCTGTGTATGTGCGTGTGTATGTATTCTTGTGTGTGTATGTATTCCTGTGTATGTGCGTGTGTGTGTGTGTGTGTGTGTGTATGTGCATGTGTATGTATTCCTGTGTATGTGCGTGTGTATGTATTCTTGTGTGTGTATGTATTCCTGTGTATGTGCGTGTGAGTGTGTGTGTGTGTGTGTATGTGCGTGTGTATGTATTCCTGTGTATGTGCGTGTGTGTATGTATTCCTGTGAATGTGTATGTGTGTGTATGTGTATGTATTCCTGTGTATGTGCGTGTGTATGTATTCTTGTGTGTGTATGTATTCCTGTGTATGTGTATGTGTATGTGTATGTATTCTTGTGTGTGTATGTATTCCTGTGTATGTGTGTGTGTGTGTGTGTGTGTGTATGTGCGTGTGTATGTATTCCTGTGTATGTGCGTGTGTATGTATTCTTGTGTGTGTATGTATTCCTGTGTATGTGCGTGTGAGTGTGTGTGTGTGTGTGTGTGTATGTGCGTGTGTATGTATTCCTGTGTATGTGCGTGTGTGTATGTATTCCTGTGAATGTGTATGTGTGTGTATGTGTATGTATTCCTGTGTATGTGCGTGTGTATGTATTCTTGTGTGTGTATGTATTCCTGTGTATGTGTATGTGTATGTGTATGCATTCTTGTGTGTGTATGTATTCCTGTGTATGTGCGTGTGTGTGTGTGTGTATGTGCGTGTGTATGTATTCCTGTGTATGTGCGTGTGTATGTATTCTTGTGTGTGTATGTATTCCTGTGTATGTGCGTGTGAGTGTGTGTGTGTGTGTATGTGCGTGTGTATGTATTCCTGTGTATGTGCGTGTGTGTATGTATTCCTGTGAATGTGTATGTGTGTGTATGTGTATGTATTCCTGTGTATGTGCGTGTGCGTGTGTGTATGTACGTGTGTATGTATTCCTGTGTATGTGTATGTGCGTGTGTGTATGTATTCCTGTGTATGTGTATGTGTGTGTATGTGTATGTATTCCTGTGTATGTGCGTGTGTATGTATTCTTGTGTGTGTATGTATTCCTGTGTATGTGCGTGTGTGTGTGTGTGTGTGTATGTGCGTGTGTATGTATTCCTGTGTATGTGCGTGTGTATGTATTCCTGTGTATGTGCGTGTGTGTATGTATGTATTCCTGTGTATGTGCGTGTGTGTATGTATTCCTGTGTATGTGTATGTGTGTGTATGTGTATGTATTCCTGTGTATGTGCGTGTGTGTGTATGTATGTATTCCTGTGTATATACGTGTGCATGTATTTCTGTGCATGTGTATGTATACATGTATATGTGCGTATGCAGGTTTGTACATACGTGTGTATGCATTCCTGTGTATGTGTATGTATGTGTGTGTATGTATGTATTCCTGTGTATGTGTATGTGTGTGTATGTGTATGTATTCCTGTGTATATATGTGTGTGTATGCATTCCTGTGTATGTGTATGTGTGTGTATATGTGTATGTATTTATGTGTATGTGTGTGTATGTATTGATGTGTATGTGTGTGTATGTATTCCTGTGTATGTGTATGTATATGTATTCCTGTGTATGTGCGTGTGTGTGTGTGTATGTACGTGTGTATGTATTCCTGTGTATGTGTATGTGTGTGTATATGTGTATGTATTTATGTGTATGTGTGTGTATGTATTTATGTGTATGTGTGTGTATGTATTCCTGTGTATGTGTATGTATATGTATTCCTGTGTATGTGCGTGTGTGTGTGTGTATGTACGTATGTATTCCTGTGTATGTGTATGTATGTGTGTGTATGTACGTATGTATTCCTGTGTATGTGTATGTATATGTGTATGTATTTATGTGTGTGTGTGTATGTATTTATGTGTGTGTGTATGTATTTATATTTGTGTGTATGTATTTATGTGTGTGTGTGTGTATTTGTATGTATTCCTGTGTATGTGCGTGTGTGTGTGTGTGTATGTACGTATGTATTCCTGTGTATGTGTATGTATATGTGTATGTATTTATGTGTGTGTATGTATTTATGTGTGTGTGTATGTATTTATGTGTGTGTGTGTATGTATTTATGTGTGTGTGTATTTGTATGTATTCCTGTGTATGTGTATGTATATGTGTATGTATTTATATGTATGTGTATGTATATGTGTATGTATTTATGTGTGTGTATGTATTTATGTGTGTGTGTGTATGTATTTATGTGTGTGTGTATGTATTTATGTGTGTGTGTGTATGTGTATGTATTCCTGTGTATGTGTGTATGTGTGTGTATATGTGTATGTATTTATATGTATGTGTATGTATATGTGTATGTATGTGTGTGTATGTATTTATGTGTATGTGTGTATGTGTATGTATTCCTGTGTATGTGTGTATGTGTGTGTATATGTGTATGTATTTATATGTATGTGTATGTATATGTGTATGTATTTATGTGTGTGTATGTATTTATGTGTGTGTGTATGTATTTATGTGTATGTGTGTATGTGTATGTATTCCTGTGTATGTGTGTAAGTGTGTGTATATGTGTATGTGTTTATGTGTATGCGTGTGTGTGTGTGTATACGTCAATGTATTTATGTGTATGTGTGTGTATGTATTCCTGTGTATGTGTGTATGTGTATGTATTTATGTGTATGTGTGTGTATATGTGTATGTATTTATATGTATGTGTGTGTATATGTGCATGTATTTATATGTGTGTATGTATTCCTGTGTATGTGTATGTGTGTGTATATGTGTATGTATTTATATGTATGTGTGTGTATATGTGTATGTATTTATATGTATGTGTGTGTATATGTGTATGTATTTATATGTGTGTATGTATTCCTGTGTATGTGTATGTGTGTGTATATGTGTATGTATTTATGTGTATGTGTGTGTATGTATTTATGTGTATGTGTGTATGTGTATGTATTCCTGTGTATGTGTGTATGTGTATGTATTCCTGTGTATGTGTGTATGTGTATGTATTCCTGTGTATGTGTATGTGTGTGTATATGTGTATGTATTTATATGTGTGTGTATATGTGTATGTATTTATATGTATGTGTGTGTATATGTGTATGTATTTATATGTGTGTATGTATTCCTGTGTATGTGTATGTGTGTGTATATGTGTATGTATTTATGTGTATGTGTGTGTATGTATTTATGTGTATGTGTGTGCATTGCGCTGCTAAAGTATCCCCAAGGTAAGGAAGGATTACACTGAGGTGGTTTGCCATCTCCAGCAGTAGGTAAGTGCAGGAAATTGTGATTCGTTCAGGGTTCCAGTGACAAGTGGCGTCGTCTTCGCGAACACCTTTAACGTTCACTGACGAGAGCAGACGAGGCACGCAGCTTAACGTCCACGTCCATCGGAGGAATGGCGAAGGTTGCGTGTAACTCCTTGCCTGAGAGTTTGTGGTGAGGTCACGACTCGAACCCAGGCGACAAATCTCAAAGGTGAAGGCGCTACCTCTGTGTGCACTGTCCTCCCGGTCCCAAATACAGTTACCGCCTAAAGCCAAGCAGTTGTCGTAATCAACATCAACACGTAAACGTCCACATCAACCGTGTGGAAAATAAACAGGGTCCAGTGTTTTAAACCTTCGGACTCAGCATCATGAAACTCCGAGAAATCCCTGCAGTTGCCGGTCACCCACACGGGTCAAAGTGAACGAAACGACAAGTACAACCACTCGTCTCGTTTGGTGAACGCGGGTTTAGGCACAAAGGATACTGTCCATTGAGTAGTTGGTCGCATTTTTTGTTGTCAGCCGAAAACGCGAAGCAATTTAATATTCCGAACGCTACAAGGCCCACGTAGGCCCGAAAGCCTCTGCAGGCCCAGGAGGCCGCCATCTTGTGATGACGTCATGCGCTGGGAATACGCACGGCGATTGTTGTTGTTGTTGTTTTATAGAGAGGGAAAATTTGCTTTTTTTATTCTTAAAACACCAATTTTTCCCCCCAAAATCGCTGAAACCTTTTACATTGCTCGATATTACCATGTAATACCAACTGGGAGTTATCGAGCTGTGACGCGAGCCCGTGATGTTTTGACGTATTTTTACCTCACGAACACAAAGGTATGATTCAAATTGTCCTTTTTCCACAGTTCATTGATTAAAATCTTCCTCGTCATTGATGGAGTTCGCAGAGCCGTAAAAAAGGTTTATTTTTATTTATATTTATATATATATATATATATACACATAGATATACATATATGTATATACATTTGGCAGTGAAACGAGACGTCACCGGCTGACCAAGCATCCGTAAAAATACGAACCTCAAGGTTCTTCACGGTCGAAACCACCAGAGGGAGACTTTCGCCAATGAAACCATTTCTGTTAAATCTTGCTCTTAAACTTCGGGTATGTTCAGTTAACCAAGCAGCTAGTTAGCGCTCGCCAAGCCAGCCGTTCCTTATCAATTGTTCGAAATGGAGTGCTCGCTTGAGTGCTTAAGCCGCTTGGCGAGCGCTCTTCAAGAACTTAGTCACAGCACACCCGAGATAAACTTGGTAATTCAGAAAAAGAATTTTTTTTAAATCGTTTTTGATGTGATTAATATTGATTTTTAAGTAATACGTGTTTTTAATTGTAATAATTTTTGAGGCGTAAAATACAGTTTATTTACATCGGGTAACAACCCCGAAAAAAATTTCAGGTAAACCGGCATGACGTCATCGTGGGAAAGATTGTCAGCACGTAATGGATAATGGCTGCAGAACTCGCTTCATTCTCATGAGAAAGTGGAATTTGCCGAAGATTTTTTTTTCTGATCAAGAATCCACGGATTACGACGACGGTCAAAATCATCATGTCGAAGGTGCTGTCAGACCGTCCATGTATGAACCCGAGGTGGAGATGACGTCGTGAGAGGGGCGGGGCCAATGGTTTATTTGGGGGCGGGGCCAATAATTTGAGGGCGGGGCCAATGGTTTATTTGGGGGCGGGGCCAATCGAGCGTAAAAATGGCCCCACGGAACATTCCATTAACGACTTCGTTTCAAGATATTCAGTCATTCATTCATTCATAGAAAACAACGATGAGTGTTCCGCGAAGCCGCGTCCATTCATGAAACCAAGCATGATACTCTGATCCTGCGCGACCTTCAAGCAGCTGGAAGAGAACACAGCCTTCAGGTCCATCGGGCAGAAACTTTTTTTTGAATGGGGAACTTTGTTTGTGCTAAACGATTCTGCGCGAGAAAAAAAACAACAAAACACAATGGCAGGGAATTTATGAAACGATCATTTCCCCTTTATTTATTTATTTATTTATTTATTTATTTATGTTTTTTCGAGAGTAAACAGCAACGAAAATGGAAAGTCCCAAAATCCCAGCGGATTTAATACTTGAACCGAGGTTCGAAGAATGAATGAGTTCACGTGGGAAAGAATGAATGACGTGTAGAAAGCCAGGGCGTTTCGCGGATCCCACCCAGTTCCGTGCTGAATGACGTCGCCAGGTGCCCGGGTTGGTGTTGTTAATGAGTACAGGTGTGCGGGTGTCCCGCGCCGTGGGTCCCTCGGCTCACCGGAGACCGGGCGATCCGTACCCGAGGAACACGTGCTCCCGACGCACTCTCTGCTCCAGCTTTGAGTACTTTGTTTTGCCTTTCGTGCCGCGTGCTGTGAATCTCGGGGCCTCGTGGGGGGATTGAGAAACCGAGTGAGACGTCCCTAATGGACGTGTGTGCTTTTCCTTGGTGAAGGATTCCAACGCCCCGGGATTCCGACCGACTGGGTAAAAGTTTGTCACTTAGTGAATTGAGATTATTTTAGACGAGTGTTGTCGTCGTTGTTGTTGTCTGAACAAACTTAGCAACGTTGGCCGTGCGTTCGTTTCGCTGTACAGACAGTAGTGACGATAAATGGGGGAGAAATTAAATATATAATGTAATTGTCACGAAGCAAAGTTTTAAAGATTATTCGTTCAAAGTTTTGAATCAGCACCCTGACTGTTTTTTTTGGGGGGGGGGTGGGAGAAGGTAGTCACGTGACAGGGAGCGACTGCTTAGCTTGAGTATAAGTTCATGCTTTGTCAACATTGTTTCACCCACATGCCCTGATTTCCTCCCCCCCCCTCCTCTTGCACGGTTATATAGTGATGGCTTCCTGCCGTGTGACGTCATATTGGAGTGTTTCCATATCCTTTCCAGGATGTTGCGGATTCCTTGACCATGGGAATGCACTATGTGGTTTGCCATTGCCTTCCCCAGTCGTAGGAGCTTTGGGCAAGAAGTTGTGTAACTTGGTGGTGCCGGTGGCATCTCGCCGACTTGCAAAAGTCACTGTGGGCTCGTGCTGCCAGATGTTCCGGCAGTCGCAGACACTCGCATATGAAGGTCTGAGTTACTCATTGATGCAACACAGCACCAGGGTGGCAGTTTGTACTTATATCGTGAATCAAACCCACACAGAACTCGTCAAGTGTCAGTGTCAAACCCACACAGAACTTGTCAAGTGTCGGTGTCAAACCCACACAGAACTTGTCAAGTGTCAGTGTCAAACCCACAAAGAACTCAAGTGTCGGTGTCAAACACACACAGAACTTGTCAAGTGTCGGTGTCAAACACACACAGAACTTGTCAAGTGTCGGTGTCAAACACACACAGAACTTGTCAAGTGTCGGTGTCAAACACACACAGAACTCATCAAGTGTCGGTGTCAAACACACACAGAACTTGTCAAGTGTCGGTGTCAAACACACACAGAACTTGTCAAGTGTCAGTGTCAAACACACACAGAACTCATCAAGTGTCGGTGTCAAACACACACAGAACTTGTCAAGTGTCGGTGTCAAACACACACAGAACTTGTCAAGTGTCAGTGTCAAACACACACAGAACTCGTCAAGTGTCAGTGTCAAACACACACAGAACTTGTCAAGTGTCGGTGTCAAACCCACACAGAACTTGTCAAGTGTCAGTGTCAAACCCACAAAGAACTCAAGTGTCGGTGTCAAACACACACAGAACTTGTCAAGTGTCGGTGTCAAACACACACAGAACTTGTCAAGTGTCGGTGTCAAACACACACAGAACTTGTCAAGTGTCGGTGTCAAACACACACAGAACTTGTCAAGTGTCGGTGTCAAACACACACAGAACTTGTCAAGTGTCGGTGTCAAACACACACAGAACTCATCAAGTGTCGGTGTCAAACACACACAGAACTCATCAAGTGTCGGTGTCAAACACACACAGAACTTGTCAAGTGTCGGTGTCAAACACACACAGAACTTGTCAAGTGTCAGTGTCAAACACACACAGAACTCATCAAGTGTCGGTGTCAAACACACACAGAACTTGTCAAGTGTCGGTGTCAAACACACACAGAACTTGTCAAGTGTCAGTGTCAAACACACACAGAACTCGTCAAGTGTCAGTGTCAAACACACACAGAACTCGTCAAGTGTCGGTGTCAAACACACACAGAACTTGTCAAGTGTCGGTGTCAAACCCACACAGAACTTGTCACGTGTCAGTGTCAAACCCACAAAGAACTCAAGTGTCGGTGTCAAACACACACAGAACTTGTCAAGTGTCGGTGTCAAACACACACAGAACTTGTCAAGTGTCGGTGTCAAACACACACAGAACTTGTCAAGTGTCAGTGTCAAACCCACACAGAACTCATCAAGTGTCAGTGTCAGTGTCAAACACACACAGAACTCATCAAGTGTCGGTGTCAAACACACACAGAACTTGTCAAGTGTCGGTGTCAAACACACACAGAACTTGTCAAGTGTCGGTGTCAAACACACACAGAACTTGTCAAGTGTCGGTGTCAAACACACACAGAACTTGTCAAGTGTCGGTGTCAAACACACACAGAACTTGTCAAGTGTCAGTGTCAAACCCACACAGAACTCATCAAGTGTCAGTGTCAGTGTCAAACACACACAGAACTCATCAAGTGTCGGTGTCAAACACACACAGAACTTGTCAAGTGTCGGTGTCAAACACACACAGAACTTGTCAAGTGTCGGTGTCAAACACACACAGAACTTGTCAAGTGTCGGTGTCAAACACACACAGAACTCATCAAGTGTCGGTGTCAAACCCACACAGAACTTGTCAAGTGTCAGTGTCAAACCCACACAGAACTCATCAAGTGTCAGTGTCAGTGTCAAACACACACAGAACTCATCAAGTGTCGGTGTCAAACTCACACAGAACTTGTCAAGTGTCAGTGTCAAACACACACAGAACTTGTCAAGTGTCAGTGTCAGTGTCAAACCCACACAGAACCTGTCAAGTGTCAGTGTCAGTGTCAAACCCACACAGAACTTGTCAAGTGTCAGTGTCAGTGTCAAACCCACACAGAACTTGTCAAGTGTCGGTGTCAAACCCACACAGAACTTGTCAAGTGTCAGTGTCAAACACACACAGAACTTGTCAAGTGTCAGTGTCAGTGTCAAACCCACACAGAACCTGTCAAGTGTCAGTGTCAGTGTCAAACCCACACAGAACTTGTCAAGTGTCAGTGTCAGTGTCAAACACACACAGAACTAGTCAAGTGTCAGTGTCAAACACACACAGAACTTGTCAAGTGTCAGTGTCAAACACACACAGAACTTGTCAAGTGTCAGTGTCAAACACACACAGAACTTGTCAAGTGTCAGTGTCAAACACACACAGAACTTGTCAAGTGTCAGTGTCAAACACACACAGAACTTGTCAAGTGTCAGTGTCAAACACACACAGAACTTGTCAAGTGTCAGTGTCAAACACACACAGAACTTGTCAAGTGTCAGTGTCAAACACACACAGAACTTGTCAAGTGTCAGTGTCAAACACACACAGAACTTGTCAAGTGTCAGTGTCAAACACACACAGAACTTGTCAAGTGTCAGTGTCAAACACACACAGAACTTGTCAAGTGTCAGTGTCGCTTCGTTATTTCAATTCTGGAAAAGGTTGCTTTCGTCTTGGTGCTTCCTTGCAATTCGCTTCGCTTCATTTGCACGGCCTTTTGGCTGCTGGTTGCATCATTGTTTTGGAGCGTGGCTATGCCACTGATGCCGTGCCCCTATTACCAGTATGCTGGTGCTCATTCTGCCGACCTTGGAAGGATGACTGGCTGAGTCAACCCCCTGGTGTTAATTCAGCGGAAACGGGTCTCGAACTCAGGATCCTCGGATCCCAAGCCACCACCCTGACCGCTAAGCCAATGCCAGGCTCTTCCCTGCAATGCTTCCCATGAATGTTGCCGTCAGCAGATCACACCAACTCCTTATGCTGGTGTTTCTTTTTTGGGGGTGGGTAGGGTGGGGAAGCTGAAAAATATTTTTTGTAACTTTTTGTCCATTTTCTTTGTCTGCAGTTGCCTTCAGAAAGAGCTTGTACAATGGAGCCTATCTAACAATTACTGTGATGTTTATAGACACTGGCCAACTTGATGTTGTTATCTACAGTAGGTGCTGGGCCAGGAATGCCGAACAGGCCACACCATAGGTGTCATCACATTCCACACATTGTTCAAAATGTGGGGTAGTTCCATATCGCCCTCGAACTTGTAAGCAACTTTGAAGTCAAAACTAATTTTGTGGTAATGAAGGAAAAGCACCTGGGATGGCTGGCTTTATCTTTTTTATTGTTTTTACAGGTGTTTTAAGGCGAGCTTGTTCTTAACTCACGTGTCACAGACAGAGAAACATCATTGTACCTTTACATGAATTGCAAGGACAGTCGATCGTGCTCAAACACCCGTAGTGCATGTGATTTGAACCTGGGTTCCCATCTTGATGAGCCGAGGTGGGGAACTCAAACTGGCTGTAACCCTTTTTTTGTTTTTGTGCATTCCATGTTCTAGGATGGAGCATCAGGATGTGCAACCACCATAAATAAGTTGATTTCCAGAGAAAACTGCAAATACATTCAGGTACTATCTATAGTGTGTGTGTGTGTGTGTGTGTGTGTGTGTGTGTGTGTGTGTGTGTGTGTGTGTGTGTGTGTGTGTGTGTGTGTGTGTGTGTGTGTGTGTGTGTGTGTGTGTGTGTGTGTGTGTGACCATTTTTATTAGAGATGGCTGTGAATGGGTCTTTGTCAACCTTTCAGATTCATGTTTGAGCCCCAAGTGTTTTAGAAAAAAAAAACATTTGAAAACGTTTAATAAAATTGCCTGATTATAATATCTCGACATGCTATTTCTGCCACTTACAAATTTAACTTCTGCAGGACAAATTATTTGTAATGATAAAAATATAACCTCTGGTTATGCTTTTGTCTTTGGAAGACTTTAGAATTTGCTCGGAATGCTTTGTGCCACCTCGAAAAAAAACCTAACGGTAACTCGTGCACTCTTCGGTCTTTAGAGGAGACACGAAGCATTCTGAGCAAATTTTAAACTTTGCTCAGAATCGGCTTCTTCTTGTAATCTACCCATCTCATCCACCAAGTTTCGTCCGAATCCGTCCAAAACGTTTTTTGATATCGTGCTATATATCGGTTTTGGCCCCATCTCTCACTGGTGAAGAATCACTTAAAAATTTATTGTAGTCGGATTCAAATCTTCAACAAAGTAATTGATTCATCCTTTTCATACACCCAACCTGTCTACCAGGTTTTGTCTGGATCAGTCCATAACTTTTTGAGATATCGTTTTTGGTCCAACATCTCAATGGTAAAGAATCAATTAATGTTGTTGTATCCAGATCCGGATCTTCACCAAAATCTAATTATTTTGTCCTTGTCACTCACTCGATCTGTCCACAAAATTTCGTCTGAATCCATCCATAACATTTTTGAGATATCCTATTCACAAACAGATAGAGAGAGAGAAACATAACCTCTGCCCACCTTTGGTGGTCGAGGTGATTTCCTTGTATGGAAGCCTAAAATCAGGTGTTCTGCACATCACTCATTCCAACGAGGACATTTGTCCAACGAGGACAAATGTGTCCAAGAGCCACGTCATTCCACCAGTCAATCTCCTTGCTATGCTTGCCCCCAGGGCATCGGGTGCCCCCAGGGCATCAGGTGCCTTTAGTTCAGCGTTTCTCAACCTTTTTACCCTTGTGGAACCCCTGAAATAGTTTTCATGTTTCAGGGAACCCCTGCATAAAAATTATTATATACCATTATTAATATCTAGCTCTTTTATATTTTTTATCGCAGTTCACGTGGTAAATATAATATATTTTTTTCGGATACCTGGTTTAAGGAAAAATGACGCCCTTTTTGTCAAATTTATTGGCAATGGAAAAAAAAACAAACATTCTGCTCGTTTATGAAACCTCACACCGAGGTTTTAATTCACAAAAAAAAAAATGTTTTTGTTTGAAAACGTCATTTTTGAAAGTGTTTGTCAACCCCGAGTCTGTTTGACAATTAAAAAACACACCTCTTGTAACTTGATCAACAAAACTTAAACAAATAAAGCTGAAGCAATAAAGGTAAACAGAAGAACTGAGAGAGAGACAGACAGACAGACAGACAGACTTCGCACTTGGAAGCACAGAGAAGATAGATGGACACTGTGCATGCGTCCCGTACTTGAGTCAGTCACTCAATGATACACGAATCCGCCGCGTACAGGACTCCACTAACCAGTGAGGGCGGTTTCACACTGGCGCCATATAGACATCGTTAAATACATTCCCTATGGTTGTTATAATTCTAAGTAATATAAGAGGTTGTAGCCTCTATTATAATAACCAAGGAGTTTCCAACAATATGCCGTACGTGTGTAGTAAAATTACGAATATTAAATCAAACAAAAACTACTCAAAAATACATTAGCCTATTTATTATTGTTTCTCGCGGAACCCCTAGCGACCTCTTGCGGAACCCTAGTGTTCCGGGGAACCCCAGTTGAGAAACACTGCTTTAGTGCGTCAAGTGTGTTTAGGGCATCAGATGCCTCAGGGCATCAGGTACCTCCATGTAGCCTCCCTGCCTGCTTCACTCCCTATTCTCACCCCCAGAAAAGTTTTGTCTTCACCAGAAGAAGTACAAGAACAACGCGGAGCTCTCTTAGAGCCAGCGTTCGCAACGCGACGCGGCTAAAAAGGCACTTGGAATGAACGCTGAGAACAATCTCTTGACAAACACTGGGGGCGGTCCCCCGACGGACAGCGGTCCCCCGACGGACGCTGGGGGAAGTCCCCCGACAACTGCAATTCTACATATATGATTATATGTATATAGTAACGAATTTCGCCCGCCCGGCGTGCGTTCGGCCACGTAACTCAAATCACGACGCGTCGCCCACCGGAACGGACAATTCAGTCGTGACCCTCCTGGAACTACCGCCAGGAGCCAGTCACGGGTGGGGGTTTAACCTCACCACAACCCAGTCCGCATTCTACCCGCGCGAAATAGGGTGAATCGCCGAATGTCGATATACCTAAGTACCCGCGCGGGTAGCGTACCGAGGAGTTGTACCACGCCGCAGGTCGACTTCGGACACGAACAGCTTAAGCAGCTCGTTCCGTGCTAAAGGGATAACCGAGCGGTGTTATCGCCGACCTCGACGGTTCAGTTTTACTTATCAGGTGTTTCAACCCACTACCAATCCCTTACATGATGCAAGATGGAAATTTCAACCAGAGGAAAGGATGCAACGAAACGGGAAACAGTTTGACAAGCACTTTTAATTCGCACGCAGACAAGCACGTATTTTACAATCATACAAAAATGCACGTACACAGTCAAAGCAAGAACAATACGCAGAGTTCAAACCGAATACAGCAATGTACAAGCACTTATACGGGTTTACTTAATAGACTGGCGCCACACACACACACATATACACCAAAAGCAAAGAAAATACAAGCCACCCTCACAGGGAAGGAGGCAGACAGGTCCGTGGACCAAATGAACGTGGGACCTGGGTGATCCGCCAGGTCCACGAGACTGAAGGGGTCTTACCCGCGCCCTCATGGTGCGATGGCGGGCTTTCCGCAATGTCCGCGCAACGCGCCTGACTCCGTGCCCCTGGTATGGTCGGTGAGCTTCTCCAGGCATGCGTTGCGCAGGCACATGTTGGTCAGTCGTCACCACGGTTGGGGCGGGGAGCAGACGGGGTTAACGGCGCTATCTCAGCGCGGATGGGGGAAATTATTGATGCTCGGGGTGGAAAGAGGGGAATGGCGGACGCTCCGTCCCGCTAGCGGGGCGTTGGGACCGCACCGACTCCGGCGCGCTCTCCCCCTTGAGCTCTCTTCTGCATCCCTGCTTCACGCCGCGACTCGTCCCTCGACCTCAACTCCCCGCTCCGTCCCCTTCACCGTCCGATCCCCGCAACGACAACCTCACGATGACCTTCGTCTTGACCCGACCAGCCCAGCCAGCACAGCACCACACAGCTCAGCACAACCCAACACACGCCCCAACTCGACACTCTCAAGTCGCCTTGTGCTCGCGTCTTTATGGACCGGAGGAGGAGCGCGTATGCTAATTCGCGGATCAAAACTCGCTTGGAGGCGGGGCCACGCCACCCGACGTTCAGCCATTGGTCGGGCAAAAAAGGGCGTGAGCCTTTCTTGATCCGAATTCCTTCCTAAAAGGAGTCCACATGCATCGTGCTTGGGGGCGAGGGCCACGCCACCCAACGTTTAGCCATTGGTTGGGCAAAAAGGGGCGTGAGCCTCTCCTGATCTGAATTTCCTCTTTCAAAGGCATCCATTTGTACCTGCGGCTCGACACGTTCGGCAAGAATCACCGAACGGGCCCTGGACAGCACGACGTTCGGTGTTGTCTGGTGATGTGGTTGTTGGTTGTGGAAGGAGAAAGGCGAAGGTCGTGGGGGGTTTGCTGTGGTGGTTTGAGTTGTTTGCGGGTGTCGTTTGGGAATGGCGGTGAAGCGATGTTTGCGGGGTGGAGTTGTGGAGGTAAAGAGGCGAAGGTGGTGGTGTTTGGTGGTTGGCGGGCGTCGTTTGGGAATGGCGGTGAAGCGGTGTTTGCGGGATGGAGTTGTGGAGGTAAAGAGGCGAAGGTGGCGGTGTTTGAGTTGTTGGGGGATTATTGGTCCAAAATAACAATAGAGAAAGAAAAATGGCTAACTCAAAGCATCGCAGCCCGGATGAATCACACATATTCCCTCTAAACAACGGGTGTGGACTAACTACACATGAACTTATCGATATATCTAACCTGAGGACCTTTCTGGTGTATTGCAAATTTCCACAGCCGTAACACTGTATATGTATGTATGTATGTATGTATGTATATATATTTATATATATATATATATATATAAAATTTTACCATTTCTTGTCCTTTGGCATCATTCAATACAGCCGATCTTAACATTATATAAGGAAGATGATGCCACCTGTCCTTCGTCCAAAATCACCTCTGTCTGGAAGAGATGGCAAGGGCTGCAGTTTCTTCCTTAGGCACCAAGGAGTTCTAACATGAACTCCATCAAACACCTCTGGGAACAAATGCATCTGGAGCTGTGAAAAATCTGAATTCTACCAAGTAGTCTGCATGGCCTGCATCAAAATCTACAACAGATTTGGCAAATTCTGGATCAGGCTGTTGCACGGATTGTGATTGATTTGATACCTTGATGGATTCAAACACTGTCATATGCCAACTCGATGAAGCAGCGCCACTCCTTTTGCATCTTCAGGTGCATACAGCTGCCGAGGCAGTTTTTCCTCGTCTCGGGAGCACAATCCTGAACGTGTCGCCACTCTGAAGTAGGTATTACAATGACTCATTTTGCCGACCTCAGAAGGATCAGTCAACCCATTCAGTGTTATTTAATGAAAAATAGGGTCTCGGACACACATCCAACCTGTCCATGAAGTTTCATCCAAATACGTCCAAAACCTTTTGAGATATCCTGCTCACAGATAAGCAGGTGTGAAAACATAACCTCCGTCCACCTTTGGTTATTGAGGTAAATACAAATAAAAATGTGTGTGTGTGTGTGTTGTGTTTTTAAACAAGCTCAAATGAGCAAAGATCCTCGTCCTCTTAATGATGACGTCATAAAAATGAATATGACGTCATTGTGATGTATCAGGTTTGCGATAAATTATCTGTGCTAATGCCCGGCGTGATTCCCACAAACAAAATTCAAACAGCTTGCCTAATCGGAGATAATGGTATAGGCGATTTCCATTAGCGGCGATATTATGACGTCAACTTTTTTCTAGGAAGAATTTCCAGAAGAGGAGATGGTTACTGCCTGCGCGTGGGCTTTCTGCATATACATGTCAAGTTTCACGAAGATCCGATGAAAACTCTGGGTTTTGAAACAAAAAATGTCAAAAAATAGGAATGACATCATAAAAATTGATATGACGTCATAGTGTTGCATCATATGTGCGGTAATTCATATCTGCTAATTCCCTGTTCGATTTCCGCAAACAGAATTCAAAAAGCTTGCCTAGTTTCGGAGATATTTTTTTCGGTGATTTCCATTAGCGGAGATATTTTGACGTCATAACTTTTTTTCTAGGAGGAATTTTCAAAATCGGAGATGGTTACTGTCTGTGCAGGGTATTTTTACATATATATGCCAAGTTTCAGGAAGTTTCAATGAAAACTGTAGGCTGTGAAACAAAAAAAGTCCACAAGAAGAACAACGTGAGTAAGACTTAGAGATCCTCCACGAGGATCTAAAAAAAAATATATATATATATATATATATATATATATATTTATATTCCTTCAATAGATGTAATGTGAACATGGTTCAAATAACTTGACTTTAAAATCTTAGGTGTTGCATTCTTGCAGTTTTGTTTGTTTGTTTGTTTTTTTTTCTTTCAAAGGGTTTAAATAGATTGCTCATTTTATTTTACAAGATTGACTTTTTCCTTGAGTCT
Source organism: Eptatretus burgeri (assembly GCF_056783735.1). Taxonomy (NCBI): domain Eukaryota; kingdom Metazoa; phylum Chordata; class Myxini; order Myxiniformes; family Myxinidae; genus Eptatretus; species Eptatretus burgeri. The sequence goes on from NC_140966.1 coordinate 65,470,332, forward strand.
CTTCACAAGTGAGATTGTGTGGCTGGCTGGCTCTGCATGGTTTGTTAAAATTAATTATTTTCAGAAATCATAAGGATTATTTCACTGATCTCCCTGTGTCATGTGTTATTCAAAACGGTGGAAACATTTTGCTGCTAATAATACAGAAGCCAAAAGGCTTTTCACGTTGTTTTTTTGTTTGTTTGTTTGTTTTTCTTTTTCTCTGGGAAGACACCTGGCAATGGCCGGCTTAATACAATATATGTAGTGTTTTCAAGCAAAACAAATGCCTGACAGCTCAACTAATCTTGTGAACTGATTTGTGCATTATTCTTGTTCGTGCGTATGGCAGCTTAGCTGCCAGGGTAGCTATCATTTCTTGGAAGTGCGACTGTGTCACTGATGCAGTGCCCCTCTACCAGTACACACTGGTACTCATTTTGCCGACCTCGGAAGGATGACAGGCTGACTCAACCCCCTGGTGTATTAATTCAGTGGCCAACGGGGCTTGAACTCAGGACCCGAGGATCCCAAGCCGCCACCCCAACCACTAAGCCAACGCCAGGCTATTTGTACATGTCAGAGCTCAAAGTAAATGTCAAGGCAATGTGTTGTTTTCCCCCATTTATGAGTTTAAACAGTGTCTGTTAGTATGTTGGTGTTATTAACACAAGAGCCGACTCCAACAAAAACATCTTGGATCGTTTCTATAGTGGAGAATGCAGCACTATGGTTTGAGATTGGTCATGGCGAGATAATTATCTTTACCTCTGCCACCGAAGGTGAAGGAGGTTATGTTTTCACCCCTGTCTGTTTGTTCCTTGCAAAATAGAAGATTTTTCCAGTGTATTGGTCAGTCGATGTTGTTATTCGGTCTGTCTATCAATCGCCTACAGGTCACAATTCTAAACCGATGATAATGAAACTTCACCAAGTTGCAGAGTTCGTCTCATTTGGAAAGCAGATTGATTTTGAGGTCAAATTCAAAGGTCATCTTGAGGTCGAATTTCTAAATTTCGTCATTTTTCATCCGATTGATTTGAAATTTGAGCAAGATTTGCGTATTGCATCAATGAATTGGGCAACCAACTATTTGAGGTCAAAAGGTCAAACGTCAACTCGAGGTCAAACTCATAAAATCTATTTTCAACTGAAAAATCGTCAGTTTACATCCTATTGACTTGAAAGTTGAACAGGATTTGCATTATCCATCACTGAATTGGGAAAGCAGCAACTTAAGAAGTCAACTCAAGGTCAAACTTCTAAAATCATCAAATTTTATCTGAAAAATTGTCAATTTTTATCTGATTAACCTGAAAATTAAGCAGCAATTGCATAGTGCATCACTGAATTTGGAAACCAACTATTTTTGAGGTCAAATGTCACCTCAAGATCAAACTTCTAAAATCATCAATTTCAATCTGAAAAATAATCAATTTTCAATCGATTCACCTGAGCTTTGATTAAAACTCTCAATTTCAATCTGAATGAAATGGACAATTTTGATGTATCCATGGCAACCTTTGGAGAGGGGGCGGATTTTGCAAGTATCGTGCTCTGCACGACGTCTTTTTCTTGTCTGTCTGTTTGTTCGTTTTTGTTTATTTCCTCCAGGTCACAATTTTAAACCCACCTTCACAAAATGTCACCACATGGTAGAGTTTCTCATAAACAAGAAGCCTGTTGTTTTTGAGGTCAAAAGGTCAAATGGTCAATGTAGGCCAAAGGTCAACAAATTTGTCGAATTTCTAACATCCTCAATTTTCATCCGATTGAGAAATTAGAACAAATTTGCATATCGGGTCAATGAATTCAACCACCAATTATTTTTGAAGTCAACAACCAAAATGTCAACATCGCAGGAATTTCTAAAATTGTCAGTTGTCAACCGATTGACTCGATTTGAAGAGGATTTATATTTCAGGTCACTGAATTCAACCACCCAATTATTTTTGACGTCACTATCGAGCCAAAGGTCGATAACTGAGGTGGAATTTCTAAAATCCTTAATTTTCATCCCATTGACTTGAAATTTGAAGAGGGTTTGCACATCAGTTCACTGCATTCAACCACCAATTATTTTTGAGGACAGCATAGGCCGAATTTCTAAGATTGTCGATTTTCATCTGATTGACTTGAAATATGGAGGAGTTTGCATATTTCATCATTGAATTCAACCACCAATTATTTTTGAGGTCAACATAGACCAAAAGGTCAACAATGGCCAAAAGTCACCAACTAAATCTAAAATCCTCTCTAAAAAAAAATTTCTAAAATCCTCATTTTTCATCCCATTGACTTGAAATTTGAAGAGGAGTTGCAAATTTGGTCATTGAATTCAACCACCAATTATTTTTGAGGTCAAATTTGTTTTGGGGACTTTACAAGTGCTGTGCTTTGCACAACGTCTTTCTTGTTACTTACGAAATCTAAAGATTTCATAAGTATATTGATGACTTCCGTCCTCTGTTTGCTTGTGTGTTTGTTTGTGTGTGTGTTTGTGTGTTTGTTTGTGGGCACGATAACTCGAGAACGGAAGAAGCTACCAATGTCAAATTACACCACGTGATTCAGGAGGGTGATGGCTAGCGCTGATTAGATTTTGGTCAAAATCGGTCAAAGGTCAAGGTCACAGTGAGGTCAAACATTCGATTTTTGATGGTTTTGCACAGAATCATCGTAGAAACTTCTGGTTTGCGTCGCTACCTTCTCTCGAGACAGCTTTTATTAGACAAGGTCAGAGGTCAAATTGACGATTTCGTAAGTACCAGTCTATGACTGCTTGTTTGTTTGTTTGTGAATAAAATATCTCAAAAAGTTGTTGATGTATTTGGATGGAAGTTGGTGGAGAGCTTGGGTATGTGACACGGACAAAATGATTTGATTTTGGTGAAGATCCGAATCCGGATCTGGATCTGAGAATTTTGAAGTGATTTTTCACCATTGAGAGATAGGGCAAACAACATTTTGCACGATATCACAAAAAGTTATGGATGGATTCGGATGAAATTTGATGCAGGAGTTGGTTCGGTGACGAGAATAAGCTGCTTTAAATTTTAGGTCCGGTCCGAATCCAGATCCGGCCTATCAATGGGATACAAAACGTAAACTAATCAGCCTGGTGGAGGTATGCACTTTACCGAGCTCCCTTCAAATTTAAAACTGTGGTTGAATAATAGTTGCTGAAAAATGTTTAATATTTAATGTGTCAGTGCTTCACCAGTTCCACAGAGACACTTTTTCACTTTCCTTGCACCTCTTCATTTGTGAAGGCAGAAATGTCCCCCCCCCCTTTCTTCTCACTTGCAGATTTGTACACCAAGTAAATGCAGCCGGCCCATGACATTTAAACTCGAATGAGGCAAGTGCTCAATTCACTGCCATTCTCACCAGATTGCCCAAATTCCTGCAACATTTGGTATTCCTGTCTGAGCACTTCGCTTGCCATACTGGCTTCAAATTCTAAATAACGTGTTGCTTTGTCCATAGTTTCCTAGTTCTCGTAGTTCACAGAAACAAACACTGCTGTCTCCTAATGTCCCAGTCCTGCATGCGATTTGTTTTCATTATTCCCCTACCGCCATCTCCCACTGATCCTCAATGTCAAAAAAAACAACAACCCATTTGATTCACCTCCAGGCCTGACAATATTAATTGCTGTTATTCCAGTGTACTATTTTGTTCATTCTACATTGGCCTTGATCATGTTTTATTTTTTTTTTCCCCCAAGCACAGTTTGCTGTTAGTAGTCACCTGTTATTAATCTTTTCTTTTTTATTTTGTCCTGTTCTTTGTTGCACAACCTCACCTCCCCCACACCCCACTTCCCACTTTTAGCATCCAAGGTCTATCCATTAATTTTGAGGAACCGTGATCAGGAACAGCAGACATCATGCGAGGTGTGCAAGGTATTTCCTTTTCATTGCGCTGCGAGTTGCCTAATTAGCATCCTGCTGTTTCACTTGGCAGAGACTTTATGTTTTTGCTTCACCTGCACTCGTACATGTCAAGTCCACTCTGCGTTGCACATGATTTCATGCCAATTTTGGGATTGGATACAGGCTAAGTTCGAAGAATATTGTTTAAGAAAAAAAAAAAATCTGTATATTTAACACTGCATTCACATTTATTGTCAAGCAATGATGTATTTAAGCCTTCAGTTTACGAACCTGGCTTTTTACCCCTGAGAATTGAGTATTCCTGTTGCATGAACAATGATGTAATCATTCGCAGTTTCTGAGTTGTGTGAATCCTTGCTGCACATGATGCTTTTCTTCCGATCATTGCTTCTTCATTGTCGGAGAAGCATCGCAAATTTGGTGCCATTCTCGGCTTCGCCTTTCCACCATCAGTGCAAGCAGCCTTTTGTGGCTCGGAGCTGAGCAGAAGCTGGAAGTGATTCTGCGGCCTCTTGGGATGTGTCGGTCAGGAACCATGCTTGCTTAGTGAGTGGCTCTGAAGCCTGAAACGCACAATTCAGTCTGGAAGACTTGGCCCACTCTGCAGCCGTGACCTCCAAAGCTTGATGGAATCTTTACTGACCTCCACCAGATATGCTTCCTGCCGCTGTACGGCCGAGCCGTTATAAAATGCGATGCCACGCTCCATGGCGTTGAGCGAAAATGATGTTTCCAACCTCCCACCTGCTGGCTTTACGATGAAAAATAGCTTATAGAATCAAGTGAAATCGGACTTGCTTTAGTCTTGTGTTTTTATTTTTTTTATTTTTGTGCTCGGGTGGGGTAGAATTTAAATGGCAAAGTATTTGTTTAATTGCAAGTCTGAAGCAAGTGAAAATTGAAGGATAATATTACAAAAAAAATTGGGTTTAAGATACAAAATGGCAACAATATTGGAGAGTTTGTGAAATTGTAAGCACTCCAAAGGGCTTAATCATATCTCCCATGTTTCATTATTGCAGATGTGGAGGCAGCACTGCACTCGGTGACCCGATTGCAGGGACGACTTGCTGAGCATGGCCTCGGGACATCTGCTCATGCTGACCAGCTCGCATTGCTTCAGACTACCCTTCAGAACCCTGCGTTCCTCAGGATGTTGGCTCTTCAGGGGTCCATTAAGCAACTTGGCGAGCAGGTATAATTTCCCTTCCCCTCTATCCCTCCCCAATATTGCACGTTCTGTAAGATTTGTGTTTAGTCTCCAAGTCTCTATTTGGTGTCCACATTTAAACTGATTATCCTGATTCCTGTTCTCCCTCCTCCTCTACACTTTGCAGCTGAAAATGGTCTCTCAACCCCCCTCGCCAAGTTTTGATTTCATGCCCTCAGGGCAGCTTTCTTGGAATGGTCAACCAAAGGAAGCCTTACAGGAGCCATTATTGACTGTCCAGAATGGTTCCTCAGTAAGTGGCCTAGATTTTCTTGCAACTCGGAAATAAGAGATGGAGAAGTCCATCAAATACTGTACTGCTGTGCAAAGCAATGTTTCCCTCTCGTGGCAGCATGTGCATATGTAGACCGTTATTGGCGAGTGCCATTGGGCATTGATATCTTTGATTTTAGATTAAAAAAAAAAAATTGTCTCCTTACCAAACATTACAAGAAACTTTCAAACCATACAACTCCTTTTAAAATTAAATGGAAAATCTTCTTCCAATTACATTGCAATCAATTTCCATGGTTTAGTTTCGGTGAAGGTTTTGAGTCATTTCTTCCAACAATTTTTTTTTTCTGGCATTTCATATCATTGAGTTTTAATGAGGGATTTGTCATTTTGTGAGCACAAAAGTGTGACGGAATAACTCTGGTTTAAGAAATTCCTTCTTACGTCGATCTGACCATGTTCCGTGGTCAGACCACGATCTGACCAAGACCATGACCAACATCTTGGGATGCTGAAGATATTGTTATGTTTGTGGGGTAGATTTAGGAATTTCATAGGAAAGATAGGATTGTATAGAGCTGCTTCGCCCGTGGACGTGTAGGAGACATCTCGATGTAAATTAAGTAGGGAAACTGTGAGCTTTAGTGTTACTCGTCACCACACGGTGGGTGGTGCTGTGCTAATTAGATTGGGATTGAGGATAATTCCCCCAGTATGTAATCTCCCCCTGTGACTTTTCCCTATGTTCTTGTATTACCAAACAGCAATGACAGAATTATGTTTTCATAATGGTAACGGCCATTGCAGCTGAGCTGCAAGACCAGGGCGGGAGGGGCCCCACCTCTAAAGGTGACGGCGGGCGAAGTCACGCCCCCGAGGCTGATGATTGATGGGCATGACATTGGGGTGCGAGAAGCCAAGAGGGTGGTGGCTTTGTTGGTTCCGTTCGTTGCGAGAAAGGAACTCACGAGTGCGGAGCAAGAGTTGAATGAGTAGTCGAGGGAGGAACGTGGTTACACGAAGGATCTCCCTTTGCTCTCCTCTCGGCATGATGAAAGCTGCGTGGTTCTTGTGCTCATGCTGTGTGAATTTTCAGTGTGCTGGGCAAGGCGTTGGCCATTGACTATTCGGCTGAGCCGTGAAGCGTGTGCGTTTCTGAGGAGGGAAGAAGAGTGTTCCTTGTGGCCTGATCACGGGGACTTGGAAATCGTCTCGTCATGTGGGCCATCGTTGTGAACAGACCGGGTGTGGGAGAGGAACAGTTGGCATGTTCGCTCTTGAGAATAAGCTACACCTCAGTTCCTGAACCCTGACCTCGAGTGCCATCTCCGAATTACCTCCAGTATGTCTTCCTGCCCAGAGAGCGACTGGGTGCCATTGTGAGTGCATGTTTCTCATGCAGTGATGAAGTGGTTTTGGTGAACTTCAAGCTTGAGGAGCCCATCCTTGGGCCCACAGATAAGTGCTATGATAAAGGCCATTCCCTCCATTCACAGGTGTGTGTGTGTGTGTGTGTGTGTGTGTGTGTGTGTGTGTGTGTGTGTGTGTGTGTGTGTGTGTATGTGTGTATGTGTGTGTGTGTGTGTGTGTGTGTGTGTGTGTGTGTGTGTGTGTGTGTGTGTGTGTGTGTGTATGTGTGTATGTGTATATATATATATTTTACACACACACACACACACACACACACACACACACACACACACACACACTGATGAGCCAAGCATTATGACCACCTGCCTAATATGTTGTTGGTCCTCCGTGTGCCGCCAAAACAGTGCCGACCCGCCGAGGCATGGACTCTGCAAGACCCCTGAAGATGTCCTGTGGTATCTGGCACCAAGACATTAGCAGCAGATCCTTCAACTCTTGTAAGTTTTGAGGTGGAGCCGCTGTAGATCGGATTTGTCAGTTCAGCACATCCCACAGATGCTCAATTGGATTGAGATCTGGAGAATTTAGAGGCCAGGGCAACATTGTGAACTCTTCATCATGTTCCTCAAACCATTACCGAACAATGTGTGCAGTGTGGCAGGGCACATTATCCTGATGAAGGAGGCCATTGCCATGAAGGGGTGTACCTGGTCTGCAACGATGTTTAGGTAGGTGACACGTGTCAAATTGACGTCCACATGAGTAGCCGGACCCAAGGTTTCCCAGCAGAACGTTGCCCAGAGCATCACACTTCCTCCACCGGCTTGCCCTCCTCCCACAGTGCATCCTGGTGCCATCACTTCCCCAGGTAAATGGCGCACACTTACACCGCCATCCACCTGATCTAAAAGAAAAACAGGACTCATCGGACCAGGCAACCTTCTTCCACTGCTCCAAGGTCCAGTTCCGACACTCGCGTGCCCATTGTAGGAGCTTTCGACGGTGGGCAGGGGTCATCATGGGCACTCTGACCGGTTTGCGGCTACGCAGCCCCATCTGCAGCAGGGTGTGATGCACTGTGGATTGTGACACATTCCTCCCATGACCACCATTAATATTTTCTGTGACTTGTGCCACAGTAGACCTTCTGTCGGTTCAGACCAGACGGGATAGCCTTTGTTGTCCTCACGCATCGATGAGCCTTGGGCGCCCAACACCCTGTCGCCGGTTTGGGATTTGTCTCTCCTCGGACCACTGTCGGTAGTTACTCACCACTGCTGACCGGGAGCACCCCACAAGCCTTGCCGTTTCAGAGATGCTCTGACCCAGTCGTCTGGCCATAACAATTTGGCCCTTGTCAAAGTCGCTCAGGTCTTTACTCCTGCCCATTTCTCCTGCATCCAACACATCAACTTCAAGAACTGACTGTTCACTTGCTGCCTAATATATCCTTCTCCTTGACAGGTGCCATTGTAACAAGATCATCAATGTTATTCACTTCACCTGTCAGTGGTCATAATGTTTTGGCTCATTAGTGCATGTGTATATATATATATATATATATATATATATATATATATATATATATATATATATATATATATATATATATATATGTATATATATATATATGTATATATATATATATGTATGTATATATATATATATATGTATATATATATATATATATATAGATATATATATATATGTATATATATATATATATATATATATATATATATATATATATATATATATATATATATATATATATATATATGTATATATATATATAACTGAAATGTTTAAAACTTTTCACATTTTCTTGTTCCATCATCTTTATCATGCCTTGGCAGCCTAAGGTACCAGAAATATTGTGTGTGCATCGCAGATACTCGTTACCACCATAGCTTGTCAACTACTGAAGAGATTTTGACCAAACTTGGTAGAAGTATGTACTGTGATGCATATATGAAATGATTAAATTTTGGTTCAAAAGGTCATAGGTCTATGGTCATGTGACCTTTAATTGAAAATATTTTTTCCCACAACAACTTGTGCACCACAATATGGATTTCAACCAATCTTGGTGCAAGTATGGAATGCAATACAAAGGTGAACTGATTCAATTTCTGGTTTCAATAGGTCAAATGTCATGTGCCCTTTTAAAATAATTTTGCAGATCACAACTCGAGTTCAAATCATCTTATGTTTTCTCGTTTCTCTTTTCTCATGTGACCTTTAATTGAGATCAAACATAACAATGGGTTAACATCTCGTGCAGGTGGAGGTATATCCATTGTTGCATTCACATTAATTTCCATTTTCTACCTTCTTTAAGATTGTATTGGTGTGGCTGGTTCGGCCTTCCACATGATCAACAGGCCTGCTTTCTCATTCACTCTTTGTGAAACTTTATTCTTTCTTCATTCCCCTTTCATTTGACTTTTTTTTTTTCTTTTTTTCTTCAACCTGCCTCAAAACGTTTCCCTCATTGACCCTCTCCAAGCCCACCTCTTTCTGGATTTCCAGGTTGTTGGGTTTCCCTCCGTTCACTCACTCATCTCATCATTTATGTTTGTTTGTTTGTTTTCCATTTCTGCTTCTTCCCCAGTTTTCCCTTTCACTTCTGTGATTAAGAGTTTGGTCTTGTATCCAGCTTGTTCGCCCCATATGTCCTACTCCTCCTCCTCCTCCTCCTCCTCCCCCTGCCCTTGCTCTCGTTCTTTAGTGTTTCATTTCTTCCTTCAGGTCTCCTCTACCCTGTTGTTGGTATGCTCCCAGCCACCCCTTTCCTATCACTGGTCTTTTTATTTTGTTTTGTCTGGTCCATTCTGTTCTGGCTCCTCTACCAGCCTCAACTCCATATACAAAAAGCAACAAAGTAACAGTGAATGTGACATCCTTATGATTGTGATATCGGCAAAATCAAGTAAATGTAATAAAAATTGATCATGAATACATTGTCCTTTCGAATGACAGAGTGGACCAGCTTCACACATTTGCAGTGATTTCTACAATCAGTCTTACAGTTGCAGCGAAGGATTTCTCAACAAACCGGAGGAGCTTTTTGAAGAGTTGTCCAATGCAGTTCCCAACTGCCTTTGCTATCTTGGGTACAGACTCGTCATCTTGGAGATGGAAGCTGTGGAACGCGAACAACCAGCTTGGTCGGCTGTCCTCTCTGTGTGCTGGAGAAGTGTAGCTTGTGTCGGGGCAAGACTATCCATTGCTCTGTCAGGGAAAGATTTCTGAGTGAACAGCTCCTTTTCAGCATCATTGACATGCTCTTGGCTGCAGGAATGGTCATGCAAGAGCACAATAAAGTGCTCCAGTGTACTTAACACAATTCCACAGAATTTTGATGGCTGCCAATGCACAGAATGCTGGTGTGACATCTTTAAATGTCTTCCATTACTCCCATGGTTTTTCCCTTTCCACCAAAGGATGACTCCTTGTCACTTCCGGCGAAACAATGAAACGTGGATAACTCTTTACACTTTTCCACGCACAAAGCTCTTGCCATCTCATGAGCTGCTAATAATCTAAAGTTCTTTCCTGTAGTTTAGGAAATCCATGCGCAGCTCATTGATATTGAGGTGATGTTCCGATGTGACTGCTAGAACTACAATATTGGTCTCACCTGTATGAATCGACAGCGAGTTGTGTCCTTGCTTGACAGCATCTGTGACATGAAGCGTAATGTAAGTTTCTGCCACCCCGTTTGCATGGAGCAAGACTGATGACGTTTCTGGACTGTTTACATAGTACATCTTTGTGGCATTTATAGACAACTTGATTGTTTCTCAGTTTTTATGGTGTTGCTGCTTGGGTACTCCAAAACGACTGCTAATTGTTGTCATCAATTCTGAGAAACCTTTGCTGGTTTCCTGGAATTGCGCTTGTGGGCTCAACGCATCTTCGTATTTCCTTTCCCCGCTTGTTCCTCCTATATTTTGTCAGACTAATAACAAACATAGCAACTAAGACCAATGGTGAATTTTGCACTGACTTCTTCTGGCATCGAGTACGATGAATGACCCACTGAACACTGTTTTCATTATAAACATGTCTTGCTGAACTATCCTTCTGGCAGTGGTACGATGAATGGCATCCGTATCAGTATCTTACTCACGTGCCTTTCTCAGTGCTGGCCCAACATCTCGTTTGAAAACAAGTAATGCTTCACTGTCTTGATTGTTCTTTCAAGTCTGGGTTACAAGCCAAAATTGGAAATTATAAATATCTTTTTTTCTTATTTTTATTTTTTTCATCAAATCAACTCGCCAAGCTACTTTAATTCAAAGAAGTTCACCTCTTGTTTATCTACATTACTAGCAGGGGTCCCTCTTCCCACCCCACCCCTTGAAGGGAAAATTCATCAATTATGGTTGAAATTTATCGATACGATATAGAGATGTTTATCGTCATCACTGTGTCATGAATCTGGGGTGTGTTCAGTTACCAAGTTTCTTGTCGAGCGCTTGCCAAGTGGCTGAAGCACTCAAGTAAGCACTCCATTAGAAACCGTTGATAATGAACAGCTGGCTTGGCAATCGCTAGCTCGCTGCTTGGTAACTGAACACACCACTGGACATCTCAACAGCATACAGTACATGAGTATTTTTGTTGTCATGTAAATGTACCTTGTTCAGACACACACATCCACCCACAGACACGAACTCAACTTTATATATTAGATTTGGCGACAGTGAGACACGTTGCACGAAACTGCCATATTTGCATGATATTTCCTACTCTTGTTAATCTGTTCTTCTTCTTGTCCCTCCCATAGTAATCAGCAAATAAACTTTCTATCCTCTATCATATCATTTTTCAACGAGTTTTTTAGTGTGTTATAAAAAAGGCTCCAATTATTAGTGCATTCCTGCGATTGCAGACATCGCTTCGTAATGACGTCATGTGTCGGGATGTCTTTTTTCAAACGTCGTATGGAAGCAAACATGGGATGTTCATTACAAATTCTGGTAAGCGACACGTCACTGTATCGCAGACAGAAAGTAACTGCGTTTGACATCCCATGAAGTTCTCTTGTTATTTATTTATTTATTATTTTAAAATGAAAGATCACTATTTTCTTTCCTCTGCATAATATGAGAATTAACATACCTTCATTGGGCGGTGTATATTGGAAAGCGATCTGCATATATTTCCGCAATCGCTGCGGACAAAACATGCATTACCTCGTTTGAGTTGTAATCAAAATGTTACTTTTTTTCTTCATGAAATGATAGAAGATGCATTGTTCAGTCTTCAAATGTACATGAGACGTTTAAAAGAATCTGAGCTACGTGGAGAGAAAAATATGGTGGTGATTTCTGGACAGCTGGAGGGCGTGGCCTGTAGAATGGGCGGAGCTTATGACCCACAGACAGACAGACAGACAGACAGACAGACAGACAGACAGACAGACAGACAGACAGACAGACAGACTCAAACTCAGTTTTATACATTAGATTTTCATGTCTATGAGCTTGACAACAGAAGCTACGAGGCTGTCCACGTTGCCTTTTTCCCAGATGAACACTGAATTCAACAAATTATATGCCACAATTGATTTCTTCCCTGTCTGGCTCCTCCGATGATTTGACTTCTCTGACTTTGTTTTCGAGAGAGAACAAGCAGTAAATGCATTTCCTTGCCAATTGTGTAACCACGTCTCCTGCATTTGGTTTGGCTAATAATGCTTCATGCCATTTAAGTCAGTATTGTGGTTTAACACTTGCCTGAAAGAAAATGCAAAAGCTCATTAATAGTTGAAGGTGCCCGTTTAATAAAATGGTAACCAAACCTGTTGTGTTACAAATCTGTGATGGCCCTATAACTCAAAAGTATTGTTTCGACACTGGTTGTGTGCAGCAAAGTTTCATGCTTTTATCATCAAATGCTCGATTCCTTCACATATTGCGCATTTCTGCTGTATTGTTTCATTTAACTTAAAAGCATTTCACAAAAAACTGGTTGTGGTTGGTAAAATCTAGATTCAATAAGGAATTTTGTTCTTGCCACCCAATAGAGTGGTTACCCAGTCGGTGAGACTCGGGTCTGACATTTCACCCCTGGAAGGGCCTTCATCTGGGACTGCAGGAATTGTTGTTGGTGAGGGGGGGGAATTGGAGGTGGGAAGCAATGGTCATATGAAAGTTTCAGGATTTTATAATATTGAACTGTATTAAACTTTCACAATACCGTTTTGGCTTTCAAAGTTCACGAAGCTACAACTATTACAAAAGTTGCTGCACAATATATGAATCTGACATTGACGCTATGACCAGAAGCTACTGAAAGCTGAAATTTCATTGGTAAACACATCAAGCTGCTTGAACTATTGTCGGAGACTGTCGCACATTGCCACGGTGATGCATGATTGTCGACGATAGCTCGTCGTAAAAGTTGAACATGTTAAACTTTTAAGATTGTCACCAACGCACCTGAAAAACTAGTTGACTAGGATCGTCAAATGCCACACACTACACGATTATCAAAAACTGTTGCCGACAATGTTGTTGCGTTGCGTCAGCTATTGCGTGACTCCCCTAAGAGATTACATTATGAAAAAAGCAATTGTAACACCAAGAAAACATAAACTAAATTGTATGATATCCACATTATGCTGGAGTACTCTTTGATATGATGTCCTATGTTGTAGAGCCTTACTGCATTAACCTACACCATATTATTCTGCATTGCACTTTGCTGAACCATGCTTTATTTACCTGAATTATTCTGCACATTGCTAAACATGTATACAAGAGATGTTATCAGGTTTCTTGTCAATTTTTAGAGTCAGAGGCAGCCCCGAATAAGGCTGGGTGCCTGTGGGCTACCTTGTCCCCCAGTGGAGTTGGGGGGCCGATTGGGCAGGGCATTGAAGCTACTGTATTTTGAGCAATTTGTCAGGTTCCAAAACATTTTTTAGAGGGATTTGATTTGCTTTAAATTTTCCTGATTTAGCACACATTTGACCAACTTGAGGTAAATAAAATGATCAATAGTTTTTGGGTTGTTTTTTAACACCTGTGAATGAAAACAAAACATTCCGACATATAGTCATTAAATGATCATGATAATAGCATTGATCACGGTAAACCAGTTCAGCAATTATTGATACAATCTGTTGTGGCAGGTTTCCAAATATAAATTTTTCCATTTTAACCAAAGTAAACTAGAGAGTTCACAGCATGCCTTGTGTGGTCTTGAGAAACAAGGACATGGGTAGGATTTGATGCGGCAAATTTGATTGGTCACGATGATGTAAAATGCCATAATATTTTGTCCAAGTACTGCTAAATGGAAGGGTTTTAGAAAGTACCAAAAACGTGATTTGTGTTTGACAGTGTTCAAGTATATAATTCAATTGAAAGAAAAATTAAGATTTTAAAGGTCAGAGGAAAAAAATTTTGGGATGTTAATCGCCGTTGATGCATCGTCTTTTTTACACACCACTTTATTTTATAGTTTATATTAGTTCTTCACACCTGTTGTTTGTGTCCTTTATGATATCCTCAAAAACGGTATGTTTCCTGTTTGGAATGATTTTCAATTTTGTTTGACTGACAGAACAAAAATAATTATTTTGCTCATCTGTGCATGCATGATCAGGACAAATTCAGAGCCCAAGTATTGCTAATCTACCTGTTATTTTGCCGATTTGTGTTGAAAATGTAACATTCAATTGAAATGACGTTGTTCCTCGAACAAAAACTGACATTTGTCGACGGACAAAGTGAACCAATTGCTTAACTCTGCTTTTCCCCTTCGTGTGCGCAGGGGTCTTCGATGTATTTTTCATCTACAGTATTTAGATGAAAAAACAAGCTCAAATGAGCTAAGATCCTCGTCCTCTTAATGATGATGTCATAAAAATGAATATGACGTCATTGTGTTGTCTCAGGTTTGCGATAAATTATCTGTGTTAATGCCCGGCTTGATTCCCGCAAACAAAATTCAAACAGCTTGCCTAGTTTCAGAGATAATGGTATAGGCGATTTCCATTAGCGGCGATATTATGACGTCAACCTTTTTTTTCTCGGAAGAATTTCCAAAATCGGAGATGGTTACTGCCCGCGCGTGGGCTTTCTGCATATACATGGCAAGTTTCATGAAGATCCAATGAAAACTCTGGATTATGAAACAAAAAATGTCAAAAAATAGGAATGACGTCATAAAAATTGATATGACGTCTTAGTGATGTATCATATGTGCGGTAATTCATCTCTGCTGATACCCTGTTCGATTGCCGCAAACAGAATTCAAAAAGCTTGCAAAGTTTCGAAGATAATTTTTTAGGCGATTTCCATTAGCGGAGATATTTTGATATCATAACTTTTTTTCTAGGAGGAATTTTCAAAATATGAGATGGTTACTGTCTGCGCAGGGTATTTTTACATTTATATATATATATATATATATATATATATATATATATATATATATATATATATATATATATATATATATATATATATATATATATATATATATATGCCAAGTTTCAGGAAGTTTCGATGAAAACTGTAGGCTGTGAAACAAAAAAGTCCACAAGAACATGAAGAACAACAAAGTGAGTAAGACTTAGAGATCCTTCATGAGGATCTAATAAAAAATCATTGTTTGCTAAAGGAATTCCATCGTTGTGATTTCCTAGTATTTCAACCAAGAAAGTCAATTATGGTGATGTGTTGTAGTTACTGGTTTCAGCTGGAACACTGGTTTAAGTCCCACACAATAAGTGAACTGTCTGCTTTGTCTTTGTATTCAGATGTTATATATTGTAGGCAAGTAAAGTTGCATAGTCTAAACTCAATAATATATTATAACAACTGTAATTGATATATATATATATATATATATATATATATATATATATATATATATATATATATATATATATATATATATATATATATATATATATATATACACATACACATACTTGTAACATGAATAGGCAAGTAAAATTGTTCCGTGAAAAATCAATAATATTGTTGCGGTTCTCGGAACCGCATCCATACAACAGACAGGTGTCCCAAGACAGTTATTCCATTATTTTACATGTGCATATTCCCTTTCCTTTTGTCTATCGGGACAACTGGGGCGTGCGTTGTGATGATCTCAGCTGGGTTTGCTTACATCATTTTCTTCTTCATTTCGTCCCTACTCTTCTTTTCTGATTATTCCTGAGGTAAATCTGAGCCACGTGCGCCCGGCGCTGTGAGATGGGTCCACAGCAAAGGCCAAGCAGACACTGCACCCACAACCCTCCGTACAAAACACAGCCTGCCAAACGCACTCGCAGCGGTAATTTCCACCCCATGGTGTTTTCCACAACACAGGAAACGCAGCCAGCACGACACCCACACTGCACGAAACACGTACGGAGGCCGATTAAAGGTGACTCCATGCCATGTTGGGTGGGACACGAGTTTGCGAAGTAGAAGGTGGCGCGTTCCTTCCGATAAAGGTCGGACCGATCCCTCCGCCTTTCTCTTCTCTTTTCTCTTTCACTCGCTCTATCTGGCCTCGCCCTCATCACTCGGCATGACCCGCCTCCTGCTGTCTGGACACTGCCTCCTCATCTCCGCCCACACGACGTCAACCCCACCCGCCTACCTGGTTCCGCCTACCACTCCGTCTACGCACCCTGGACTCCGCCCCTTGTCCACTCAAGCCCCTCCTTCATGAACACGGTCTCCACATGCTCTGCTGAAGCCAGAGATTATGCGCCCACGGTCGGGTGCTGCACTACTGAACACCCCCCCCCCCAGAAAAGTATTGGTGGCGTGTCAAGCTATCCTGGTTCAAAACTTTTTCTTCGTGTGTGTGTGTGTGTGTGTGTGTGTGTGTGTGTGTGTGTGTGTGTGTGTGTGTGTGTGTGTGTGTGTGTGTGTGTGTGTGTGTGTGTGTGTGTGTGTGTGTGTGTGTGTGTGTGTGTGTGTGTGTGTGTGTGTGTGTGTGTGTGTCCGTCCTGGCGCCTGTCTGCTTAAGTAAGACTGCAGAAGATCGTTATTATTATTGTTATTAATTTCGCGTTAAGTCTGCTCTGTGTCCCCTTTTGTAAGTTACTTGTTTATTTGCTGCACCACACCTCTCTCCCCTATCTCTGCACAACACACCCCAATAAATCTTGATCGTACCACATACCATTCCTCGCCCATTGTAAATAAATCATTATTAGGAATGTTCCCTGCTCGTTTTTGTCTTTTCTTCCATTGATCCAGCATGGTCCGAATCCGAGCTTAGCCGGGACTTTATTCCCAATGATCCGTTCCTTTTTGCCGGTATGTCCTTGGCAGTGTTGCTCGGCTGCAGCCGATCCGGTAAAGTGATCCGGTCTGGTCGAGTGATCCAGTTTGGACAAGGTGTACCGAGGGCATGTTCCCCGATAATTAAACCACGCAATTAATTAGATAACCCGGTTAACCCGTAGACGGGAGGACCCTAGGTCACGCGGTTGAGTTATTGGCATCCACGGTCGGTTAAGCGACCCGCCGCGTCACAGAATTATCCGTGCGCGACGGCCTACAATTCCGGAGAGTCTGGTGGGAGCCGAGATAGCTTACCACCCCCCCCCCCCCCCGAGTGGCCTTCTCAACCGACCCCCGGCCTGCAACAATATATTATAACAGCCATAATATGTACAACGTGAATAGGTAAAGGCCCAGTCACACCTTAACGTTTTAGCCAGCTTATGCCGATTTTTGGAAAATTTGTCGAATACGCTATGGGTAAGTTTTGATAACATTGAGAGCACGCTGAAATACACTGCCATACGACATTGTGCGCTGGCTTTAAACGTTGTACTTTTCGGTTGTCCTCAACTTTTCCATGCTTGAAATTCTGAGACTTATGCCAGCATATGACTCACACGTTCCGCATAACGCTGGCCATAAGTTGTAGGCACGTCACGCAATCGTTGACACACGTCGACACACGTTACTTGTAAGTTACTCATAAGTCGAAACACGTCGAGGTAATGTTTAGCGTACCCGGAACTTATTTTTTAACCTATGAGTAACGTGTTGTACTCACGTTACGCGATCGGTGACACACATCAACACACGTTACTTGTAAGGTGTTCATAAGTCGAAACGCATCAAGGTAATGGTTAGCGTCAGTGTTCCAGACTCCCTGCTTTTTTTTTTTTTTTTTTTTTTCTTCCTTCCTTCGGTATGATGGTGATTTTGACACTTCGATTTCTAGTGTGGTTATAATATAATGTAATTAATAGGCTGCCGCTCAACGATTTAAATCATAACCGCACTGTACACTGAACACCGTCATACCGAAGAAAAAAAAAAAACCGGGAGTCTGGAACACTGACGCTAACCATTACCTTGACGTGTTTCGACTTATGAGCACCTTACAAGTAACGTGTGTCGATGTGTGTCAACGATCGCATATCGTGCATACAACTTATTCCCATCGCATGCGGAGCATGTCATACGGCAAGTACGTCGTAAAATTTTCAACATGTTTAAAATTACAAGACGTACTCCATTTAATACGACGTATGATAGCGTACTTTAGTGTTCTATTCACGCATATCAAACTTACCCATACCGTATTCGACGTGCGCCAGCGTTTTAGACGCATTTTTCAGAGGTCAGCATACGCTGGCAAGATCGCCAAGGTGTGACTGCGATGTTGACACTTCCATTTCTGCAGCGGTTATGATTTGAATCGTTGTGCGTCAGCCTTTTCATAACCTACGCCACGTCATCGTCGGCGATGCGTGCAGCGCGCTCTGCATAAGTTAGACTATCGTTGGGCATTGGTTGTGAAGGTTCAGCATTTGTTGGTATAAGTTATCCATAACACAACGAAACGTTCTGTGTCCATTACTTATACGTTATGCATAAGACCAAGTCGTTATGAATACGTCCGAATCTTTAAAAAAACATCAAAAGTTCAACGTAAGCCAGCGTTTTACATACATTTTAATACGTTGCCATTGCTGGATAAAATGTCAAGGTGTGACTGGGCCTTTAGTAAAGTTGTTCAGTGTAAAATCAATAATATATTATAACAGCTATTGCATATATAACATCAATGGGCAAGCAAAGTTGTTCAGTGTAAAATCAATAATATATTATACCAGCTATTATATACAACATCAATAGGCAAGTAAATTGTTCAGTGTAAAATCAATAATATATTATAACAGCTATTTATATATAACATCAATGGGCAAGCAAAGTTGTTCAGTGTAAAATCAATAATATATTATAACAGCTATTATATACAACATCAATAGGCAAATAAAGTTGTTCAGTGTAAAATCAATAATATATGATAACAGCTATTATATACAACATCAATGGGCAAGCAAAGTTGTACAGTGTAAAATCAATAATATATTATAACAGCTATTATATATATATATATATATATATATATATATATATATATATATATATATATATATATATATATATGTATATGTATATATATATATATATATATATGTATATGTATATGTATATATATATATGTATATGTATATATATATATATATATATGTATATGTATATATATATATATATGTATATGTATATATATATATATATGTATATGTATATATACATATACATATATATACATATACATATATATATATATATACATATACATATATATATATATATATATATAACATCAATGGACAAGCAAAGTTGTTCAATGTAAAATCAATAATGTATTATAACAGATATTATATATAACATCAATGGGCAAGCAAAGTTGTACAGTGTAAATTCAATAATATATTATAACAGCTATTATATACAACATCAAGAGGCAAGTAAAGTTGTTCAGTGTAAAATCAATAATATATTATAACAGCAATTATATACAACATCAATAGGCAAGTAAAGTTGTTCAGTGTAAAATCAATAATATATTATAACAGCTGTTATATATAACATCAATGGGCAAGCAAAGTTGTTCAGTGCAAAATCAATAATATGTTATAACAGCTATTGTATATAACATCAATGGGCAAGCAAAGTTGTACAGTGTAAAATCAATAATATATTACAACAGCCATAATATGTACAACGTGAATAGGTAAGTAAAGTTGTTCAGTGTAAAATCAATAATATGTTATAACAGCTATTGTATATATAACATCAATGGGCAAGCAAAGTTGTACAATGTAAAATCAATAATTTATCACAACAGCTATTATAAATAACATCGATGCGCAAGCAAAGTTGTACAGTGTAAAATCAATAATATATTATAACATCTATTATATATAACATCAATGTGCAAGCAAAGTTGTACAGTGTAAAATCAATAATATATTATAACAGCTATTATATACAACATCAATAGGCAAGTAAAGTTGTTCAGTGTAAAATGAATAATATATTATAACCGCTATTATATACAACATCAATGGGAAAGCAAAGTTGTTCAGTGTAAAATCAATAATATATTATACCAGCTATTATATACAACATCAATAGGCAAGTAAATTGTTCAGTGTAAAATCAATAATATATTATAACAGCTATTTATATATATATATATATATATATATATATATATAACATCAATGGGCAAGCAAAGTTGTTCAGTGTAAAATCAATAATATATTATAACAGCTATTATATACAGCATCAATAGGCAAGTAAAGTTGTTCAGTTTAAAATCAATAATATATTATAACAGCTATTATATACAACATCAATAGGCAAATAAAGTTGTTCAGTGTAAAATCAATAATATATGATAACAGCTATTATATACAACATCAATTGGCAAGCAAAGTTGTACAGTGTAAAATCAATAATATATTAAAACAGCTATTATAAATAACATCAATGGGCAAGCAAAGTTGTACAGTGTAAAATCAATAATATATTACAACAGCCATAATATGAACAACGTGAATAGGTAAGTAAAGTTGTTCAGTGTAAAATCAATAACATATTATAACAGCTATTGTATATATAACATCAATGGGCAAGCAAAGTTATTCAGTGTAAAATCAATTATATATTATAACAGCTATTATATACAACATCAATAGGCAAGTAACGTTGTTCAGTGTAAAATCAATAATATATTATAACAGCTATTATATACAGCATCAATAGGCAAGTAAAGTTGTTCAGTTTAAAATCAATAATATATTATAACAGCTATTATATACAACATCAATAGGCAAATAAAGTTGTTCAGTGTAAAATCAATAATATATGATAACAGCTATTATATACAACATCAATTGGCAAGCAAAGTTGTACAGTGTAAAATCAATAATATATTAAAACAGCTATTATAAATAACATCAATGGGCAAGCAAAGTTGTACAGTGTAAAATCAATAATATATTACAACAGCCATAATATGAACAACGTGAATAGGTAAGTAAAGTTGTTCAGTGTAAAATCAATAACATATTATAACAGCTATTGTATATATAACATCAATGGGCAAGCAAAGTTATTCAGTGTAAAATCAATTATATATTATAACAGCTATTATATACAACATCAATAGGCAAGTAACGTTGTTCAGTGTAAAATCAATAATATATTATATCAGCTATTATATACAACATCAATAGGCAAGTAAAGTTGTTCAGTGTAAAATCAATAATTTATCACGGCAGCTATTATTTATAACATCAATGGGCAAGCAAAGTTGTACAGTGTAAAATCAATAATTTTTCACGACAGCTATTATATATTACATCAATGGGCAAGCAAAGTTGTACAGTGTAAAATCAATGATGTATTATAACAGCTATTATATACAACATCAATAGGCAAGTAAAGTTGTTCATTGTAAAATCAATAATATATCATAACAGCTATTATATATATATATAACATCAATGGGCAAGCAAAGTTGTACAGTGTAAAATCAATGATGTATTATAACAGCTATTATATACAACATCAATAGGCAAGTAAAGTTGTTCATTGTAAAATCAATAATATATCATAACAGCTATTATATATAACATCAATGGGCAAGCAAAGTTGTACAGTGTAAAATCAATAATATATTCTCACAGCTATTATATATAACATCAATGGGAAAGCAAAGTTGTACAGTGTAAAATCAATAATGTATTATAACAGCTATTATATACAACATCAATGGGCAAGTAAAGTTGTTCATTGTAAAATCAATAATATATTAAAACAGCTGTTATATATAACATCAATGGGCAAGCAAAGTTGTGCAGTGTAAAATCTGAGAAAGGGAATTGAAATGCACGTTTAGTTCATGTCACAAAATAATTCCATAACCATTGAACTGCTGTTACACTTGTGGTGGAACTGACCTGCTGGGTTGTTTTTTTTTTTCCCGTCTGCCCAATTTGTATAATCTGGCATTTTAATTCCCAAAGTAAAAGTGAACTCGTAATTGGATAATTCCACACAAGCCGTGAACTGCTAGAATTGGCCTCACAGAAGTCCCAGTCTGATAGTACTTTCGTCGCACTTTCTTGAGAGCGAATCACCCATCACCATCATGTATTTTGACCCCTGCGATTTTTTTTTTTTTTTTTTTTTTTTTTTTAAATTATAACAAGAAATTCTGCTGTTATACATGTATTGTTGAACTCACCTGTACGTTGGTTTTTTTTGGGGGGGGGGGCTTGAAAATGCTTTGTGTGAGGTCTCTCCCTCTCCCTCTCCCTCTCTCTTCCCTGCTGAAGTATCCGTAATGTAGCATTTGAATCACATATACCACATGTGTTTTCAACACCACCAGCTGCATGCAGCAGTGACATTAGGTGGCGCGCACCAAATTCTAATAGTTCTGTGGTGGCGCGTATGCACGATAAATACATAGGATCACTGGATACAAGTTGGCAGCAGAAGCTTATGTGGTTGGCGTTTGTTTGCTACGTTCTGTGTCATAAAGTAAAGTTGTCATCCTTATTGAATTTTTATGGCTGTCAAACAATTTTTGATGATTTTCACCAAATAATGAAACAAATTAATTTATTTTTATTTCTACATGCTCGAAAATGACGTAGGTTCATTATTTTTGCATCCTCGCTCTAACTCATGGACCGGTGTTTGTGTGTTTGTTTGTTTGTCGCGCCACTTCTCCAGCAGTTCAGGGCTGATTACATCCAGGCTTGCTCCATAGGATCAGCATGACCTCAATTAATGTAAAGGGGTGTTTTTATCTTTGCCTGTGCTCTTGGGTGGAGGGGGAAGGGACACAAATTGTCCATGTAAATGTGTTTCATGTCATGCTGCCTCCAGGTGGGGGAGAGTATTACAAGTCTCATCATTTCAGTACAGTATTCCTGTCCCCACATTTCCAGTGCAGTGAGTTGTTTTGAATTTTAAGCAGTGGGTATGTTTTCCCCTTTTTGTACGATCTTCTTTCATTCTACGACCCGTTACTTCGACATGGATAATTTGCAAGGAATTTACAAAGAATTAAGGTGCATGAGGATGCCATTCGGCCAATCATGTCTGCGCCACACCAATACCAGATTTAATCAATCTGTTCATACCCTTTCCCTTTGTGTGCAGCATTTTGGCTGTGACACTGGTACTCATTTTGCCGACCTCGGAAGGATGACAGGCTGAGTCAACCCCCTGGTGTTAATTCAGCGGCCAACAGGGCTTGAACTCAGGACCCTAGGATCTCAAGTCACCACCCTAACCTCTAAGCCAACACCTGGATAGATACATATATACAAAAAAAATTACACGTTTCATTTTTTTTAAAGTTTATTCAGTTGTTTTGTTGGGGTACTGACTTGGAATGCTCTTCAAGCTTCTGTGGCGATACCGCAGCACGGTTCTTTATGGGGACATATCCAAAGTTGGCAAGGCAAAATATATTCAATGATTACAGTGAGTAAAAAATGCTTTCAGTTGTTACAAAGAAATGAATCGCCACATCACGGCAGGAGGGCGAGAGGTACACACGCTTCCTCGAAGCTTTCGTCTTGCCTGGGTTCATATCCTGAACCAGCTATTAACTGTCATCCTGGTGTTTCACAGCCAGGGTGAATCATCAATGTGTGTGCTGTCCCATGGATGGATGTTAAACTAGGCATCTCTTCTTCCAGAATCACCTCTTTCTCTTTCTCTCTCTCTTTCTCTCTTTCTCTCTTTCTCTTTCTCTCTTTCTCTCTTTCTCTCTTTTTCTCTTTTTCTCTTTCTCTCTTTCTCTCTTTCTCTCTTTCTCTCTTTCTCTCTTTATCTCTTTATCTCTTTATTTCTTTCTCTCTTTATCTCTTTCTCTTTTTATCTCTTTCTCTTTTTATCTCTTTATTTCTTTATCTCTTTATCTCTTTCCATCTCTTTCTCTCTTTCTCTCTTTCTCTCTTTCTCTCTTTCTCTCTTTCTCTCTTTCTCTCTTTCTCTCTTTCTCTCTTTCTCTCTTTCTCTCTTTCTCTCTTTCTCTCTTTCTCTCTTTCTCTCTTTCTCTCTTTCTCTCTTTCTCTCTTTCTCTCTTTCTCTCTTTCTCTCTTTCTCTCTTTCTCTCTTTCTCTCTTTCTCTCTTTCTCTCTTTCTCTCTTTCTCTCTTTCTCTCTTTCTCTCTTTCTCTCTTTCTCTCTTTCTCTCTTTCTCTCTTTCTCTCTTTCTCATGCAAGCAGGTGTTTGCCAGGTAGATGGCATGGGTTTTATATGCTCGCACCCGATTTTTATGTTTAATCTGGGTGATAAAATGACAATGGTGCTGTTTGGGTGCGTTTTATTGCCCTTCCCCTCCCCTTATGCTGCTTTCCCCTCCCCACCCCTTGCATTGCGTTCCCCTCCCCATGCACTAATCTTCCCTTCCCTTCCCATCATGCTGCCTTTCTGCTCCCTCCCTTCATGCTTACCTCCTCCAAAACTCCTTCCC
The DNA here is from genome assembly GCF_056783735.1 of Eptatretus burgeri. Lineage (NCBI taxonomy): Eukaryota > Metazoa > Chordata > Myxini > Myxiniformes > Myxinidae > Eptatretus > Eptatretus burgeri. Next base: position 65,494,887 of record NC_140966.1, read on the forward strand.
CCTCCCCACTCCCCCCATCCTCCTTGCTCCCACCCCTCCCAAAGTCTGTCACGATTTTTGGTGAGGTGTCTCTCTCCCTGCCCCCCCCCCCATTCTTTTTCATTCTTCCCCCCTCCTCCCTCATCTTCCTCTCCCCCTCCCCCTCCCTCTCCCTCTCCCCCGAAACCTTACTTTTTTCAAAGGCAGTACCTTTTGTTAGTGGTACCAATGAAAGTAAATATTGCACAAAATTTATTAATACAAATGCAGTGCATTCCAAAAAGATACGGATAAGTTTGGTTGTTAATATATTTAGAACCACAAATGATACAATGATAACCTTTGGTTTATATGATACAGAAACTCAAGTTTTGTGCACACTATCAATGCACTTCAATGTGAGCTTCTTTGTCATGCGTTGGACATCAAGACGGTACACGAGTTCTTGCCATGTTCGACTCAGCATGTTTGTGTCCACCAGTGTGCATGCAGCTGTGATCTGAGAACAAAGATCCTGCAGTTTTGCCATATTGGTGCTGCAGGCAACATCTCTGACAAAGCCCCACAGAAAACACATCAAGGGGAGGTATGTCTGGTGATCGTGGGAGCCCAAGCGGTTGGTCTGCCTTGGCCAATCCAGCGAACTGGAAAAAATTTTTTAATTCAGGACTGCTCGAATGACAAAGGCCCAATGAGGGGGTCGCCATCCTGTTGAAAAGTGATAGGTTACAGGTCTTCAATCTTTGGGAAGGCGAATCCTTCCAACATGTTCATGTAAATTGTTGAGGTCACTATCCTCCGCAAAGAAAAACGGACCCACGAAGTGATCATGGAAAAGGACACACCACGCATTGACCTTTAGACTGTCGCATATGTGTTTAATGACCATGTGGGGATTTTCAGAGCTTCAGATCCTCGCATTGTCCTGGTTGACCTTCCACAATACATGAAAGCAAGCTTCGTCTGTGAACGTGACCTTTTTCAGGTAATCTTCGTCATCCTCTATGTGACTAAGCATTTCCAAGGCAAATTCCTTGCATTTGGGTCCATCATTTGGTTTGAGTTCCTGCAGAATCTGCACCTTTATAGGCATAAAGCTTCAGTCTTTTATTCAAAATCCTGTGTACAATGGTGTTCGGTAGTTCGGTAGTCTCCTGGATGCATGGCAAATTGATTTTCTGGGACTTTCTTGAAAGGATTCGCACACTATGCCTGGTGTTGGCTTAATGGTTAGGGTGGTGGGCTTTGAATCCAAGGGTCCTGAGTTCAAATCCCGCTCAGCTGTTGAATTAATACCAAGTGGGGTTAATTTGGCCTATCATCCTTCGGAGGTTAGCAAAATGAGTGCCAGCATGCTGGTATGCTGTGTCGGAGTGGCGACCCATCCAGGATTTTGCCCAATACCCAAGGAGACTGCTTAAGCAGCACCAAGACTGCACAGAGTATGGTCCCAATCTCCATCTCCATTCACACACTCATTCAACGTCTGCTGCACTTGTGCTTGGTTGACCGGGACTTTTCTGTTTCTAATGACCTCCAGTCTAGTTAAACCTCTTGCACCACTCTCTGATACTCGTCCGTGATGGCGGATTCCCTCCATACCTTGTATGGAAATTACGCGAATCTGGCATGACTGATCTTATCTCGATTAACCATTTTGACACATTGAGCTTTCTCCTGTGGTCACCTTTTTTTTTATTCTTTTTTTTCTTTTTTTCTTTTTTTACATTTAAACCAGCAGATCCAACAATGCAGAAAACTTTGAGTTTCTGTATCGTATAAAACAATGGGTATCATTGTATAATTTGTTACTAAATATATTAACAACCAAAGTTGTCCAGGTCTTTTTGGAACACCCTTAATAGTTAGTTGTATGTTTTATAATTTTGACCACAAACATTTGTCTCTCCAACACTTTAATACCATGTCCTGTTCATTGCATCTATACCATAGGGCCCTTTTCTCAAAAGTGATTTGTAACTGATGTTGATCCTTGAACATTGTTTCCCTTTTCCTGCTGTTTTTCTCTAGAATTGCTCTGTAGAGTCCATAAACTTGTACAAGCCCAATGGAGAGGGTCTGGGCTTCAGCGTAATGAGCCTTCAAAATTCCTCTGAAGATAAGTTGGGCATCATTGTGAAAAAAATCAATGAAGGAGGGATTGCCCACCGGTGAGGGATTATCTTTGTGGTCTCCTTGTCTGAAGCTGCCGTTGGGTTAAGATAGCATGTTTACAATGAGTAGCTTGAGTTAATATGAGAATTATTATGAGAATTATTATGAGATATTTAATTTTTAAAGTGATTTTTTTTTCACCATTGAGAGATGGGGCCATAAACAATTATATAGCATGATATTTCAAAAATGTATTGGGCCTGATATGTTCTTGTGGTTCACGCATTACGAGGTATGCGCTCTACCAAGTGTCCGCCTAGTTTATAAACTCTTTTTTTTTTGTTTACCTGCTTCCTTGTTGTTGCACACACACACACACACACACACACACACACACACACACACACACACACACACACACACACACACACACACACACACACACACACACACACACACACACACACACACACACACACACACACACACACACACACACACACACACACACACACACACACACACACACACATCATAAGTAGGATTTATTCATGCAAATGACTTTATATTTCAGGTTTTTCTTCGTGTTATCTGTAACAGCAGGGTGTCACTTCTTGCATTGTAGTGAAGCAAAGTACTGTATTACGTTAGGTTGTGGAGGCCGAAAATGTTGGGTTCGGAATGCATCCCCTATTTTTTACCTTTAAAATAATGGGAAAAGTGTTTTCGATTTACATATTTTGGTTTACATTCTCCAGGAATGCATCCCTTTCATAAATCGAGGGATACCTGTATTATAAACACCCGTTCCATCTGTGGAGGGGGGGAGGGGCAGTGGTGATATTGGGGGGGGGAGATGCGGCACATATTTTGTGCCATGGCTCGTATTCTCTCCGTCTCCAGTGGAGGTCAGTAAGGCACTTGCATTGTGCCAGTTTCTCCCCTCGCTGGCAGGGGTGGCAGGTGTTTTTATCCCATGACCTGACCCTGTGTACCCCTACCATGTTTGCAAAATTTGGTTGAGATTGGTCCAGTCATTATGTTTTTTTTCCTATGATTTTCTGATGTGTGTATTCACATCGGATTGCCTTATTTTATACAAGCAAATACAACCTGTCGCTTCACTGATGGGAATATTAAAGGGGGGAGGGGGAGAGGAAGGTGGGGGAGGGAGAGAGAGGAAGTGGGGGGGGGAGATAGGAGGGAGAGGAGAGAGAACGGCGTGCTTGGCTTGCGATTATCAATCACCTAACCATCATATTAAACATACACCTCCCGGAGATGCCCAGAATATCAAATATGTCAGAATTGGACAAATGAACAATTTTCTAGGAGTGGGGATAGCTTGTAAGTCCGATTGTGGAGCTTAAATTTTGTAATTCTGCTTAGTTTAAGAGATTCTCACTGTGATCACATGCCAAAATGAAATAAAGCAACAAATGATGACGTCTCCAGGCATTTATAAACATTGCAGCGTACTCAGCGATTCGTAGCTATGATGAACAGGCATTCGATAATATGAGTGACAAAAGTGAAAAAAAATTAACTTTATCATTAAGAAATCATTGCGGCCTTTTCCAAGCCGAGGCATGGGTGAGTAGGCTAAAAAAACATGGCGGCTTCAGACCCCAGCGAGGTTACCACAGGAAACGCCTTAAGAGCTCATAGAGAGAGGTGGCCGAGGATCGCCTGATGAAAGATATAAATAAATAAGGCTGTTGATTATCTTCATAAGGGGTGTTTTAATTTACCCAAACACCCAATTTTCATTCTTGTACTTCCTTGGAGTTTTCTTAGTTTACATGCAAAGTTTCAGGTTGCGAGGTTTTATGGTTGTGGAGTTATGGAGATGACACACTGACTGACACACACACATTGACATTTCTTAGTCTGGATACTGTAGTAGCATTGTGTGTTTCCATATACAGTCGGACTTCTGTATCGGGCACCCGAGTTATAACAAACATTCGGAACATGTTGTCGCATCAGGCACTCTGATACATAATTTCCCTGTATTTATAATGAACATTGCTTGGAATTAACCCAGAAATAATGAAAGATCGTTTTGTCCCGGCAAGTTGAACACAGAAATACGGCACGACGTTTGAAAATGCTCAACTATGCAGATCAGAATCAATATCCAAACCATCAAAAGAAATGATCGTTTTATTATTCCCTGTGTCTTGCGTAACTCATCTCCTGTGGCAGTTGGAAGACTGAACTCGATCAATGGATAACTGAGTGCCTGTGGGTGTGATTTTTTTTTTTTCCAGACTTCCGCAAAGCTCTCGATTCGGCTCCCACAGGAGACTGAGAGAAATTGAGATCATTTTGTATTGAAGAACCACTTATGTTGCTGGAAGCTTTCCTCGCAATGACCTGACGGCTTCAATGCATCGCAGAATCCAACTTCATGCAGATGATGCCATCGTGTATTAACCATCCTTCGACTAAGCGTAGACTTTAGTCATCTTAAAAAGGATCTGGATATATCACCATGGAACGGTCACAACCGTGATTACTTCCTTTCAGTCTGAACAAATACAAGATTCTGCATCCGAGTCGAGGTAGCATCAGAACTGCATACCACATGGGGATTGCAGACTTGCAGAAAGTCATTGAGTCGACTGACCTCGGTATAATCATGGATGAAGAGTTGAGCTTCCATTAGCATGTGCTGCAGGTTAACAAGGCCAACCAAAATACCTGGGCTCATCAAATGTTCCTTTGTGAATTTGCATGATAAAAATCCTCCACGTGATCTTCAAGGCACTAGTACGTACACTCATTGTGAGAGTTGGACAATATTCCCTGACATCATAGATTCCCGATGGACAATAATTTTTCGAAGATCCAGTAACAAGCCACAAGGATGATTCCCATGCTATGCGAACGTTCCTTTCCGGATGCTCAATATGTTTAAGCCTTCAAACAGGGTCGAGACAAGGTTTGGTGGGATGAACAATTTGCACTGACCATCACCCAGAGCCCTCTAAACTGCACCACCGATTTAACTCAGTATTGTACCATTCATCGATTCATAGTGCAGATCTGAAGATTTACAGAACTACCTTTATTTCCGTAGACATGATGATGATGACTATATACGTATACGTACACACACACACACACACACACACACACACACACACACACACACGGAAAAGGAAAACAACAGTGCCAGTGGGGGAATTTTGACCGGAACAAGGCGTGGGAAGGGACACGTATTCGCTCGACGTACAAACATAACCTTGAACATAGCAAGAATTACAAATTAATTTATTTTTAAAAAGATCATGAAAAAAAAATCGGACATGAAATGACATGTTAGAGCAATGGAAGAAGGAAAGTGATTGGACATGCACAGGTGAGGAAAGAGGTGCACTCATGCAGGTGAATAAAAAGGCCCGATTTTAAAAGGTTGACAGGGTTTTGGGGGTGTTTTTTGTGAACTAATTTATTCAGATGTTGTTGTCTTCTGCAAATTTGCAAATTTTGCTTCTTTGGCACCATGACGATAGCACCTGGATTAAGTTGTGCTGGCTGTCTTGTTTGCAACCACCTGTGTACATTCAAATCCCATTATATAATGTGAGCAACAATAGTCCCAGCACTGTTAACAAATGGTCCCCATCTGTTTGTGGTATCTTTGTCAGGGATGGCCGGTTACAAACTGGGGACCAGATCTTGTCGGTCAACGATGTTCTCGTGGACTCCATTGCATCTCAACAGAAAGCCCTAGAGCTGCTGCAGCAGCCGGATTGTTTGGTACGTCTGCTCACGACCCGAGGAAGTCTGTCCAACGAGATGGCGACCGCATCGACGACGCAGGTGACTTGCTTTAAATGCCATCATCTGCATGTTGAAGATGATCCTGTGATTCGTGTGACTTGTATCGGTATAAGATGTAATTTATGATCACAACTGAAAGTAATGAGCCTTGTCTCTTAATATTGTCTCACTTCATATGTGCACTGGGTGTGATTGGGGTTAAGTGATGATGCTGGACTCGCATCTCAGGTGGTGAGCTCGTATCTAGCTGAAGGCAGCGTAATAAACCCAATATTCTACACCCCCGCAACATTAACTCTGACAAAATAACCTTCGAGTTGTCTTGTCTTGAGTTCGATTCTCGGCCAAACTATAAACTCAGACCAGCGGTTCATGGGCGGGCATTTTTTTATCACGGTGCTCCGTCTCTCGGAGTGACTTTAAGCTGGGTGTCCTGTCCACTTGCCGGCATAGACGATGGATGTCAAAGCTCCACCCTGTGCCTTTTGTGAAGATCATGCGAGTTATCTCCAGCACCCTGAACAAATTCCAAATTCCTGCACAAATCACCTTCGGCCAAAAGTCCTGCCTGGCCAGTCAGTTCATCAAAGACTTCGACCGAAGCCGTTTCCCGGACGACCTCATAAGAAGGTGGGAATAACGTAGGCCGTTAAATAAATAAATATTTTACTTGTCAACGAAGTCATCAGGACGAAGGAGAACGAGGTTGAAAAGGAATGGAGAGAATAATTAATAAGCATAAGCTGCAGAACACGATTGATGTGGGAGTTTAACCGAGCAGGCATGTCGGCAAAATTATCGAAGGATTTATCGAATTGTAACGATCAGTTATCTAATAAGTGCCTTGCGACTTGCTCACATGACCGGTATAATGTGTTATTGAATTGTTTTAGATATGGTAGGAAAGCAGGCCCAAGCAGTAGCTGTACATTATGTATGCATGCCGATTGAATTCTATACTCGCCCTCCATCCCTCCCACACTCCCCTTAACCATTCATATCTTTGGGTGGATGAAAGGGTATGTGTTGAGAGCGAGCTTTTCCACACTCGGAGCTGAGTAAACCATCACATTGTGCAGTTCAACCGCATAATCCGATTGAAGGAAAAGTGCCCACAATACTCAGAAACAGAGAGAGACAGAGAGACAGCCAGAAAGTCGTGCTGCATTATGAAGTTGTGATTTGATGTTATTCAGTGGAGCACTATATCAGAGTTGCAAGCTTCAGCTGTCTCCCCTGCTAGCATTTGCTTGCAACAGCTAGCTGGTGGTAAAAAAAAAAAAATAGCATTGCCAGGAATGTGTTTTCATTTGAGTTTTATTCGGGCAGAGTAGAGCTCGGGCCGGGGCTCGTAATTCCTCGCTTCTATGATTTTGATGAATGCTTGGCATTATCAACGCAGGGGAAGCAAAGGCGAGTACGTCCTCAACATCTACCGTGAATACTTTTTCTACTTGTGAAGAAAGCACAATAAATAAATGAAAGTCGGTTTTCCCTCCCAGACAATGCGCGCATGCAAATCACGAATTCAAACGTTATTTCTGCAGCGTGAAATTCCATGCATCAGCTTTTCCTCCGTCCGAGAGGGCTGTTTACCAGCATGCACCAAGTTGAACGCCTCATCAAGCTCTCGTTGATCTTTATTTAAATTGTCATTTGTTTGTATATATATATATATATATATATATATATATATATATATATGTATATATATGTATATATATATATATATATATATATATATATATATATATATATATTTTTTTTTTAGAGTATGTTACATTATTTTTGTTTCACTGTTCTTGGAATTGCTGAGCAGGTGTGATGATGCGTCCTTAAAGCACTGCCAACACTATCAATCCTGGTCTCTTCACCCGCACCTTACAAGATGGCTGTGGAGTCATGTAATTTGTGGACACTGCGTCCTCCTGGGTATTGTTGGTCTTTTGCGATGCAATCCTGATCTGTTGCTGTAATTTTTCTTGCCCTTGCTATAAACAGCACAAATGTTAATGCCCCATGAGATAACTTGCAGAATTGTGGATGCTCCAGAGCTTTTGACAGCGCTCACGACTGCGCCCACAATAGCCAAAGCTCCATGGAAATAGACAGAGTGAAAGTATGTCGGTTTGCGCAAATCACAAGATAACTAAACGTGAAATTACAGACGACTTGGCTTTCAGTGTTCGAAGTGTGGAACCAATTTTTCATTCACACTTGGAATGTAATGTTTGGAAGATGGGTACCAAAGGACCTTGTGCTCAATTAAAATATGCAACTCGTGTTGCGACTGCAAGAGAGCTCCTGGAATGGTTGGGGAGGGAGAGAGGGAAGCGATTCCCTGAAGAAGATTGTGACGTGATCATTCGATACTAACAGCCAGCATCCATTTTGTGCCCGAGGAAATGCCAACCGAGCAATGGAGTGGAGACATTCCATCCATCCGTTGGGACCATACTCTGAGCAGAGCGTCGGTGCTGCTGAAGCGGTCTCCTGGGGGTATTGGGCACAATCCTGGACGGGTCACCACTCCGACGCAGGATACACGAATCCATCCACAACATCAAAAAACATTCAACGCTTATTTATAGGCCAGAAAGTATATCGCAATAGTGTTTTGAGACCTTGTCTATGTGATTCATTTGGGATTTCGTGAATGTGGGAAAACAATCAATACACAGTATATTGGTGTTTTTAGCTCTGCCCACCGAAGGTGAAGGAGGTTATGTTTTCACCCCTTTGTCCATTTTGTTACTTGCAAAATCGAAGATTTTTCAAGTATTTTTGTTTGTCTGTCTCTGTCTGTCTGTCTCTGTTTATCACCTGCAGGTTATAATTTTAAACCGGTCTTCACGAAACTTCACCACATGGTATAGTTTGTCATAAGGAAGAAGCCCATTGTTTATGAAGTCAACTTTGACCAAAAGGTCAACATAGGCCAAAGGTCAACAACTTTGGTGTGATTTCCAAAATCCTCAATTTTCATCCGATTGACTTGAAATTTGAAGAGAATTTATATTTCACGTCACTGAATTCAACCACCAATTATTTTTGAGGTCAACATAGGCTGAATTTCTAAAATTGACAATTTTTATCCGATTCATTTGAAATTTGAATTGGATTTGCATATTTGGTCATTGAACTCAACCACCAATTATTTTTGAGGTCAACATAGGCCGAATTTCTAAAATTGACAATTTTTATCCGATTCATTTGAAATTTGAATTGGATTTGCATATTTGGTCATTGAAGTCACCCACCAATTATTTTTGAACTCAAATTTGTTTTAGGATTTTGCAAGTGTTGTGTTCTGCATGACATCTTCCTCTTGTTTGTTTGTCTGTGTTCAGGATATCTCGTAAAGTTGTGCACATGTTCGGTGTGTGACAAGGACGAACTGATTAAATTTTGGTGAAGATCTGGATCCGGATCCGACGACGATAATTTTTTGAGTGATTCTTCACCATTGAGAGATAGGGGCCGACAATGGTATAGAGCACGATATCTCAAAAAGTTGTGGAGACGGATTTGGATGAAACTTGGTGGACATGTTGGGTGTGTGGCAAGGACGAATTGTTTCGGTTTTGGTGAAGATCCGAATCCGGATCTGGATACGAGGATTATTTAATATTTCAAGTGATTCTTCACCATTGATAGATCGAGCCAAAAACGATACATAGAATGATATTTCAAAATGTGGGCCTGATGTGTTCCCGTGGATCAGGCCTTGGGTGGCGGAGGTATGCGCTCCACCGAGTGCCCTTCCATTTTTGTTTTGTTTTTATACATGGTGGTCGAGGCTCATGGAAGAGCTAGCACACTGAATGGATCGGGATGTAACGGACAAAAACAAATTGCAAAACATGCATCCATGGAGAAGGAAACTCCAAGGAGGAAAAGCTGGAAAATTAGGACGGAGGAGGGATTTGGGTGGGCTTAACGAGGAAAAAAAAGATCATGGTTTAGGATTTGGGATAATTTGAGATGGCGGGGAACAGCTGTCTTGAAGACCTGGAGGAAAGAATGAGATTTAAGACTATGTGGAAGTTGATTCCACAGGTGGGGAAAAAAGGGGAACAAATGAGTGGAGGTGAACAGTGATCCTGGATTGAGGTAGTTTTATCAGAAGAGGGTTGATTGTGAACCGCGCAGAAACCTGGGGGCGGTGGTGGGGAAGGGGGGGTTGGAGGGGGACCAAAGCATGGAAATAGCAGAGGTGCAAGACCAGAAAGGAGGTGGAAGAGGGAAGAGAGAACACTGACCTGTCTGCGATGGCGAAGTGATAATCCCAAAGACACAGGAGATTCCATTGATCTTGAAGGCCTTGGTTTCCATGACATCAAACTGAGCAAAGTGTGAGCCAGGGGTGCCAGCCCAAAGTGGAGAGCACAGTACTCTATCAAGCTGTGGATGAAGGCCTTGTAGGTGGATAGGAGTTCCGGTGTGCCAAATAATGACTTTGTATGGTGGACGATGCCCAGTCGACGCTGGCTTTGGAGGCCAATGTTGAAATGTGTTTTAACCAAAAAGATCACGGCTAATAGTGAGACACAGGAGTTTGAATGGCTGCACCTCCTAAATAGGATTGTGAAGAAAGTCGATGGGGGTGTGGGTTGTCAGACGGTCCTTTTGGATAGAGATAGTGAGAATGTGTGATTTGTCAGGATTGAAAGACATTCCACGTGCTCGAGCAGCTTGCGAGTTTTTTTTTTCAAGGTCTGAAGAGAGGGAAGAGGCTACAGCCTACCTCTCTGAAGAATGAGGGATGTCAGGGCACAGGGTGGAGTCACCAGCAAATAGATAAAGAGGATTTTCCAGAGTCAGTGAGATCATTTATTTAGATTAGGAATAGGACACTGCCTTGGGGCACTCCATCCTTGATGGGGAGAGGAGATGAAAGGATTCCATTGAGAGCCACGTGTTTGCTACCAGAGTAGAGGAAGTCACGAAGCCATGTGTGGAGTTGGCCTTGGATGCCATAGACAGGCAGTTTGGAGAGCAAGGTGGGATGCCAGACTATCAAAAGCATGAGATATGTCCAGAGAGAAAGCCCTGAACTCATGTCTGACATTGAGGGCCTCCATCCATTGTTGGGTGAGCCGAAGCAGCATGACCAAGGTAGAGTGTCCTGGTCTGAAACCTAATCGGTGATCTGAGATGAGGTTGTTGGAGAAAAGGAAGGTTTTCATGTGAACTCCGATGATGGATTCCATGACCTTGCTGATTATTGGAAGTAAGCTGATAGGTCTGTAGTTGAGGGGATCTGTTTTTGTACCTTTTTATGCAGCACCTGTAAGTGCTGTAAGCCTGGTGATGGCTTAACAGTTAAGGTGGCTGGCTTGAATTCTAAGGGTTTTGAGTTTGAGCCCCTGCCATGCTGTTGAAATAACACCAGATGGGTTGACTCGGTCTGTCACACTTCTGAGGTCAAGAAAATGAGTGCCAGCTTACTGGTAACGAAGCACTGCATCAGCGGTACAGTCACGCATCCATAAATGATGCAACCAGCAGGCACAGGCTGCATACAAAACAACATGTAGTGCAGTAAATGTTGGCTGATTTCTAAGCAAATGTAAGATGACCGAGTGCAAATGACAGGGTGAAGGGCAGAGAGAGGATTCGCAAGAGCAGCAGCAGAGCAGGTTTTTCAGGACACGTGAGTTGATGCCATCCGGTCCAGTAGCAGAGTCAGAGTCGAGGATTGAATGAACCTTATCCACTTTTTCAGGTGCAAAAGACCCAGAGTCCAAATGAATTGTTACTCAATGACTCAGACGCGGAGTTGTGACCCATTAAACCAGAGATGGGTCATGAATTTAGAAGTCCTCCCCATACAGCCACGACTTGTCACCTTGTGAGTTTTTGATTTATTTTGATGGTCAGAACATCTGTGTTGCATCATCTTTGTGTCAAAACACACGTCCTGCATTGGCTGCATACCTATCACAAATATTTATTTGCAGAGGGTATCAAGGTGATGCCACATTGATGGGACTAGTGGTATACCTTGAGAAAGGTAAGGTGAAGTTTCATTAATCCCTTTGTACTTTTTAACTTATTAACTTTGAAAATATGTCCATGTCAACCATGAAATTATTTTCTTTTTGTTTGTTTGTTTTTTTTCAAAACAAGAATGGGGAAAGTCTCTAAGAGTCTAAGCTGACTAAGTGGGCTGTAACTTCGTCATTCATATGTATCACAAGGCTGCGGGGTGGCATCATTGACTGAGGGTGCTGCTGTGCCGCTGATGCAATGGCCCCTGCTGGTTCAGGCAAGAATTTGGAATTTATTTATGGTGCCGGCAATAGCTTGCCTACTCTTTGTGAGGACTGCCGTGTGATCTATAATATCCGCCAACTAATGCTGTGCAGCCAGGACGCCAAGTTTAACATCCATCCGAGGGACGGCACAAATATTGAATCGCCCTGCCTATGAAACACCGGGATGACAGTTTATAGCTGGGTCCGGATTCAAATCCAGGCTCAACAGCGTAGAGGCGAGTGTGCATACCTCTTCGCCATCCTGTCATTCCATACATGGGCTGTAACAACAGGCACAGAAAAGCACCCAGTTAGTTGATTAATGGAAGTCCACTTTGTGTTTTTTACACTGTTCTTCTAAGGCCTGGCCATGGAAGAGCTTGATGCCTAAATCGCATGCAAGACAAATCTTCAGTCAATGCTGTGGTTATTTTTTTATGAATTAAAGCCAATGATTAATTGTGGGATTTGATGCTGGGAACCTAGCGTCACATGAGCCATCGTTTCAGGGAGGGAGTGCTAATCTCATCAACTCAACCGAGTCGGTAAATCACATTTGAGCGTTGTGCAGCGGTGGTGAGCTATGTGTGGGATTTGGAACAATGGGGGGAATGACCTTTTTCCTATTAGTCCAGTAGAATTGCACTATAACCTGAAACAAATTGCAGTAGCTTTTTTTTATTGCTGGATCTTGTTCAGGGGGTCACTCTGAATGTCCCAATATAAAATCGGACAAAATAGGACCACCGGAAGTGCCCTAATTTGCATAAATTCAAAATGGCTGCCATTGAGCACTTGGGGGGCTGATATCTCCTAAACGGTGTGTTTTAGACCCCATAAATGTATTATTATCAGATAGGAAAGTGACCCCAAGGAATCCAAATATGTCGTCAAAATTTGTATATGACGTCATATATGTCAGAAATGACGTCATTGATATAATTTATGTTAAATTTATGTTTTCCTCAATGTTTTTGTAGGAAGTACATGTATGGCGTTCTTTGGAAATATCCTAGTCTGAAATATGTTCCATGAGCTATGCCTTGTACATTAACAAATTCAAATGTATACCTCCACAGAGTCTGTCCTATACATGTCCTGGCTTATTCACATGATGAGGTTTTACTTCGTCTGAATCAATATTGGTGGCAACATCCCCCTTAGTGCATGATGTCCCTTTGCATCCCGTGTATGATGGTGAACACTCTAAGCTATTTTCACGACAGCTGCAACGTAGGGTGTCACAATCACCCTTGCATCCGCACTGGATTATTTTCAACAGATATTCCGGTGCAGGAAGCAAGTCCATCTTGCTTGGCTGCATTCGACCATCTGACAAATGCCACCCCCAATCCGTTGGATTCAGTTCTTCTTTCCCCATCCAAACCTGGGCTTGATAGTAAACCCTCTGTGAGTAATATCTTGCTGCGTTGGATGTTGGAGGTAGCGTCTGTACTTGGACACTGCGAGCACTGGTAGCCACCTTTTCCGAGAACTTCCTGGCTCTCAGGTCATTCAGGCTTTCTTCCATCTTTCCACCACATAGAAAGACAAGAGCGCTCTCTCCTGCTTTATCTACATCCTCTACCCCCAACCTTTCTTGAGCCAACTTTAGAATTTGCGACTTAAACTCATGATGATTTTGGGATTTCTTCACGGGCGCTCCTTTCCCTATCCCAAATATCCTGGATGTTGTGTCGCATCCAGCAATGGCATGGATCACTGGCAAGAGACTACACAATTCTTTCCCCAACTGCTTCTTGAGGCAAACAATGTCCCAGACTCTCCTCTTCACCTCCTTCTCCCCACACTTGCGTTCTGACCTGAAGACGAGTCCTTTGCAATCATCACCGCAATAGAAACACAACAGTGCAAGAAGATCTGTATCTTCTCCTATTAGTTGCGTACATTAGACGTTGAACACCTTACAGCCGTTTTCACAATCAAGACATCAGCATCACCATCTGCGCTTCGGGTCTTGATGCCGTTTTCACCCATCTTTTCCATCAATAAATGTATAAAGCACTGCTTGTTCTCAGCATTTGCTAGAAAGTGTTCCTTTTTTGTAGTTAGTGGCATTTGGGGGGAAAAAGAAACTCGTGGACCAACAGCTCCCTTCGTTCTCCTCTGATGAGTAACATCTTTGGTGGAAGGGCCATGGGCGTATCCGTCAAATACTACAATGGCATTTTTGTAGTGCTTTTGGACATGGGTGATGTAGTGATCACAGATTTCCTCATAGGTGTCATCTTTCTTCCAAGGTATTCTGTAAAGGAGAGATCCGCCATCTAGTCCGTAGTACTCAGGGATGCGCTGTGGTGCATCTCCTCCAACTGCTGTTGGCGCACAGCTCTCAAGTGCATTGGCAAGTTGTGGCTTATTCGCTTCTTGCATAACTACGTTGGCATTAAAGAAGGACGCAGGATAGCTTGAGAGTTCGTGCTTGAACAGGCCCTTCAAATCTCTGTTTGGTTCACTGTTGGCAACAAGGAGCAGGCGCTGGAACAGCAGTTGTGGATCAGCTGGTACAGCAATGGCTTCGTTGCCTGCAGAGACCACCTTCTGACCCATTATTTTGGCGGTGTCTGCCTTCTTAAATGAATACTCGAACATATTCTGGCCAGACATCTTCTGTAGAATAGCTGAACCAACTTCTTCTGCTTTATGTGGGTTTGCTGAACTGTGTGCGACGACTCCAGTTGCAATGTTCCTGAGGTTGTCTGACTGGACAAGTGGATTTCGGTCTTGAAGGAATTTTGAGATTGTGTCGGTGTCTTTGCAGTCCCGGGCTTTTCTCGACGATGACATCTTTGTGCTGCTCGCTGGTGCAATAATGGGTCCCTGTTAGATTTTGCATGCTCTCATTTACAGATGCACATGCAGGCACAGCTAACAACCATCGTGTCTTCTGAGTTTCCTCCATGCCACGACATAAATACCCGCATAAATCTGATGTATTGTACAGATACACTCATGATCACCTGAACAAAGAGTCACCTGGCCGTTGAGTCCATTTACCTTAGGTGAAATGTGCTGGTGTAGGTTACCCTGATTGGGGGGGAGGGGGTTTGTTGTGTTGCATGTTGTGTTGCATAGTTTATTTGTCAATCCCGATGTATACTATATGATAAGGGAAAATGAACTCTTTTGAATTTGATTTGAATTTGTTTGACACCTATGACGTCATATATGATGCCTATGACGTCATTTCTGACATATATGATATCATATACAAATTTTGACGACATATTTGGATTCCTTGGGGTCACTTTCCTATCTGCTAATAATACATTTATGGGGTCTAAAATGCACAGTTTAGGAGATATCAGCCCCCCAAGTGCTCAATGGTGGCCATTTTGAATTCATGCAAATTAGGGCACTTCCGTTGGTCCTATTTTGTCCTATTTTATATTGGGACATTCAGAGTGACCCCCTGAACAAGATCCAGCAATAAAAAAAATATATTGCAATTTGTTTCAGGTTCAGCCATTCTGGGTTCTAAATCTACTGGACTATATGTTTTCTTTTTTTCTTGTCTGTGGCTTTCAATTTTTTTGAACTGTATCATAAACTGAAAACAAATGTCAAAATAACCTTTCCATTCGGTAAATAAACATGGCTGCCATAAGGATCAGTATCCATCCATCTATCCATTGGGACCATCCTCTGTGCAGAGCGTTGGTGCTGCTTAAGCAGTCTCATTGGTTATTTGGCACAATCCTGGATGGGTCGCTAATCAGAAACAGTATACCAACATGCTGGCACTCATTTTGCCGACCTCTGAAGGATGACAGGCCGAGTTAACCCCACCTGGTATTAATTCAACAGCTGAGTGGAATTTGAACTCGGGATCCTGGGATCCTAAGCCCACCTCCCGAACCATTAAGCCAACACCAGGCGTGAAGGGAAAATAGATGCAACAAAATACAGAAAAATTCTGGAGGAAAACCTGCTGCCCTCTGCAAGAAAGCTGAAATTGGGACCAAAGTTCACTTTTCAGCATGACAACGACCTGAAGCACACAGCCAAAGTTACATTGGAGTGGCTCAGGAACAAGAAAATAAATGTCTTTGAGTGCCCCAGTCAAAGCCCTGACCTAAATCCAATCAAAATTCTGTGGCAGGACTTCAAGATTACTGTCCATCAATGATCCCCATGCAACTTGACTGAGGTTGAAAAGTTTTGTGCAGAAGAATGAGCAAATATTGCCCAATCAAGGTGTGCAAAGTTGGTAGAGACCTATCCCAACAGACTCACAGCTGTAATTGCTGTCAGAGGTGCTTAAACCAAGTATTAACTCAGGAGGGTGGACATTATATGCCTGGTGTTGGCTTAATGGCTCGGGTGGTTGGCTTGGGATCCTTGGATCCTGAGTTCAAATCCCACTCGCCTGTTGAATTAATACCGGGTGGGGTTGACTCTGCCTGTTATCTTTCCGAGGTCGGCAAAATGAGTGCCAGCTTGCTGGTATCCTGTGTCGGAGTGGTGACCCGTCCAGGATTGTACCCACTCGCCAAGGAGACTGCGTAGGCCGCACCAACGCTCTGCGCAGAGTATGGTCCCAATGGATGGATGGATACTCTTCCATGAGCCTCAATTTTGTACAGAAACGGAGGTTAAATGCGAGCGTCGAGTTATTGCACACCCATTTGGGGATTGGTGCCCATGGAATCGAGTGGCAGAGATGAGCAATTATTATTATTATTATTTTTTTAATGTAAAATATTCTTTTTTTCATGATTTATTTCAGGATTGTCTGTTTTGCTGAAGGTAAGTTATCGCAATGAAATTTACCACTCGCGGACCATGAAGGATGATTTTGTTGCACAAGCGAAGAGTTTATTGCTATCACTGGAAAACCGCACTGTTCAGTGCCTGGAATGGACGATAATAAAATGATGCAATTTCACAAAAGGCCCGGTGGCAAGAAAGCCATTTGATTGTGTTGTGCAATGCCATTGCAAACTATTCTTGTCTGGGCAAAGTGGAGAAGCTGTGGTTTAAAACATTTTTTGTTTCCTCCGGTAAGCATTGCGTTGAGCACGTTTGGTGAAAACGAACAATGTAGGAAATACAACAGAGCTCTGGGACTGAGGGGGTGTGCATTTTAGCCGAGAGCCTCTTTCGGAATGCACGCCGTGCGGTATTGAAGTAATAGGACTTGACTCGTTATGGTGATACTTCCGTGCCTCCGCAGTCTCCCACTGGGAACAATTGACTACGCACGCCAGAAATGTCATTTTGAAGATGTCTGCACTTCACTTTACATTTTATCCTCGCATTTAATTTTCCTTTTCCTTTTATCTACTTTTCTTATTCTTTCTAGCTCGGTGTGAACGCGCAGGAGCAACGGGATGTAATCGAGTTGATGAATCCTGGAGGAAGCCTGGGTTTCGGTATCGTAGGCAACAAGGAATCGGGAATAACGGTGAAAACAATCCTTCCCGGTGGTGTTGCTGACAAGGTGAGGCTTCTGGTTGATCTCGTTTTTCTGTCGCTGTCACGGTTTAAAAAAAACCAGTCGTTATTGCATTTGAAACAAACTTTCACCTGTTTAATAAATAAATAAATGAAAGTGATGAGCATTTTTTTTTTTTTTTTTTATAAATAATGATTTTGTTGTGTTCATCATTTATCTCCTTTGCTTAGTTTTTCTTTTTCAGCTGTGTAAGAAACTTTTTTCTAATTGCAACTCGTTCTGTGCCAAGCGGTATGCTAATGGCATCCAAGCACTATTATCATTAATGGTGTGACATTGTAAAACTCGATGCCATTATAATCCCTCCGAGTCAGTTTCCAGCACATATTAGTTGTGAGGACATTCTTGATTAGATTGAGGTGGTAGAAACTTTGAAAGTGGGTTGACTTTAACCACCTGCCATGATTTGCACCACGTCTTTTGTTTGCTTAAAGGATGGCCGGCTTCGTATTGGTGATCGCATCCTGAGTATCGACGAGTCTGATATACAGGGTTTGAACAGCTCGGAGGTGATTGGAATTCTGCGAAAGTGTGGAACTCGTGTTCAGCTCGAAGTCTCCAGGCCGCATGCGTCTGATGTTCGGTGCATTCCTGCCATACCTGACTTACCTGCATCCTCATCTCCTATGCAGGTGTTATCCGTGTGCTTTTCCTTTTTGAGATTATAAAGAACCTCATCAAGTCCTGTAGTCAGTTTACCCTAATAACTAATATGACCTTTTTTATATGCCTGGTGTTGGCCTAATGGTTAGGGCGGTGGGCTTGGGATCTGAGGATCCTGAGTTCAAATCCTGCTCGGCTGTTGAATTAAGACCAGGTGGGGTTGCTCCTGCCTGTCATCCTTCTGAGGTCGGCAAAATGAATAGTGGCGACCCGTCCAGGATTGTGCCCAATAGCCCAGGAGACTGCTTTGGCAGCACCAATGCTCTGCACAGAGCGTGGTCCCGATGGATGGATGACCCTTTTTGCAGTGCTCTTACGTTTTTGTTGTTGTTGGTGTTGTTACTTTTCACAGAAAACATCAATTTAATTCAACCTCTCAGGGTTTAGTTTGGACAGGGAGTTTTGGCTTTCATCCATCTCGAATAACTTTAGGCTTAGTGTTCATTTTAGAGATTTTTCAATTTTCTTTCAGCATGGGAGAATTTCTGACAGTTGGAGATAAGCTGGTGGTTTTATTTTATTCCCTGGTGAATTTGAGGTCGTGTTGGTTTTCATTTTTCAGGCCAGTAAGAGAAAGGTGTGTATTGAGTTGGTTGAAGACTTGGGAGCAGTTTGTTCGTTCCTGTGTATATGAGGAGCTTGAAACGGTAGTTATATAAGGACGTGCATCTTGTCCTGGGGCAGGCTGCTTCCCCAGATTCAGGAGAGTATGATGAGATGGAGATCTTTGGTGTGGAACTGAGTAAAGACGAGCTCGGATTTGGTATCAACCTGTCAAGTTCTTCTGATGCAGGTAAGTGTGATCAGCATGAAAAATGGAATGGCTTCATGGTGCGACTTTTACTTTTCGAGCACTGTATACCTGAACACTTTGGGATTGTATGGGCTCTTTTTTTTTTTCAAGCTTCATGAAGAAAGATTTGCCTTTGGAACATGATGGCTGATTGCATGTTTTTATATTTTATTTTATTTTTCGAGTGACAAAATCCTATTGCGTATGAGCATCACAAAACTTGTCGGTAGCAGATGGATTATGGTACAGCTGGAATAGAAGAGCAATCTGAAGACATTAAGTCAGATTTACCATGCGAATCGTGTGTAAGGAAAAGCATGTGCCTCATTCCTCATTCTCATTGCTGCGACAAAGCAATGTCGTGCGTTGAATTTGACTATCAATTGTGAGTAGTGGCTTTACAAACCTGTAACCGCTCCCGGCCTGAAATTGATGATGAGCAGGTGATGCAGAGGACCTCCTGAAGATTCGTGGCAATGAATAAAGTGGTTGGCTGGACAGAATGCCAGTGGATGATATTTTTTAGTGAGATGTTTGACTCGTTCTTTGTTTCTGTTGCCAGGCGTGTTTGTCAAAAGCATTGTTCCTGGCTCTCCTGCGCACAAGGACGGTCGTATCGAATCGAATGATCGTGTCGTTTCAGTAAGTCTGTTGTTTTATTTTCACTTCACTTTTCTTTTCTTCGCTTGATTTAGGTTTTCCACTTGTTTGTTAGTTACCCCATGGTTTTTAGGAAAATGGGGCGACATTGTTATCGGGCGTCTCTGTCTTGTCTGTCTGTCCGTCTGTCCGGACGTCCGTCCATCATGCTTTATCTTCCTAAATGGGTGTGCAGAAATTCACCAAACTTTGGAGTTCTGACCACTACATGGTGAGAAGGTACGGGGAACAGCATCATTTGTAGCCTTGCCCCCTTAGGGTCGTGAGGTGTGGTCAAAAGGTCAAATACTGAAAAAATGAAATTGTGGACACATTTTAAAACGATCTTTTCATGAAACTTTGCACATGCAATGAGCATTGGGAGATGCATGAAATATGTAACGATTATTTTTTTGTATTTCACCCACGATTCATGTTCCAGGGGTGAGTACTTGGGGTCACAGGGGTCAAAACAAGATTTTTTTTTTTGTATTTCACCCACGATTCATGTTCCAGGGGTGAGTACTTGGGGTCACAGGGGTCAAAACAACATTTCTTTTTGTATTTGATCCACGATTCATGTTCCAGGGGTGAGTACTTGGGGTCACAGGGGTCAAAACAAGATATTTTTTTTGTATTTGATCCACGATTCATGTTCCAGGGGTGAGTACTTGGGGTCACAGGGGTCAAAACAAGATTTTTTTTTGTATTTCACCCACGATTCATGTTCCAGGGGTGAGTACTTGGGGTCACAGGGGTCAAAACAAGATTTTTTTTTTTTGTATTTCACCCACGATTCATGTTCCAGGGGTGATTACTTGGGGTCACAGTGGTCAAAACAAGATTTATTTATTTATTTTTTTTCAACTCAAAATTTGATATTCGGTCATTCTTGGTGGAACGTTTTGCCATCTTTCAACTTTTCTTTAGGTGGGGAATGTTTGGATTTGCGATGGCGTACCATTGACTTTGGTGTAGTTTTATTTTGTCAGGTCATGTTTCAGGGTTCACTGACAATCTGCAACAAGTTTTCCCAACCCAGACATATAATCTCACTTTTAATACAAATTTACTAACTCTGGCAATTAACTCCAATTTGGATTGTGAGGCTGTAACTGTGACTCAAACGTTTTCTCTACTGTACTTGGTTAAGTTCCTATATATTGTAGCTCTGTGGAGAGAGAGAGAGAGACAGAGAGAGAACAGATGGTATGAGTACTTTACTTTCAATACCACATTCAAAGCATGTCAGCAACAATTGTAGCAAACAATAACATATTTATTCTGCTAGATTGTGCAGTCGTATTGAACCTTGAGGGAGGGGGTAGGTGACATTTTAGCATTATGGAGTGGACACTGCCTGCCGAGTCTTAACCCCCTCTTCGCATCAACTCTGTGGATCATACTCCAGTGCTGCAACGCAGGAGCACTGTGTTGTAAATCCATTTGCATTGCCTTGAAAACAGCGGATCAAACTCATGAGATGTCCGCATCAAATTAGCCGGGACTCGTTCACATCGACCGGACCTTCTCCGGATATGTCGCTAGGTTACCAGTCACGCGTAGCTCGCCAGATATCACCGCATGAATGGACCGGAAATGCTCTTCGCCTATTGCTCGATCAAACGTGTTTTAACCCAAGTGGTGAATAACCCGAACTGTCGGAATAATCAAAACATGCAAGTGCAGCTCACCAAGACAGAACCAACGTTTACAAATGGTGTAATGTATAACCTCACTCGTAAGTGGGGTGAATTTTATTTGCATTAACTAATTAATTCATTAATTTTTTTTTATTGGATAGTTGTTTCGTTATCATAATAATGGTTCACAAAAGTGTAATATATATCACCATTTTCTGCATGTAATTTGTTTCAGTTTATTCACAAAAGCGTGAAAAATGAAAACGTTCCGGAACACCCAAACTTCCACCAAGACAACAGCTGTTTCACATGCGGCAGCTCGATCGCATTTTTAGGATTAGGGTGTCGCTCTGATTTGATACCTGCCTGCTTGCCATGCTCGTGGCATGCACATGCAGGTAGCTGTAGAATGAACTCTGACCTTTATCACTCCACATCAAATGTCTGCATTAAATCGAGGAGCCATTCACATCGCCGTTACTCTGGTATTGAAGCAGAGCAGACAGTGGCTTGAACTACTCGGTCATAAACTATTCTCCAGTATGTCCCTTCACATCAAAATCCACTCCTTGCTTTGTTGTTTCAGTGTTGATGTCGAATTCTGTCACTCGAGTTCATGCAACCTTTTGAGGGTGGAATTGTACCACGTTTCAAGCAGGCAGTGCATTGCCATCTCATGTTTCATGTCATTCCCCATCATGAACCACAATCTTCATGTACCCCACAGCCCCCATCCCAATTATCCACAGTTAACCCAACCCTCTTACTTGCAGGTTGCAGTGTTTCCTTCTCTCTTGTCCCTCATATTTTCCTGTTCAGTCATTCTCTTGCTTTTTGTGTCCCCCACTGTCAGTTTGTTGCTTTTTGTGTCCCCCACTGTCAGTTTGTTGCTTTTTGTGTCCCCCACTGTCAGTTTGTTGCTTTTTGTGTCCCCCACTGTCAGTTTGTTGCTTTTTTCTCTCCGTCAGTTTCCATGAGCCTCGGTCTTGTGTCGAAAAAAAAAAAAAAAACAAAGAAGAATTAACAAGCGATTGTGGTGAAGTGTAACCCTCCTGAGCAAATCATCAATTCTGCAATGTCAAATCTTGACTATAAAAAAAGTTGTCATGAATGTAAAAATTTCAGTTTGACCGATTTCATATACAGATGATATAAATGAAAGTCTGCATTTTATATACACACACACACACACACACACACACACACACACACACACACACACACACACACACACACACACACACACACACACACACACACACACACACACACACGCTCGCTACGCTCGCCTCTCCACACGTCATTGCAGAGATTGACGTCACAGATTTGCTGTGTTGTCATGATTTACACTAATCATAATAAAAACATTTCTTTTGTACAAATTTATTTTAAATATTGGTGATATTATATTTATTTGTAAATTGTTTGTAATACAAAAAGGGTCCAAGTCTTTTAAATGGTCAAGGGTCGAAGCTGCCTAATCTGTCTGAAGGGTGTAAGGGGTCGAAAGGGTCTTTTGGGTCTTCAGGTTCTTTTAGGTTTTTAGGGGTCCTCGGGAACGTAGGTCTTCGTGGTCTTTTTTGGTCTTTAGGGTCTTCTTGTGTCATCAAGGTCTTTTGGGGCTTTGGGGTCATCAGGATCTTTGGAGTCTTTTGCATTCTCGGGGACTTTTGGGTCTTTGAGGTCTTTTGGGGTCTTGAAGGATCTTAAGGGTCTTGGTCTTGAAAGGTCTTCAACGGTCAAAGGGATCTCAACAGTCTAATGCATCAAACCGTGCATCTAATTAATAGACATACGTGTGTGACGTCAGGATGCCACTGACGTTCAAAAAGAACGGAATTTAATTGACGCACGTGCAATCGGCAACTGATGTAGAAACAAACATTCCAAGAGTACGTCATTATGTTGACATTTGTGTAGTCTGCATCCAGCATTCAAACAGCACTTGATTCATAGGCATATAGTCTTCCGGAGGGCTTCACTCACTGTACTGACCTTGCTTTTCATTTATAGATATATAGATGCACTAATTTTGCTCTTCCATGAGAAAAGAATTTCTTACTTCCATGAGCCGATACTATATCCCTACTCGCGCGGGCCCACGCGTTATTCTCACCCACACTTTATTCTCACCCGCATGGGCCCACGCGTTATTCTCGCCCACGCGGGCCCACGCGTTATTCTCGCCCACGCGGGCCCACACGTTATTCTCGCCCACGCGGGCCCACACGTTATTCTCGCCCACGCGGGCCCACGCGTTATTCTCACCCACACTTTTTTCTCGCCCACACGGGCCCACACGTTATTCTCGCCCACACGGGCCCACGCGGGCCCACACGTTATTCTCACCCACACGGGCCCACACGTTATTCTCGCCCACGCGGGCCCACACGTTATTCTCACCCACACGGGCCCACGCATTATTCTCGCCCACACGGGCCCACACGTTATTCTCACCCACACGGGCCCACGCATTATTCTCGCCCACACGGGCCCACACGTTATTCTCACCCACACGGGCCCACACGTTATTCTCACCCACACGGGCCCACGCATTATTCTCGCCCACACGGGCCCACGCATTATTCTCGCCCACGCGGGCCCACACGTTATTCTCACCCACGTGGGCCCACGCATTATTCTCGCCCACACTTTTTTCTCGCCCACACGGGCCCACACGTTATTCTCGCCCACACGGGCCCACGCGGGCCCACACGTTATTCTCACCCACACGGGCCCACACGTTATTCTCGCCCACGCGGGCCCACACGTTATTCTCACCCACACGGGCCCACGCATTATTCTCGCCCACACGGGCCCACACGTTATTCTCACCCACACGGGCCCACGCATTATTCTCGCCCACACGGGCCCACACGTTATTCTCACCCACACGGGCCCACACGTTATTCTCACCCACACGGGCCCACGCATTATTCTCGCCCACACGGGCCCACGCATTATTCTCGCCCACGCGGGCCCACACGTTATTCTCACCCACGTGGGCCCACGCATTATTCTCGCCCACACTTTTTTCTCGCCCACACGGGCCCACACGTTATTCTCACCCACGCGGGCCCACACGTTATTCTCGCCCACGCGGGCCCACACTTTATTCTCACCCACACGGGCCCACGCATTATTCTCGCCCACGCGGGCCCACACGTTATTCTCGCCCACGCGGGCCCACACGTTATTCTCGCCCACGCGGACCCACACGTTATTCTCACCCGCACGGGCCCACACGTTATTCTCGCCCACGCGGGCCCACACGTTATTCTCGCCCGCTCGGGCCCACACGTTATTCTTACTTGTGGGATAATTTTATCTTCATTGTCCTCGTAGCACAACTGTTTTGAACCTGCTGTGGTGAAGCCAACTTTCATAATGTGTTTATGCTGGATCTTTTTATTGCACAGGAGCCAATCTTAGCTTTTTTGGAGTTTAAATGTTTGAGTGCTGTTGGCCACGATCGTGGCCTCAATGGAACATGCTGTTGGCCAGGATCATAGCCCACTTCTTTGTTCAACTATCTGTATTGTTTATGCCTATTCAAGTGTTTCTTCCTGTGGTTGCCTTAGAAACAACTAGCTGAAGTTCCTGGCGTTGCCCGGGGAAATTCCATGAAATATCTATTAACTATTTCCTGCAGAACAAATTAGGGAATATTGGCCTTTTCGTTTTGTATGAAAAATTCAATCTTTGGCATTGCAAAATGCCTTTGGACTGCTTTCCCCTATTTTACTCCTTTTTATTTTTTTTATTTTTAAAAAAATATAACAAATCACGACAACCTCAACAGAGATCTTCACAATACATCTTACTCGATTGCTCCTGGGGGGTGGGGGGGGACAAAAAACAACCCCCCAGACAGTGAATTGGTACAAGACCCGATCAGGCCTGAATATGTGATTTTGTTTTTTCAATTTTTATTTTATTTTAGCCAAACATAGCCCTTGACTTTCCTCTGGATGAAAGAGGAGGCCTTGTAGAGTTTGGTTGAACTGGTTCATGTGGGGTCTGAATGCATAATTGAACAATAACAAGAGCAATTGGGGATTGCAGACCCTCACCATGACTTTTGTGTGGTGTTTGTTTACTGGAACTTAACTTGTGTTTTTGTAATCTATATATTATTTCTCTTAACGTCTGCGTGTAATTTGATGCATCTCCTCCAAAACTGCCAGACGGATTGTCACCACTTTCGGCATGCGGGTGCTCCGTGGTCGAATGAACAGCATGGGCCATGTGAGATCGTGCCAGACGGACACATTTAGGAATTTTGGGCGGTTTTCTAATTTTTATGTTAGTTTGCATGGCGACGTGTGACATCACCACTGAGAGGCGTAATTCCGTCATGACATCATCGGTCATTCGCTGACGTCATCACATCTGTCGTCGACAGACCGTCACCGCCGAGAGGCGTAATGCCACTCCTAGAAAACAGCGTCTGCAATGTAAAACCCTCTTCTGCACATGCTGACTACCTCAGAAGGTGAATTTGACACAAAAAAGTAACAAGAAACATTGTATATAAAGTAAACATTTGTTTTAAAAATATATTATTTCCATTAACGTCTGCGCGTAATTTGACGTTTCTCAACCGCCATCATTACCTGTGTTGTGTCTTGCGTGTGTGGTCTTCAAATTAAAGCGTCCAGCAGTGTTCGATCGTCGGATGTGTGCCAAAAAGTGCCGTTCATTGAAATTTGCATTCTGATTCTCGGTCACCCTCCTCTGCTCCTGTTCAGTCTAGGGTTCGGCCTATATCATGTTAAACTTGCCCCATCAGACACCAACCTTCCAGTCACACTGCAGAGGATGCAATTTCCAGTCAGACTCGCATACTCGATGACCATAAACAAATCCCAGGGCCAAACATTTGACAAACTCAGAATATACCCCCCAGCCCCCGTGTTCTCCCATGGCCAACTATATGTTGCATTTTCACGTGCAAGAGGTTACTCCTATATATCTATCAAAGTGGACAATAATTCCTCACAATGACTATTCAGCAACAAGACACTCACCCAAAATGACATCTACAGGGAGGTCCTTTAGAAAACTAAGGACAGGTAACCATAGTGCATCACATCCCTAATGACACCCTCCCCAGCTTCCCATAACATCAACTATTATGCCTCATCCACATTTTGTCACCCATTCAACTCTGTGCGGAGCACGGGGATATGCTAGTCCATAATTAATAAGAGACGTAACTAGAACTACCACTTTACAGTAAAACTGCTGTCAGTGATCACTGAGTTCCAAGACGTCCCGCTTTGATGCAACCCCGCTTTGATCGGGCACCTGACCCTGGCCTATGACGTTTATTATGATTCAATTGAATTCAGAATGGGATTAAAATAAATTTAATTCAAATCAAATGGAAGACCAAATGGGTACAGTTCTGCATTGGAGTAATCAGAAGGAACCTGAACAAGCAAAAAGCGAAGATGAGGTCATCAGGATGAACCTCAATCGGATTTGGGTTTCAGCTGCAACTACTCTACCTTCAAACCCATCCAGGAGCAGTCAAATGAGCCTTACTCAAAAAAAAAATTCAAAAAATAAACCAGTTTCAAAAATAATAAATAATTCTCGCTGCCAAACCATGCATCGGAACAGGCTGAAATTTAAAACGTATTCCCGATCACTCCTAGATAATAATTGTGAAGTTTCACGTCGATTGATGAAGCGTTTCAAGAGAAATATATTTTCGAATTGTTACTCAATCCAATATGGCTGCGAGACCAGATGACATCAATTATTTGTGAACACCCTGGTATCCCCAATGCTTGGGGAATATGTGTAAGAGGTTTCCCCTCGATCTGTCCAGCTGTTCTGGAGAAGAAGATTTTTATAGGTTTTTTGGGGGTAAATCCAATAAGGCTGCTAAACCATGTCACCTATGATGTCACAGGTGTGAACGCTTTGTTCCCATTGGATAGGCAGTCATATGTGTAAAGTTTCACCTCAGTCTGTTCATCCATTTCAGGGAATATTTGTGAAGGTTTAAAAAAAAAAAAAAAAAAAAAAAAGGTTGCTGAACTACATGACCGATGTCATCACTTTTTTTTATTCTGTGGACCAATTTATCCTGAGTTTACCCTCAAAAATTTTCATCCTGATCAGATGTAGCATTCTATGTATGCAATGTGACATCATTATGAAGCCATGTGACATCATAAAAAAATATTTCACACTTATTCCTCATGAAGAGTACTTGCCGTGTACCAAGATTCAATTTTTTTCCATGGTACGGTTTCAGAGATCGAGGTCCAATTTTTTTTTCCTTCTTTTCCTTCGTGACTGCTACACCACATGACCTATGATGTCATAATTATCATTATACATTCTCTATGAGTACTCGCTCCGATGGTGAAAATGGTGCGTCAATCTGACGAGCGGTTGCAGAGAAAAACACATTCTCTGCAGACAGACAAACGGACTCGAATGCAATACGCTCTCCGTTGGCAACAAAAAACTTTCTTCTTTATCTTTTTATATATTAGATACAGACGTTTTATTCATTTTGCGTTCTGGAAAAATTCAGCACTTGTACAGTTAAAGCATCTTTACAAACTGAATTGTCTGCCATTCAGTTGGCAATTCGAGTTTATCACATATTTTTAATTTGGAAGATTTTATCCTTTTCATTTCACTCATTCAGATTTTCTTCAAAAACATAATGATTGCTTTCGCAACATGATGTCGAAAATATTTTCTTGTGTCGAGCCATCTCATCTTCAATCAGGTATCGAGCCCTTCAGTGTTGTGGGACCGGGAAGCACGTGACGTGCCGGATATTGCCGCGTGGGCGCTGGCCAACAGAATAAGTCTAACACGCTATCCTGTCTGTGGTCCACGCAATCAAATCCTGATAGGCAGCTGGGACAATAACGCATTTAAAAACATAAACCCTTTGAGCTTTGTGCAGGCTGCGGATATGTTTTGTTAGATTGCATAAAGATGGAAGAACTTATGCTTTTGAATGCGTGTTCTCATCCTAAGATACAAAAAATTTACTCATTCTGAGAACAGCAAGTTTTCAAAAAAAAAAAAAAAATTTTAAGTTCATAAGTGAAAAATATTAATGTATTGTTATTAAAACAAGATCACATTCACAAGTGCTTTGTATTTTAAAATATATATGCAATAACATAAGATGATGGTAGTTGGGAAAGCCTTTCTTGTTTTAAAGTACCACAACATACGTTTTTTTTTTTTATTTTTTTTTTACCCCACGCACGCGAAGTGGAAAGTGGTGTTAAGCAATTGGTTCACTTTGTCTGTCTGTCTCTGTCTGTCCATGTACAAACAGCACTTACGCTCGAGGAACAACTTGATTTCTATTGAAAGTTATATTTTGATCACAAATCGGAACATGAATTGGAAACCGAACCTGTAGTTTAACAGTAATTTGGCTCTGAATTTGTCCCAATTGCGCATACGCAGTGAGAGATGATTTTTTTTTTTTTTTTTTTTTGTAGTCTGTCTGCCTGTCTGGCAGTCAAACAAAATTGAAAACCATTCCAAACAGGTTTTTAGCGGCATTATAGAGGACACAAACAGGCATGAACAACTAATGTAACGTTAAATAAGGTATTATGAAAAGATCCCTGCATCAACGGTGGTAAACTTCCCATATATATATATATATATATATATATATATATATATATATATATATATATATATATATATATATATATATATATATATATATATATATATATATATATATATATATATATATATATATATATATATATATATACAACCTTTTAAATCTGTATTTTAATTTAATTATATACCTGTACTTGAACACTGTGGAACACAAATCTCCTTATTATCACTTTCAAAAACTTTTCATTTCGCAGTACTTGGACAAAAATTAGGAAATTTTGCGTCATTTCGACCAATAAAATTCATGTTTGTAATTTTATTTGAAGATCACTAACTGAAAGCCGAGGCTGTTCAAGCAAAGGAGATTCCCCCCTCACCCTTGCATTATGAGTACTTGTAATAGACGGTGAGTGAATTTTTGAGCAGCATTTACCAAATACTAATACTAGCTCTTCCACGAGCCTCAACAATATGTACAAAAATATATGTATACCGTGAAACCCCGACATTTGCAGACACAACATTCGCAGACCTCGCGTATTCACAGTTTAGAAAAATGTGACCTGCTTCTACATCCACGGCCCCTGTGCTTCAGCTAATCACAGTTTTTTCGGGCGCATAAACCATCTCCCACTAGCAGCGTGCATGAAGTAGCTCTAAAGCCATCTCCCACCAGCCACGTGCATAAAGCTGCTCTCAAACCATATCTAAATCCACCCTCCACCAGCCACACACATAAAGCAGCTCTTTGAGCGCATAAACCACTCCCACCACCATCCCCCACAAACAATGGTCAGATTACCCACCTCTCCTCCATCTACCCACAACCCCTGCATGGCTACTTATGCGCAGGGTGTCCTGGGTCTCATTCTTCCTTCTTGTCCCGCTGCCTTAACCTGCTGTGGTTCCTCGTGCTCATAGACTTTTGCACTCCTTGTTTGATCATGGTTCCGAAGTGTAAGAGTAGTGCAGGAGATATGTCTGCTCTCAAGAGGCAGGAAAAAAAAGTCATGAGCCTGAGCCACAAAGTGCAGCAACTAGACCGACTATCAAAAAGTGAGAGTGTGGCCTGTGTGGGCAGGCATTCTGTCGTGAGCGAGTCGACTGTCCGTTACATTAAAAAAAAAAAACAGAAACAAGGGGATTCGTGAAAGTGTCGCAGTTAATGTAGTACCCATCACCAAAGTGGTTACCAGGTCAGAGATATTCACATAGAAACAATGGAGAAGATATTAAATATGTGGTAAGATGACAATGCCCAGAAAAACATGCCTTCAAGTGGATCTCTGCTTCATGAAAAGGCAAAGTGCATGTACGATCATCTGATTGGTGTGGGTGGTGCTGCAAACACGAGTGATGCACTTAGTGATGAGGGTACAAGTGATGTGTTTACGAGTGGCCTCTGACCCTTCGTAGCTAGCAGGGGATGGTTTGACCTCTTCAAGAAGCGGTATGGTCTCCACAATGTGAAGCTCACAGGCGAGCATGCCTCAGCGGACCACGATGCAGCTGAAACTTTCCCTGCTCAACTCGCGTAGCTCCTTGTGAAGAAGGGGCATACCAGAGCTGGTCTTCAATCCAGACGAGACCGGCCTGTTCTGGAAAAAAAATAGCCACGAGAACTTTCATCTCAAAGTGAGAGAGAGGACAGCATTGGGGTCCAAGGCTGCAAAGGATCAGTGATTTCTTCTTTTTTGCACCAATGCCAAAGGGGACTGCATGATCAAACCGATGGTGCTGTACCGTTCCCTAATCCCACATGCTCTCAAGGCCAAAAATAAGCACACTCTGCCCTTATTTTGGAGGGACAACAGAAGGGTGTGGGTACAGCTGTCATCTTCATGGAATGGTTCCACAACTGTTTTGTCCCTCAAGTGGAGAGGTACCTGGCAGTAAAGAACCACTTCTTCAAGGACCTCCTGCTGGTGGCCAACGTTGCTGGCCACCCCGCGGTGCTGAAAGTGACCCATCCCAATGTTGAGGCCATCTTCCTGCAACCCAACATCACCTCCCTGATCCAACTGCTCAACCAAGGGGTAATTTCGACGTTCAAAACTTTATTATTCCCACCGCACCTTCCGTCGCATCTTGGATGCTATGGAGTCAGACCCTGAACTTACAATTGGGAAATGTTGGAAGGAGTTCAACATAGCACACTGCATCAATGCCATCAAAGACTTGCTGGTTGAAGTGAAGGCCTCCACCATCAACACTTGTGAGCAAAACCTATGGTCACAGGCAGTCAACAACTTCAGAGGTTTTCCCGACACCACAGAAGAGAGGCCGAACATTTCCAGGTTGACACGGGAGTTGGGAGATGAAGGCTTTGACGATATGGGGCTTGAGGAATTGGAGGAACTGACTGAGGAGGAGTTGAAGACCATCAAGGTTTCCAATGAGGAAGAGGAGGGCAGTGAAGAGGAGAAAGAGGTGTTTGAGGCCCAACCTGACCATGAAGTTCCTGATTGAGGTGCTGCAGGATTTGAGGGCAGTCGCTGACCGGTTGCAAGATGCTGACCCAGTGACGGAGCGGTACCTCTGGTTCAAGAGTGGGTTGGATGATGTTTTGCTCCCTACAAGGACCTCCACAGAAACCTGCAGCACTCAGCAAAACAGCTGTCCATTACCCATGTTTTTTTGCTCCAGCTTTTCGTCCATAACACCATCAGCTCCCTCACCTGCATCCCTTTCAGTGCACGACTCATCAGCACCTTCACCTGCGTCCTCTTCAGAGGAGTTCACTGGATTCTAAAATCATCATCGTCGTCGTCATCGTAACAGTACCTGCTGCTGTTTTTTTTTTTTTTTTTTTGGGGGGGGGTTATTTGTTCGGATTGTTTATGAAACCAATCATGTGCATTCGTGTTCGTACAATTTCAAAATTTTCCTTTATGAATTACGAACCACCAGGAACTTATCGCCCTTTTTCTCATTGAAACAATGTCCCGACATCCGCAGGGGAGAAACGTTCCTGAAAAATGCCATGAATGTCAGGGTCTTTTGATATATATTAAATGGTCTGATTGCAATTCTCTATGCTATAACCATGACAAATGTTGGAATCGTTTTCGTAACAATAATAATAATATTAATGCAGTAACTCTTGTCTCCTGCCAGGTAAATGGAACAAGAATTGGTTCCATGAGCAGAATGGATGCCATTCAGACACTTCGGAACACTGACCAAACAGTGTGCCTCACACTGGCTAGACCGAAGAAGGAAGATCAACAGGAAAGTCAGAACCTTGACACGTTGGATGGGCTGGACCACAGCATGAACACCCTCACTCTCGTGCACGAACAGTCTGTAGATGAAGAGTTTGACAGTGTTGAAGAAG
This sequence comes from Eptatretus burgeri, assembly GCF_056783735.1. Lineage (NCBI taxonomy): Eukaryota > Metazoa > Chordata > Myxini > Myxiniformes > Myxinidae > Eptatretus > Eptatretus burgeri. The sequence goes on from NC_140966.1 coordinate 65,527,216, forward strand.
ATGCAGACGTTTCTGTTTCCACTTTGCCCTTTCCGAAGCAACCCACCACTCAGGTGAGTAAACAGTTCAACATTATTCCAAATGCTATTTTATAACTTCAAAGTCTTGCTTTGGGTATCCCTCAAACCATTATACTGAGTGTAGCTGTGCCTTGCCAAAAAAAAAGTCTTTAACCGACAGTTTGCCCTCATATTTTGGAACACTTTAAGGTATATTTTTCATTTTGCATAATGTGGCATTCATTCATAAATCTTCAGGTATGTGTGTCATGTGGTGAGGTGAGTAATAATGAGGCTCTTCCCTCTTCTGAAGCATTTTTTTTTTCTGACAGCCATGTCACTCTTTTGACCTCTTGCAGCATCACCAGTGGGCCTGACACTTCAAAATCACCAAGTGTTACTCCAGCTACTACTCAAACCTTTTGTATGTCGACTTTACTTTGTTTAGGTTATAGGTGCCAATTTGTATTGTTTTCCTTTTCCTTGTTTCATGGAAGAGTGAGGTGACAGAACAAAAAACTACAACGGCACTTGGTAGATCGCGTACCTCCGCGAGGCTGAAGAGTTTACGTTTTGTATCCCACTGATGGGCTGGATCTGGATACAGACCTGAACCAAAATCTAATCTGCTCGTTTTTGTGTCCTGACCATCTCATCCACATTGTTTTGTCATCAGTCGTCGACAACCTTTTGCGATAGCATGCTATACAGGTATCCCCCGCTTAACGAGGTGGTGAAGTACTTTTACAACTCCTCGTTATGTGAACCTTCATTATGCAGGAACTCAGTTTCCATTATTTCTAATGGGAAAGATTACACTTTGCTTCCTTACCTTCGTTTTTTTTTTGGGGGGGGGGGGGGGTCTAAAAGCAAAGCTATATGTTTGGTATAAAGATGGTTTTAGTTTGAAGTGACGTTATAATATTAATATTCACCTAACAATAGAGACAGTACCACAATAATGAAGTTAATTCAGTTGTGACACTTACCAAAACGATCTGAGTCCATGTATCTGTACAAGAAGGCTGCAGTGGCAGGTCGTGGAGGAGATGGTTATTCTTTTTTTTTTTTTAACCCTTTCATTCTGAAAAGATAATTATTCGCAAGCCTTCTCAGAAGTTAATCCCCCCATTGAAAAGTTAATCGGTGGAAAAACGTATTTTACTTATCGTCGCCACGGTAGTGACATTGCACAATCACCATGACACTTTGATGGCTCCTTCGCTGCAGCGAATGAAGACCTTGTTAATTGATGAGTAGTCCTAAATGAGACTAGTCGTTGTAGCGAATCTTCACGATGCGACCCCGCGTTAAACGAGGGATACCTGATTATCATTTTTGGACCCATCTCTCAATGGTGAAGAATCAGTTGAAAAAAAAAGAAATTAAAGTCTCGTTTCTGGATATGGATTCGGATCTTCATCAAGATCAAATCCATTCGTCCTTCTCACACACCCAACCTGTCCACCAAGTTTCGGCCGAATCCATCCATAACTTTTTGAGATCTCGTGCAAAATATCGTTTTTGTGAAGCATCACTTAAAAATTGTAGTATCCAGATTTGGATCTTCACCAAAGTCTAATCATTTCGTCCTTGTCACATACCCAACCTCTCCACCAAATATTCATTCTAATCCGTCCACAACTTTTTGAGATAATCTATTCACAGACAAACGTGGCTGAAAACATAACCTCCACCCACCTTCGGTGGCGAAGGTAAAAACAGCCAGACACAATAAACAAGGGCAATGATGAACCAGGAGAGATAAGAGGGACATGGGAAATGCAGAAACCTGCAAGAAAGGGGTTATAATAGGTGTTACAAACATCAGTAGGAATGGACCATGGCATGAGATGGTGGTTGACCACAAACCTGAAGCTTTGGAGGGAAGAGTGGGATTGAATAGCCTCAGGAAAGCAGCTCCACAAACTGCAGAAAGGAGGATCAAAAAGGTGGAGGGAGGTATAACGTCTTGATTTTGGGGGTTTAAAATGGAGGGAGTAACTGGAAAAAATTTAAAAATATATAAATAATGTATGTTGGAGGAACTAGGGAGGCTCAGAGGACAGAGCAGAGGGAGCAAGAATGGAAGGGAAGAAGTAAAAGACAGGCCACAAACCTTTCTACACTGACATCAACAAGCCCTTTGCTTCTGCTTCATTGTGGGTGATGCAACCAATGTTGACAGCTAAAAATTCCACAAAATCCAGGATGGGGATGTGATATGAGTGCAGCAGCTCATATGGAAGAGCAGTACTCGATTGAGCTATGATCAAAGACATTGCTGGCTCTGAGTATATCTGATATTTTGATTAATCACAACGGTGGAGGATGCCAAGTCTGCAGCTGCATTTGGGTGTCGGCTTTGATAAATGGTCACCCCAGTCGTGACTGATTTCTTAGCCTATCGGTTCAATAGAACAGACTGAATCCTTTCCAATGGCTGACAGGGGAAATGGGTGTTGCTTGTTTGACTATCGTCCCAGATTCTGCGGACAAAGATATAGTTTGTATTGTCATGTAGACAGGGCTAGATTATGAGATTTGCCAGGGTTGAAAGACTTGTTCCATTTGCCAGCCGATAATTTGTACATCAGCAGAAAATGATGCAGCTGCTCCATGCCTTTCAGTGCGATGAGTGCTGTTCAGCACAATGAGAAATCATTTCCCAAAAAGGAAGACAGATACAGACACACAGACAAGCCGGTAGGCGGACATGGGTAGCCGATCAAGTCGAATTTAGTCGTTTTTCAGCCGTTACTAGCCAACAAAAGCGTCCATAGCAACGGTTCTTTCTCACACATAACTAGGACATACCATGAACCTACCATACCAGTTTCATGTATATCTGACTCATAGTCTCTGAGATATAATGAACTTCGTTTTGTTTTATTGTTTTCGACCAGGGTTCATTCAAAGTCTATCTTCTCCGACAGTTTTCATAGGATCCTGCTGGAAATTTTTGACAATATGGCTGAATGTACTGCCCACAGTCGCTCGTGGCCCGATTTTTGATTTTCGGAGGGAAAAAAAATAGATTTTTTTTTGAAAATTTCAAAGTCCCGTTTCTCGGCAACGGTGGTGTCCATAGCAACGGTTCTCATTTGCACACAACTAGGTCATGGTATCAACCTACCAACCAAGTTTCATCGAAATCGCCATTGTATTAACGGAGCACTGGACCGAACAGAGACAGACAGACAAACATATCGACGGAAATACTGATAATAAGGGTAGACTAGATCGACTACCCAACACACAGACACACCAGAACATTGGATAAGTCGTTTATGCACATGAAGAATAAGACCGGACCCATGAATGCCCGAGGCACTCCATCCTCCACTAAGAGAGAAGAGAAAAGGATTCTGTTTATCTCTACAAACTGACATTGTGAATGGAGGAAATGTCAAAAATCCAGGTCGGCCTTGTTTGCCACAAGCAGAGAGGTTGACAAGCGAAGTAGGATGCCAGAATGTCTAATGCCTGAGATATATCCATGGATATGATCCTGAACTCTTGATTTGGGGTTGAGGGGAGAGGGGAGGGGGAAGTTGAGGATTTGATGCTAGGGTTGGGCACACAGACTTTTTCTCTGTTGTCCCGTTCAAAGGAGTTTTTTATGGCCATTTTTCACGCTGATCACGAATCCGTTGAAATTTTTGACCTAGGATGATGTCTTATGAAGACATCATGCCCTAGTAAGCCATAATTATCAAATTTTACCTGAAAAGTGGGTAAATTTGGCGGCCATTTTGAATTTTTGCATTTTACCAACCCAAGACATCATCCTATGTCAAAAAGTTCAACGGCTTCGTGATCAGCGTGAAATTTGGCCATAAAAACCACTACTTTCAAAGAAAGTATGGTTGTATGCCCAACCCTATTGATGCGAGGTGGGGGTGGAATTGACGTCTTTGTATTGGGGGGAGGGGGAGGGAGTTGAGGGCTTGTGGTTGGGGGAGTTGAGGACTTGGAGTTGGGGTGGGGGGGGGCAGTTTAAGATTGGGGAGGGTGGGGTTAATTTTTAAAAAGCAACATCTTTGAATTTAATTATGTGCTTTAAATATTTGAAATGTCGACTTTAATATTGAATTCACACCTTCTTAAATAATAAATGCTTTAAATTAAAATCTTTAAACGCAGCTGGACAAGATTAAATCCCCATGATGCGTTTACTCTTCTTTGCATGATATTGTCACATTGTACATTGCGTGGAGTTTCCACAGGTACCTGCTGGTCTTTATTATTATTCTTACTGTGCTGCAAATAACCTCAGCTCACGCATCCTTCAGTGAGATAGTCTCGTACTCCTGGTGGTGAAATTCAATTTCATACCCAATCCTGATGAGTTTGGATCATGTGCAACTTTAAATTGAGTTCCTTTGCCAAATTTTCATGCACTTCACTTCCTATCAGCCACATGATAGAAGCTCCACAGGCTGTCGGTGTGCCTTGGTGAGCATTGCGATACGAGCCATGGTTCATTGATTATTTGCAATTATCGTTATTTTTTTTCTGTTTTTTTTTTTAATTTTATTTTAATTTCGAACTTTGTATTACCTGGATGTAAATATTTCGCATTAAGCTGGAGTAATACTGTTCAATTATTATTTTCTTCATTTTATTATTTTCTTGTCTGGTTGTGGGGCCTTTGTATTTATTTCTCTTGCTGTGTAATACCGTGATGTCACACTGCTTTGCATACAATTGGTAACCAAGTCGTATCTCAGCAAGAAAGGTAAGTTAATGGTATCTCTGCGAGAAGGGTAAGTTAATGGCCAGTGCATTGGAGGGCCTACACCAGATACACGTGCACAAAGGTGGATTTTCGACCCAAGGCTCCCCCACTGCCCCATACATTCCCTTGCCTTTCTTCATTTCTCTTTTGTATCCCAAATCTAGGCTCATGGAAGAGGGAGGTGATGGAGGTAAAAAGGCAACGGACTGACAGTTGGAACACAGTTTGACACAACAAGCAGGGAATGAACAAACGGGGGACGCAGTCACCTGGAAGTAAGAGGGTTTGGATTAGGTATTGCTAATGGGTGGACAAGATAGCGGGTAGGGATATGAGGCACCGCTTGTAATTGAACTGCCACCACAGTAGGAAGTTCCTTTCTCCTTTGTGAGAAGAGAAGAGAAAAGGGAAAAGATATTCAATCAGCCTATTTTTCTTTGTCTCCCCTGTTCCCCACTCTTTTCGTCTGCACGATTTTATCAATAAAAGTTTGACCCCCACCAGTTTCCACTTGTACAGTCCCCTGATGACCAGTTTGGTGAGGCGCTTCCCTCTTCCGAAGCATTGTTTTTTTTTCTGACGGCCATGTCACTTTCTACCTCCTTGCAGCACCATCAGTGGGCCACACACTTCAAAATCACCATGTGTGTTACCCCAGCTGGTAGTTGAACCTTTGGATTTGGACTTTGCCTTGTTTGGGTTATAGGTGCCGAATTATATGGTTTTCCATTTCCTGTTATTATACGCCTAATATATATATATATATATATATATATATATATATATATATATATATATATATATATATATATATATATATATATATATATATATATATATATATATATATATATATATATATATATATATATATCGGGGCATATTATGTGATTCTGGTCGTCCGTCCGTCCATTCCTGTCCGCACTCTAACTCCCAAAGTTTTCAACTTTCACGTTTCATATTTGGTGCATAGGTGCAGACTGTGGAGATGGTGTGTCGTGACATACGTTCGTCATCTAAAGTGGTTGCCATGGCAACCAGGATGCTGTTTTCCATGTAGTAGCACAATTCTGTATATACCTTCTTGTTCGGGCGTATATTGTCCTCACTTGAGCTCTTGTTATTAATAGTTGCAGCAGGATGGTGCAGAGGTCATGCCCTTACCTTTAGCTGCCTAGGCAGTTAAAAGAAGGTTACTCGTACATGCTCAACCCAACTATAAACTTGTCAGAATTATGTTTGTCGTCACAACCCTTTATCACAGTGTGCCATCCCTAAGAGAGACATTAAACTGGGTGTCCTGTCTGCTCGCATTAGTTGGTGGATGTTAAAGATCACACCGTGTCTTCTGCGAAGAGTAGGCGAGTTGTCGCCGGCACCCAGGACAAAAATCTAAATTCCTGGCCTACAGCTGGTGCCTGAGTGAGTTGATCTGGTGTACCTACTGTGGCTGACCCCAAAATGAAGTGTGATTTATTGGGGGCCATGAAATAAATAGTCATACGTCTGTAGGATTTGCACTGCTGGCAACTATCTTGAGGTGAAGTGGATTTCTGATTGATGTCCTTCTGTTCCACAGACATTTATGGCCTTTGGTGTTGTTGCAATGACCAATACAAAGGACAGTGGTACCTGGCAGCACGAGGATGTGGCTTTGGTCTCACCGGAAAACAGCACGGAAGTGGAAATACCTGTTGATGACTTTGAGGAACAAGTTGGAGCTGAACCATTTCAAAGTGTTGCTGGTGCTCAATATATTTCTGGTGAATTTGGGTGGTTTGGGGGGATAGTTGAAGTCATGACGTTCTCCTGATCCTGGGGTTTTGTTTTGTTTTGTTATTGTTTTTTTTCTCTTGCATGTATAGGGCATGCATACAAGTCTTTGGCCACTGTTATTTTGTTACCTTCAAGTAATGCCACGATACAAACACTCACACAAAAATCTGTCAAATCATAGCCGAAGCTGAAGAAGAACATGAAGAACTTGGAAAGTAACAAAGATTAAAAATTTTTGGCTTCTTCAAAATTATATCCAAAACGATCCTGAATGTCGACCCTGCACATTTGGAGAGTTGCAAAGGCCATGGTGTGACGAGGGCCAGAGTAACAAAAGGTCCCTTCTTTGACAAGAGAGTATGACACAATTTATGACATATTTAGCCTGTGCCAACCCAGGGATGATCTTTGATCATCAAAGGATGACACACTGCTCTGATGTCTTAAGTTTACGCAAGAGCTTTAGATACATCACTTGTAAGGACAAGAACAGTGAGGGAGATGTCTGCATTATTATTATTATTATTATTATTATTATTATTATTATTATTATTAGTTTTTTGCATGCAGAGTCGAGGCTTGTGGAAGAGCGAGAACATTGAATGGATCAGGATGCAACAGAACAAAATGAACAGGAGAAGGTGAAACACCACCAGCAGAGTTGAAGGTCAAGATAGAGGCAGACTTGGACAAACAATGGGTGTGGGGGGGGGGAATGAAGAGCAGGAGAGGATGCACGGGGTGGGGGTTAACAGGAGAAGAAAATATCATGATCTGAGATGGTGGTGAACAGCTGTCTTAAAGACTTGGAGGAAAGAATGGGATTGAAGAGAATGTGGAAGTTTATTCCACAGGTGGGGGGAAAAAAAATCAACAAATGAGTGGAGGTGAACTGCGATTCTGGATTTTGGGAGTTTCACCAGAAGGGGGTTGATGGTGGACCGTGTTCGCTCTGCAGAAACCTGGGGGGAGACAAAGCACTGAAAGACCAGAGGGTGCAAGAGCAGAAAGGAGGTGGAAGAAGGAAGAGAGACCACCTTACTGTCTGCGATGTGAAAGTGATGGAGCCACAGATTCAGCTTCACAGCACATTTCCATAATTTTGAAGGCCATGGTTTACATGGTGTCAAGCTAAGCAAGGGGAAGGAGTACTCCATCAAGCGGTGGATGAATGCCTTTAAATGTGGGTAGGAGTTGAGCTGTGCTCAGGAAGGACTTTGTACGACTCAAGATGCCCATTCGGGGACTGGCTTTGGAAACTAATTTTGAAATGTGATTTGCCTAAGAAAGATAATGGCTCATGGTGAGACGCAGGTGTTTCGAGTGGAACTTCCTCAAGAGGATTGTTAATAAATTAGATGGGAGTGTTTGCCATATGGTCCTTCTCGAGAGAGATAGAGAGTGTGTGACATTTGTCTGGAATGAAAGACATATTCCAAGTGTTTGATCTTCTTGCGATTTTTGTCATGATCTGAAGAGAGGGAAGAGGCTGCAGCCTGCCGATCTGAAAGCCTGGTGTTGGTTTCGTGGTTAGGGTGGCTGGTTTAGGATCTTAGGGTCCTGAGTTTGAGCCCTGATGACTGCTGATGTAACACCAAGTGGGGTTGACTCAGCCTGTCATGCTTCTGAGGTTGGCGAAATGAGTACCAGTGTACTGGTGGAGGGGGCACAGCATCAATGGCACAGCCGTGCTTCCAAGAAATGATAGCTGCCATAACACAAACAGGAAAGTCTATCTGAAGGAGAGGGATGTCATGGCAGAGGGTGGAGTAGTCAGCAAATATATAAAGGAGATTTTCCAGAGTCGGTGAGATCATTTATGAGGAATAGGACTGGGCCCAGAACACTGCCTTGGGGCACTCCAGCCTCAACATGGAGAGGAGATTCAAGGATTTCGTCGAAAGCCACATGATGCCATAGGCAGACAGTGTGGATAGCAATGTGAGGCATCGGACTGCATTGAAAGCTCGAGATATGTTGAGAGAGATGGTCCTGATCATCTCATGTCTGTCATTGAGAGTCTCCATCCATTGTTGGTTGAGTAGAAGCAGCATGTCCAAGGTAGAGTGACCTGGTGTGAATCCGAATTGGTGATCTCAGAATGAGTCCTTTGAAGAAAAGGAAGGATTTCATATCAACTGCGATGATAGATTCCATGACCTTGCTGATGATCGGAAGTAAGGTGATAGGTCTGCTGTTGAGGGTATCAGTTTTTGCACCTTTTTATACGATATATATATATATATATATATATATATATATATATATATATATCTATATATATATATATATATATATATATATATATATATATATATATATATATATATATATATATATATATATATATATATGAGCCTGGTGTTGGCGCAGTGGTTAGGGCAGCGGCTTGGGATCCAAGAGGTCCTGAGTTCAAGCCCCGTTGGGCCACTGAATTAATACACCAGGGGGTTGACTCAGCCTGTCATCCTTCCGAGGTCGGCGAAATGAGTACCAGTATACTGGGCCGGTGTATACCCCGGTTAAAATAGGTGTACCATATCCCTGTGTCGTAAGAGGCGACCAGGGTTGCGTCAGGAAGGGCATCCGGCGTAAAACGTGCCAAATCACTATGCGGATCATAATGGATGATCCGCTGTGGCGACCCCTAACGGGAGCAGCTGAAAGAAGAAGAAGAAGAGATATATATATATATATATATCGGGGCATATTATGTGATACCGGTCGTCTCTGTCTATCTGTCCGTCCGTCTGCCTGTCCGTTCCTGTCCGCACTCGAACTCCCAAAGTTTTCAACTTTCACGTTTCATATTTGGTACATAGGTACAGACTGTGGAGACGGTGTGTGGCGACATACGTTTGTCATCTAAAGTGGTTGCCATGGCAACCAGGATGCTGTTTTCCATGTATTTGCACAATTCTGTATATACCTTCTTGTTCGGGCATATATTGTGCTCACTTGCGCTCTTGTTATAGAATGCAGTGATGTTGACTGATTTCCAAACAGATGGAAGATGACCGAGGGCAGATGGGGTGAAAAGTGCAGAGGGAGGGGGATATGCAAGAGCAGCAGAGCAGGTTTTTAGGACACCTGAGTTGAGGCCATCAGGTCCAATTGCAGAATCAGTCGATGGTTCTGAGAAAAATCTCCACCAAACATCTCCACAAACATTACATTCTTACTGGACAGAATTGAATCCAAAGTTATTCGACTTGTCAACTCCACCAATGTGACCTCAAAACTTGACCTGTTCAAATTATGCCGCATAGTGGGCTCTCTTTCTCTTTTCTACAGATATTACTTCGGTTTCTGCTCGCAAGAACTTGCTGCTTGTGGACCTCCACCATTAGCGAGACCAAGGAATACTCGATAAGCCACGACATCTCATGATTATTTTATTGTGTGGCCATTGGCAACTCGAGGGTGGTTCCCAAACCACATCTTCCCAAACACTTATGACCTTCCCCTTTTCAAAAAGCAGATTTTTTTTACTTCCTTAAAAACTCTTAGACTATTCTCTCTTTCCTTACTTTTCTATTAATGCAGTTCTTTTATTTAAGGCTTGGCCTCGATGAGGACTAGTTCGTCCGTAACTGAAGCCTTCAACATAAAAAATAAAAAAACCTTCTCAGGTGCAAATGATTTGGGTGCGACTGAGCACGATGGGTCCAGAAAACGAGAGGTCGGGGAAACAAGATTTGGAAGCAAACACAGAATTGAGGCATTCGGCCTTCTCACGACCGGAGTCTGCTGTGGTGCCATTTGAAGAGAGGGAAGGGATGCATATTCTGCAGACAGACTTAACGAGGCACCACCAAGTTTTGGAGAAGACAGACCAGTATGAAAGTTCATTCTTGAGGTTGGACAGATATTGTTTTCTGGTTCTCCTGAGAGTGGACACACACTTGGTGCAGGCTTTGTAGAATGAGCTAAGATTGTCTTTGGTCGAGTTTGCTTTCCAGGAAGAGAAGGCAAGTTGTTTCAGAGCAACTGCCCCACCACAGGACTGCAGTGCACCATGGGTGTGAAGAAGGGTTGGATATTTCAAGATGAGATAGGATGGATCTGTGCCTAAGAGAGGGAGAGCGCAGGTTTCTGTGGAAGAATTCCCTGGATGAATTAACTTCAGGGGCAGTAGATATGGAAGAGCAGTTCTGGAGAGAGACGGTGCTTACATTCCCTGATAATCTGCTTGAGTGAAATGCCAGACTCGCAGGCGTTGAGCCGGCTCTCTGAGAATAGCTACATAGATGTTGACTCTCACAAGCATGATATCAGATGAACCAATTGGAGCAGAGGAAGAGCAGGAGACATTTGTGGGGAAGTTTGTCATCACCAAGTACAGAAGGGAGGATTTGCCATTGGCAGAAATCTGGGTTAGAAAGTTTACAGATTGAGTGAGTTCCATGGAGTCACAGAGGGTCCTTTGCTGAAGTGCCATGGCTGTTGAGAGAGAGGTACCAACACCCAGCCAATTTGCATGGTGACAATTGGAATTGCCACATACGAGTTAGCGAGAGTTGTGATGAGTGGTTAAAAGTTGATCCATGTTGTCTGGGAGAGATGTAAATGGAGTAGTCACTGTTTGGACGGTGGTACAACAGACAGACGGACAAGAGGTGGGAGTGGTTGGGAAATCACAGCCAAATGTACTCCTGGGGGTTGTGGGTTGGGGGTTGGGAGGTGTTAAGAGTAGCACATGGCCAGTGAGAAATTGAGGTAAAGTTCCTCTCTTCCACTGGGGTGTAGTTCAGACATCAAATCGGAAGAGACAATAGCCAGGGAAAGACTAAGGAATCAGGGACGTCCTGTGGGAAGAAAGATTCTGTTAAACAGGTGATGTCCAGTAGCAGTGCCCTGGATTGAGAGATCTGTCAGGTTGGAGTGGAAGCCTTGGATGATTGAGGTCCACACAGTTAGGTAAAGGGGAGGAAGCATTAGGAGGGTGTAGGATGGAAGGAGGCTTTACTGGGGCAGTGTGAGGGGGAGATCATTAAGAGGATGGAGGTGTGGGGGGACTTATAAAGGGGGAAATTGATTTTTGAGGGGTTGGGGAGATTGGGGGTGGGGAGAGACATGGAAAGAAGGGAGATGAAGTGGAAGGATGCTGATTTCATATTCCCAAATTGGACAAATGGAAGTAAACATCATGGGATGGGTGATAATTTTTGTTGAGGTGATGGAGACGGATGATGCTGTCAGTGTGAGGACTGTTTGTTAACCAAGCGTTTAGCTGACAGACAGTTTTGGAAAATAATCATTGTGAAGAAGAATAAGAATAAGAAGGGGGTATTGATTGTGGTCAAGAATAAGAACACGTGGGGTACCCCTGACAGAGAAATATGGGAAGTGCAGCATTTTAAAATGGTTGTAAATGCTTTGAAAGTGCGAGTGGACCGGTTGATCCGTTGGACCAAATTTTCATTGGTCTCCACAGCCTTGTTGCATACCTACCTGCTGTACTGCTTGAGCATGGGCTTTCCTTTCACCAAGCCCAGATGTGCTTGGGGCCAACGCGGGGATTATATGTTTGTTGTTATTTTTGCCAGATGATACTACAATTATTATTGTTGTTGTTGTAAATAATATTAGTATGAATAATATTATGCTTCGTTACAATGTTGTCATTGTTTTTGTTATTTATTATCCTCGCCAAAGGAGAGGGTATTGTGTTTGGGTCCATTTGAATGTCTGTCTGTTTGTCCGCACAGAACTTTCGTGTTTTTCTCTGCAACTGCTTGTCAGATTGAGACAAAATTTTCACCATATGTGTGAAATGAATCCTCATGTTTTAATTATAATTATGACATCATAGGTCAGGTAATGTGGTTGCCATGTTGGAAAAATGGAAAAAATTTAGACCTCTGTATCTCTGAAACCGCACCAAGGAAAAAAAAAATAGAAACTTGGCACATGGCAAGTACTCATGGGGAATGTGATTTTTTTTTGGATTTTTTTTTTAATGACGTCATAATTGCATATGTAGAATGCTACATCTGATCAGTATGAAAAATTTTGAGGGTTATCTAGGAATAAAATGCTCCACAGAAAAATATTTGATTATATCCTGATGACACGTTACTCGGCACCCATATTGTTAAAAAAAAAAAAACTTAAAAAATCTTCTTTGAGTGGCTGAACAGATCGAGGCGAAACTTTACACGTATGATCGCCTATCCATGAGGAACAAAAGGTTCCTTTTTGACATATGATGTCATAGGTCACATAGTTTAGCAGCCATATTGGATTTACCTTAAAACCTCTAAAAATCTTCTCCAGAATGGTTGGACAGATAGAGGGGAAACTTCACACAAATGTTCCCCAAGCCATGGGTGGACAAGTTTGTTAAAGAATAATTGATAGGTCACATGGTTTAGCAGTCATATTGGATTGAAGAAAAATTCGTAAATAATGTTTTCTCTTCTCTTCTGTTTCATCAATCGACATGAAACTTCACATTTATGATCTAGTAGTGATGGAGGATACATGTTTTAAATTTCAACTTTATCAGATGCATCGTCTGGCAGCCAGAATTATTTAATTTTTTGAGATGGGTTCTTTTTGTTTTTTATTATTTTAATATGGGTTCGGGCCTAATTATGTCTCAACTTTATCATTATTATTTTTTAATAACGCTCACATGGCTGAGCCTGGTTGGGTTTGAGGGTAGAGGAGTAACAGCTGAAATGTGAATCCTATCCAGGTTCCTCCTGATGACTTCATATTTGCTTTTTTCTTGTTTGGTGTCCTTCTGATGACTCCAATGCAGGACTTTGTACCTATTTGGTCTTCCATTTGATTTGAATTGAAATTATTTTAATCCCATTGTAAATTCAATTGAATAATGAATAATAATTTTTCGCTCGCCTGTTCAAAGAACAGAGAACTATAGCGATATCCCCATCGTGAGCGTCAGCATGAAAATGTTAAAGGTTTTGGTGCAAGTTATTTTTTCCTTTCTTATGTTTTTATTTACCACACTTTTTTTATATGCCCGATATATATATATATATATATACATACATATACATAAATATACATATATATGTATATGTATATATATATATATATATATATATATATATATATATATATACATATATATATAAATGTATGTGTATGTATATATATATATGTAAATATATTTATATATATATATATATATATATATATATATATATATATATATATATATATATATATACATATACATATGTATATATATATATATATATATATACATATGTATATATATATATATATATATATATATATATATATATAAATATATTTATATAAATCGGGGCATATTATGTGATACCGTCCGTCCCTGTCTGCCCGTCCGTCCCTGTCCGCACTCTAACTCCCAAAGTTTTCAACTTTCACTTTTCATATTTGGTACATAGGTACAGACTGTGGAGACGGTGTGTCGCGACATACGTTCGTCATCTAAAGTGGTTGCCATGGCAACCAGGATGCTGTTTTCCACATAGTAGCACAATTCTGTATATACCTTCTTGTTCGGGCGTATATTGTGCTCACTTGCACTCTTGTTACTGATTACAATATACAAATACATATATTGCTTTAAAATTATTTGGATCACACTTCACTGCAATGCTTTATAAAAAATATTAATTATTAGACTAGTCTTTTAAAAACGATAAATGTATAAACAGGCGAGCATTGGGTGGCTTTGACACCAACTCTCTGGTTTAAAACGTCATGGGTAAGGGTCAGGTGTCCGACCAAAATGGGGTTGCATCAAAGTGGGACGTCTTGGTACCCGGTCATCACTGCCAGCAGTTATAAAGTGGCAGTTCTAATTATGTCTCTTATTAATTACACAACACACCAGCACACAAAATACACTACACAAAAGAAGTTCTGGCGAGGGTCTGCAATCTCTGATTGCTCTTTTTCTTGTTTTGTAATTAGAACGCCATGCTGTGGTAGGACGGATTAAGCTGCTTCATATACCTTAACATGGCATGCGTTTAAAACATGGGAATTCAATGGATTCTTTGTAGTTATTTCGCTGAGTCAACTCAGGAGGTCATGACGATCATTCTGGTGGATGACATTCCACATCAGAATGCTTCAGTAGAACTCCACAAAGAACAACCCTCTCTCCCTACCCCCAAACACGTGCACACACGCACACGCACATCACACGCACATGCACACACCTCTTCCATTTATTGTGGAGTCTTAAAGGGTCTCCAGGGTGTTTTGGGTCCTTGGGAAATTTTGGGTCCTTGGGAAATTTTGGGTCCTTGGGAAATTTTGGGTCCTCAGGAAATTTTGGGTCTGAAGGGACTTTACGGGTCTTTTGGAGTCTTTGGGGTCTCAGCAGTCAAAAGGTACATTCCAATAGTGCATAACTGATAAATAGACGAACGTAATTAATGTACACAAAAAGCATACCGCACGCGCGCACGCACGCACGCGCGCACGCACGCACGCGCGCACGCGCGCACGCGCGCACACACATACACACACCTCATCCATTTATAGTGGAAGAAGCATTTATATTCAATGAAGATTCAGTTGGAGATGTTGAGAAAAGGGAGGGGGAAAAAAAAGAGAATGAAGTATTGGAAGTACTGACAGAAGGAAATTCAAGTAGAATGAGATCATTGTAGAGTAAAAATATTATTTTTATTATTATTATTTGAAGCAATGGGGTAAAATCGGAGAATGTTGAAGAGGTAGAATACAATATTTTGGGAGAAAGAAGCAAAACGAGGAACACTGTGACAAAAGGGACACAGTTTTCCCAGTGACTATTTGAGGAGTAGGAATTTGATAAATGCAGCACACCAAGGTATGATTAAAACATGGAAAATCGGAGGGAGACACAAACAACGACATAGAGGCGAAGATACAGGGTGTTCCAACAAGACCTGGACAACTTTGGTTGTCAATACATTCAGTACCACCAAATGATACAATGATACCCTTTGTTTTATATAATACGGAAACTCATAAAGTTTTCTTTATTTAACGGTTTCGTGGTTTAATGCAAAATATAACGCTGACTCCACAGAAAGCTCAGTGCGTTGAATGGTTCAGCGAGACAAGATCTGACACTCAAGTTTAACGTAATTTCCGTACAAGGTTTGGAGGGAATCCGCCATCACGGACAAGTATCAGAGAGTGGTACAGGAGGTTTAAGGAGACTGGAGGTTGTCAGAAACAGAAAAGTACCGGTCAACCAAGCACAAGTGTAGCAGACATTAAACGAGTGTGTTATTCATTTCAACAAAGTCCCAGAAAATCAATTTGCCATGAATCCAATGAACTGGGACTACAAACTACCACTGTAGACAGGATTTTGCATAACAGACTGAAGCCTTATGCCGATAAGGTGCAGATTCTGCAGAAACTCAAACCAAATGACAGACCCGAACACAAGGCGTTTGCCTTGGAAATGCTGAGTCACACCGAGGATGATGAAGATTACCTGAAAAAGGTCATGTTCACAGACAAAGCTTGCTTTCATGGATTGTGAACGGTCAACCAGCACAATGTGAGGATCTGGGGCTCTGAAAACCCCCACGTAGTCATTGAATACCTACATGACAGTCCAAAGGTCAATGTGGTGTGGTGTGGCCTTCTTCATGCCCGCTTGGTGGTTCTGGTTTTATTTGTGGAGGATACGATGACCTCAACAATTTACATGAACATGTTGGAAGGATTCACCTTCCCACAGATTGAAGACCTGCAACCCGATATCATTTTTCAACAGAAGGCGCTTCCCCTCATTGGGACTTAGTCCTTCGAGGCGACCTGAATGAAAAATTCCCAGGTCGCTGGATTGGCTCAAATGGACCAACCGCCTGACCCCCACGATCATCACACATAACCCCCCACCTTGATTTTTTTTTTCTAGAGGGTTTGTCAGAGCAGATGTCTACAACACCAAGGTGGCAAACCTGCAGCATCTTCATTCTTGGATCATAGCTGCATGCACACTGATGGGCCCAAACATGCTGAGCCGAACATCGCAAGAACTCGTGTACCGCCTTGATGTCCTACGCACAACAAATGGAGCTCACATTGAAGTGCATTGATGGTGTGCACAAAAGTTTATGAGTTTGTGTATCATGTCAACCAAATGGTATCATTGTATCATTTGAGGTTCTAAATATATTAACAACCAAAGTTGTCCGGATGTTTTTGGAACACCTTGTATAACAGATAAACCCGAGAAATCCATTTCGGAGAACTTGGCTTTTAATGAGGCGGAAGCAGCAGCTGCAGATTCGACCAACACGTGGAAGAAAAAAATCCCTGAACCGGAAGTGCTGAATTTACATGAATTCAATGAACCCGAACGAGCAGGTTTGCAGGATATTGGATTTCAATCTGGGAATGCAGGATTATTGGATTTCAATCTGGGAATGCAGAATCATGAATGATGTTGACACAATTTTCATCCAATTTGTTTTGTCTTGTTTCAATTTACATTTTATGAAATTGCAAACTCTTTTTACAGCCCACAGAGATTGCCTACAAAGGGTTGCTGCATGAAATTTGTACCCTCGTGCCACAGGGTGTCCCGAACACGCATCAGCCACCTGCTGTTCCAGATGCCTTTCAACCACCCTTTCCATCCTTCATTGTCTGATGAGCAATTGCGCTGTTTGCGATGTCTGGCTCACCATAAATGAGTCCCCCATGTGCATTGCAGTTGATCCATTTTTCAGAACGCTCCGTGATGTGGAGTCGCCACATTCAGCCAATAATCGCTCAAATGCAAGGGTTACAGTCATGGAGGAGCAGTTTTGTCAAAATCCTGATTAAATATCAATGACTCCAAAGTGTGTGTGTGTGTGTGTGTGTGTGTATGTGTGTGTGTGTGTGTGTGTGTGTGTGTGTGTGTGTGTGTGTGTGTGTGTGTGTGTGTGTGTGTGTGTGTGTGTGTGTGTGTGTGTGTGTGTGTGTGTGTGTGTTTGTTTCCGTTAATATTATTTTTGTCCATTATCTGGTGTCATAAATATCTGATTATTATCAACGATTCCTAATTTGCCCCTTCCATTTCCTCCAAAGGTCCCAAACCGGCTTTTTGGATCGCGTCTTCAGCAGATGGAGATCCTGATGAGGACACGGATGGGTTGATTAGTCAGGTCGAGGTTCGTTTGGATGACCTGCCCCACAAAGTAACACCTGCTGAGGTAGGCCTTCTCAAAGTGCAGGCAGACATTTGAGAGTACAGTACCTGGGAGAGAATATTGTGTTGGCCTAATGTTTGGTTCCTTTTGGCAGGATCCTGGTGAATTGGGCAGAGCCCTTGCGACTGATACAGGTGGGGAAAACAGTGTTTGATTTTGTTTGTGTTAACAGAAAAGTGGGTTGTTGTTTTTTCGGTACAATGTTATGGCATCGTCAAAATCCAAAAGTATTGAGCACATGGTCTGTCGGGTGGCCTTGGATGTATTGTCGAGTTGATGTTAAAATGACCTGGAGTAACATGAACTGTCAACTTTTTTTTAAAACTTGTTAAGGTTACAGCATGATGTCAAGCTCGGCAGCCGAACAGTGGAAACGAAGTATGCTTCAAATCAGAAATATAATTGCACAAATTTTCCATTTTGCAGAAATTTTCTTTTTCAAACCCACCTTAACTCTAATTCTATCCTTAAGATTCCTTTTCATTGCAGCAAAGTGTGTTTTGTGCCATTTTGATGGAATAGAGTCTGTTTTCACTGCCACATTTCAAATAGAATTTTGCTTTCTCCCTGCAGTGTTGGACAGTGGAAGTGGACCAACAGCCCCCATTATCCAGCATAAACCAGCTCACCCACAGATAAAACTGCTGGACCATGAACAAAATGATTTGAACCACAATTCTGGGTGAGGTCTCAATCTCTGAGCTCTGTGGGTTTGTGGGTAATTTGATGGGCAATTATTTTGTTTCTGAAAAAGTATTCTACAAATGCAGCCATGGATGGATCGTTGGTAGTCTCTCGTTTTGCTGTAATTTGTTTCCAGTCGACCTCGTGCTCTCTTTGCTGTCCTGTTTTATTTACATGTTTCCCCAAAATTTAAAATCGTCATTTTTTTTCTTCTTTTTTTTATTCTTTTTAAACTCTGCTTAAGTTATCGGTCTGGATGCATCTGCTCGTCGTATGTCCAGGAAAATGAGTCACTTGGGGAAGATGACCAAAACCCACAAGCCCAGTTATACATTTAGTGAACGAACAAAACTATTGGAGCAGTAATGAAATATACAGGAAGTGTTACGTCACCTTTTATTGAAATCATCCCGAATTGCACCTGTCTTTAACACGTACATATGTTTTTTGTATATATTGGACTCGACTGCATCTCACTTTCAGAGCAAGTGTAAGTTTGATGATGAATTGTTCTGTTGACGTCGGTCCTCAGGTGATGTTCCAAGATGTCCAGGCGTGGTTTGATTGGGTTTGTGTTGAGGATGGCCACTCTGCATATTGTTGATGGTATTGTCCTCGAACCAGTTACTCACGGATATATGGAAGGGCCTCACCGTAATCTTACAAGCCGGTGTTATAGCATTGTCTGAAATGACACAAAAGACACCTTTATGAAAGCACATGATGTCATTATGCAGTGACTTACCTTGTCTTTGCATTATTGGGAGGGTTCATTTCAAGTTTGAGGGGGAGGGGAGGTGATCGCAATACTTTCGCTCATGCAGTGTAGGCCTATATCCCATGACTAATGAAGAAATTAAGTGACTTGTGATTTGAAATGACCTTATTATAGTGAGCAAAGGGTTCGGATGGGATCAGCAAGCATGTTGACCCAGTGTTGTGTTTTTTTTTTGTTTTTTTTTTTACTTTTTAAAGTGCTCATGCAATTAGTTTGAACTAATTGAAGGTGATGTGTGCACACTATGCATGTCCCATGAGGGATATGATCAAGCCCAACAGATTTGCTTCCATTTTGTAGGAAAATATATGCGACAAATCAGTTGCTCGGGAACTTTTGTGTAACCAAGTCAGATGGTGTAATGATGAGTATCCAGGGTTCATATGGGTAATGGAAATCCTGGAAAGTCATGGAATTTCACTGACCGTCATGTAAAATCCTGGAAATTGAGAGCGAGTGTGTTCTCTGTTGTTTTCAGAATAGAACACGTATGTGCGAACAAGTTACATTTCCAGGAATCGTTCGTAAGTCTTTTGTTCCATACTCGGAATGCAATTTCCCATTGACACATCGCAAAACTGCAGCTCAGGACAGCTCAGCCAATGTTATCACAGAACGACACCAGCCATTTCTCTTGCAGTAAAACGATCCATCTCTATGCTAAAGCACATGACCTCGTCTCTTGGCACGAGAAGGGAATACAGTGTACTGTGCAGCACTTGCGCAGTACGGTCAAAATGTGTGCGTTTATGCACATCCTGGGTGAAATTTCAAAGTTTTTATTTGTGATACCAGCATTACGCTATAAAGCAAAACACGTTTGCGGTAATCATATATTTAATAATAAAAACGAAATTGCGATAAAGTCGATGAAACTGCGATATGCGATAGTGCGATAAGCGAGGACACAGAGCAGCGGCGTACTGAGGGTCTCTGGCGTCTGGAGTCAAAATATAATTTTGCAACTCCCTCTCCCCCTTTCCACGTTTCCCAAATTCCCAACCACACTTGCCATCGACATAGGGAAATGAGGATCTTTATTTAAAATTTTCAATTAATTGGCAACTATCCACTACATTGGATGCAGTTTGCCAAAACAAAGATGTAAGCAACACTAAATGTCTGTTCAAATATTTATTCAAGTCAGAGCTAGAATGAATAATTCCCCATACTGTACCATATCAATGCGCACGTGATACACCAACATCACGAATCTCTTGCCGAGAAACTGTGACACGAAGGTTCATGATCACATGGTTTGCTTTTCCCACTGGGACACCGTGATTGGAGAGGGTTTGATCATATTTTATCTATCTATAATTCCAGCAATGCATGCGTGCGTGCGTGCGTGCGTGCGTGCGTGTGTGGCGCGCCATCCTGTAGGTAGAAACTGTTTTAGTGCCTTGTACATTGTAAATTGCATTTCTCATAGTCATGATAACTCTGCTCTCTGTGCTCCCCTGCCCCATTATAAATAAACCCCACAATTGTTCAATGTACCAGCTCATTGTCTGTCACGTTCTTTCTTTGGTTTAGCACGGTGCATATTGGGAATTAGGGAGACGTGTGCCGTAAGTTGTCATTGGGACCGGCGCGGCTCTGGTAACTCCTGCTCGGTATGCCGGACCCGAGTCGGTACATGCGACTCGGTTCGGACAGAGTCGGCTGAGGGTGTGGTTTTCCCGGTAGTTCGACGGCGTGAGTACTTAGGTAAATTGGAATAGACAAGTGGACCCTACCTCATGCCGTCGAAATATTGGCGACCACGGTCCTTTAAGTGGCCCGTCGACTCCAGAGTTATCCGGGGTGACGACCTTTCAATTCCGGTGTTCGGAAGGAGACGGCCCACCTGCTCCGTCTGGCGTTAGTCCTAGCTACCAAACCCGGCACCACAACAGTATATAATACTATAATTTGAGAAGAGTCTGTTTGTGTTTTTTCTGGGTTGGTTGGTTACTTGGCGAAAACATTTTTTTGGCAAGTAGGTTGTTCTGTAGTCTGTCTGTTTGTTTTTCTGTTTGTCACACGATTTTGGCCCCAGTTTTCAAGCAATTGGTCGAAAAAAATTTGTGTTTGTAGACGACCGGCCAATGACAGCAACATTTAGTTTTGGTGAAGATCTGAATCCGGGTACGGATTTGAAACTTCTTTCAGTAATTCTTCACCATTGAGAAATAGGGCCAAAAACGATATAAAGCACGGTATCTCAAAAGGTTATGGATGAATTCACACGAAACTTGGTGGACAGGTTGGAAGTGCCACGAGGAAGAATTGATTCAATTTTGGTGAAGATCCGATTCCAGATCTGGATACCAGAATTATTTAATTTGTAACTGATTCTTCACCATTGAGAGATGGGGCTGAAAACGACATTGCATGATCTCTCTCAAAAAGTTATGAATGGATTCCGCAGAGACTTTGTGGACCGGTTGGGTGTGTGAAAAGGACTAATTGATTTTTTTTTGGTGAAGCTTTGACTCCGGATCTGGATACAAGAATTTTTCAGGTGATTCTTCACCATTGAGAGGTGGGGCCAACAACTATGTATAACATATCTCTAAAAGTTGTGGACGACTTGTGGCAAAAAGAGGTGGAAGAGTTAGTTCGGTGATGAGAACAAGCTGATTAGGTTTTGGTTAAGTTCCAGATTCAGTTCTGACCTATCAGTTGCAAAGAAAATGTAAACTGTTCAGCCTGGCGGAGATATACGCTCTACCGAGTGCTGTTCCGTTTCGCCAAGTGTCGATCGATGAGTGATTTTTCATCTGTTGGTTTGTTTTGACTTCTATTCATCCCTGAACCACTGGATGGAATAAGTCAAACTGGTGGTTGTACTCGGGGTCTGCAAGGGGAAGGTTTCGTGCGGTTAAAAAAAAAATCCTGGGGTTTCAGGGTTGGTGGAGCATGGCAAATCCTCTCTTTGTAAATGTGTATCGTGTCGTACCACACCCGGTGGGAGGAGGTATTTCACGGAATACTAAATGCGCCAATTCTGTGGGGGTTAGGTCAGGCCAGATTAGATCTGTGACTTGCGACAGGTACCATGTCAACCTGTACTAACCTGTTCCATGGTCGGGTTGTCGGCGACTAAACCGTCTCCCCCACCAGGTTTTCTGGTGAGGAGGGTGTTTGGATATGGACACCCAGCAGGATTAAAAACAAAACCTGTCAAAAGGCAGAGGAGCTCCTTGTGAGCCAACGGCCATCCATATCTAGTGCACAACTGTGTCTGCGGACGTCCTCCTGCAGTTGGGTTACTTTCATTAGGAGGTTGGTGGCACGATTTGCACTCCGGCCACCGTAAAACCCTTCATTCCATAAAACACAAATACGCAAAAAAATCTGAAAACCCACAATGTGGGAGTACCTCCTGTGCAGCTTCCCTTCACAGACAGCTCACCGGATGACGGGATTGGGCAAAGCCTTCGGGACCCCCAATCATTGATGATACGAGGATGGTTATGAGACATGTGTTGGTCCCCATGGGTCAGGAACTATGAACCAGAATAGCACTAAGTTCCTTGACTTTGCAAGAAGTCATGGACTTAGGGTGGCCGGTTCATGGTTTCAGCGCCCACAAGCTCATCGCTGGACTTTGTATCCCAATGCTGATTGGAAGAGGGGCCTTGTTGTCCCTCCATGGAAAGGGAAGAGTGATCGCCAAGACTGCAACAACTATCGAGGGTTGATGCTGCTCTCGGTGCCGGGCAAGGTCTTTGCTTGGATAATTCTTGATAGGGTTCGCCACCATCTGCTTGAGCACCAGCGTCCAGAGCAGTCAGGCTTTACACCAAAGAGCTCAACGATTGACCGTATCCTTGCACTTCGTGTCCTCACCGAACGCAGACGAGAGTTTCGGCAGGGGCTGCTTGCAGCCTATGTTGATCTCTGTAAAGCGTTCGATTCAGTGAATCGGGATGCCCTCTGGAGGATTCGTGGGGTGCCACCAAAACTGATCTATCTGATGTCTGAACTCTACTCTGGTCCTGAGAGTGCTGTGAGATGTGGTGGTACCATCTCTGACTTATTTCCAGTTGTTACTGGAGTTTGTCAGGGTGTGTACTGGCCCCCATACTTTTCACACTTGTATGGACTGGATTCGAGGGAGGATGTCAGAGAGATCAAGCTGCGGTGCATCATTTGGGAATGTCAAGATCTCTGACCTTGATTTCGCAGATGATGCAGTCACCTTTGCGGAGACTTTAGATATCCTTTTGGGGGCCCTCGAGGTGCTGAATGAGGAGTCTGAGCCTCTGGGATTACAGGTTTCCTTTGTCAAAACTAAGATCCAGGCTTTCTATGACATCTTGGATGCTGCTGTCCTGTCTGTGCCTATATGTGGTGAGGATGTTGAGGTCATGGAGAGATTCACTTACCTTGGCAGTGATATTCATGTCTCTGCTGGCTATGAGTCAGAGGTTAATAGACATCTGGGTCAGACCTGGGGAGTCATGGATTCACTGGATAATGGGGTGTGGTGCTGCCGGTACCTGTGCGGGAAGACGAAAGTCTGAGTCTTCAGGTCCTTGGTGCTTCCAGTCTTGCTCTGTGGATGTGAGACTTGGACTCTGACCAAGGATCTGAGACGGAGACTTGATTCCTTTGTTACCAGGTCTCTTCGGAGAATCCTTGACTATCGCTGGTCAGACTTTGAGTCCAACGAGCGGTTGCTGAGAGACTCAAATGAGATTTGTTACCTGCATAGTCTGTGAGCGTCAGCTGCGGCTGCATGGACATGTGGCTCGTTTTCCTGATGCTGATCCTGCTCACCAGATTCTCTCAGCGAGGGAGCTTCGCGAGTGGAGGAGGCCAACGGGCTGACCACATGCCTCGTGATGACAGCAGGTTGATCGGCATCTCAAGGAGATGGGGATGGGTCTGGCATCTGCCTGAGGGATGGCCAGATGGAGGCCCCTGGAGTACCTGCGGAAAGTGGATGCAGTGACGCGCTACTCTGACGCATGCTCCCACACCTGACCTGAACTGTGGGGGTTAGCCCATTCGTAATTCAGGAGGAATTAGCCTGTCCATGAGGACAGGTTCTTCACTTTATTTAAACTGCAAAAAGGGGAGGGGGGTCAGTTATGGGTCATGCACTTTATACACACAGTTTTGTAAAAACAGCATAAACCCAATCAAACTACTCTTGGACATCTTGGGACGTCACCTGGGGACTAAAGCCATGAGAACAAATGATTCATTTCAGAATTAAATTTTGCTTCAATACCGTGAATAGAAAGTATGCGGTGTTGACATTTTTGATTTTGATCTAATTTTTAAAGTCATGACCCAATTATAGAAATTGTAACATGTTTCACCATAACTCAATTAAGGTTTGGCCGATTATATCAAAATTGCCTTTGCTGGATAGCCGAGAGAAAGACACATTTCAGCTTCATTTACATCATACCCCTCCGGGTTAAAGGTCTCACACCCCAACGAGTACTAAACCACCATTTAGGTTTTTCTCTTTTTTTTT
This sequence comes from Eptatretus burgeri, assembly GCF_056783735.1. Classification (NCBI taxonomy): domain Eukaryota; kingdom Metazoa; phylum Chordata; class Myxini; order Myxiniformes; family Myxinidae; genus Eptatretus; species Eptatretus burgeri. The sequence goes on from NC_140966.1 coordinate 65,551,850, forward strand.
TTCTGCCAATGTCCAAGGACTTTTGTAATGAAAGTTTGCATCAATAATGGGAATACAAGCGATGTGGGGTTGACGGTTTTTTTTGACATTGACCTAATTTTAAGGTCATGACCCAATTAGACATTTTAGCATTTTTCACCAAATCTCGACTAAGGCTTGTCAGATCAGGACTAAATTACCCTCTATAGATAGCCTCGAGCTCGCTGCATTTACGCTTAATTTATGACATAGCCCTCAAGTTAAAGGTCAAAGTCTTAGACCCTGAGGAGTACTAAACCACCATTTTGGTTGTTCTCCCTTTTTTCTGTCAATGTCTGAGCTGTATCTTGGATCTGGCTTGGACTTTCTGAATGAAATTTTGTATACACCATGGGAATAAAAAGTATCAGGGTTGACAATTATTTTTTGACCTGGAACTAATTCTTAACATCATGACCCAATGGTAAATGTTTAAACATTTTTCACCAAAACTCGACTAAGATTTGTCCAATCGGAATGAAATTGTGCTCCCTAGATAGCAGAGAGCAAGGAGCATTTACGCTTGATTTACATCATACCCCTCCAGGTTAAAGGTAAAGGTCAAATGGCAGTCTGAAAAAAAAAAAACGCGTTTTTTTTTTTTGTTGTTTTTTTTTGTCATTGCTCAATTTTCTCAGTGCAAAATCTCAGACTGCTTGGCCTTCCAAGATGTCGTTGCATCACAATAATGGACCTGCATTGAAGTTATGCACCTGATATTTGATTCTTGTCCTTGATCTACTTTTTTCAGATTGTGACGTGTTAACAAAAAAACACCTTTTTTTGAACATAACGAATTATTTTCCTCTGATTTTCATGTCGAGTTTTCTGGCTCGAATGGAGATGGGGATACATTTTCTTAATTTACACTCTGTCCATAAATATTGAAGGGTGAAGGTCATATGGTGGTCCGAAAAAAATTATGGCCATCATTGGATCGCAAGCCAAGAGTAAGTTGCAGATATCTAGTTGTGAAGTCATATTCATTAATCAATGAGTTATCGAGTTCAGGTTGTGCGGGTTTGATGCGTAACTATTTAACATTTTCAGGAGCTTGTGTGGGTGTAAATCGTAAAAGATGTATTTTTACTTGTTGCCTTCTCAATGACATAAGCTCAGGTTTGATCTGCTCTTACATTAACATGTTGTGAGCAGATAACACTCTCCCAGTAATGATAATATAATGATCGCTTTCGAGTACCCCTCGATGTGTATCCCTCTGCTATTGATTGCAATTTGTTTAACAACAATTTTTTTTTTATCGCTTGAATTTGTGGTCAATCAAATGGTATGTTAGGATACATTTTATTACACTTCATTCTATGATCAGGTTGTTTAATTTGTAATGGATTACATTTGGTAATTGGGCTGACAGGACATCTTTGACGTATGCACTCTCCTCTGAGCAGTCTTTTCTGGGTTTGAATTCCGGCCCATCTATAAACCCATACATCAATATGTGCGCTGTCCATCGGAAAGACGTAAAGCTGGAGGAACTCTCTGACAACATCGGTCGTAAGTGTATGTCAAAGAACCCAGAGTGTCTTTCATGAAGATTAGGCGAGTTGTCACCAACACACTGAATAAATGACAAGTTCCTACCTAAAACTGCCGGAAGCAAGTGGTCTGGTCTGGTTTGGGATATCCCCGAACATCAGGTTACACTGCTTGCTATCCCAGAGTGTGATTGTTTTCTGGACAGCAACTCTTGTACGATGTTCTAGGACACTGTGTCATGTGTCACATGTCTTGTCATGGTTGTCTTCAGTGCCGAATGGCCACCATGATGATGATTTGGTGATTGGTATGTGTGTGCTCTTAAGTTTTGCAACACTTTGTTGTTGTTTTGTTTTTGTTTTTTTTGTTTGTTTGTTTGTAATGAGGAGAAGTTGCATGTTTTCTTTCATTCACCTCCGCCATCTTTGAAGATGGAAGGAGGTTACTGTTTTCACCCCTTTCTGTTTGTTTGTTTGTTTGTTTGTTTGTTTGTGAACAGTATTACGGAAAAACTCCTCGACGGATTTCGACGAAACTTGGTGGGGGGGTTAGGTATGGTCCAAGGATCATGCCATTAAATGTTGGACTTGGTCCCCCCACCCCAAAAAAATTGTTCGAGAATTTTTTTTTTTTTTGCATTTCTACATGTTTTAAGTGATTTCCAACCCCCCTCCCAATAAAAATCCCCCCCCCAAAAAGTTTTTTTGCATTTCTACATGTTTTAAGTGATTTCCAACCCCCGCCAAAAAAATTGTTACCCCCCCCCCAAAAAAAATTTAGAGAAAAAAAAAATTATTTTTTCTGCATTTCTACGTTAAAGTGATTTCCAACCCCCCCCCCCCAAAAAAAAAATTTAGAGAAAAAAATTTTTTTTTTTGCATTTCTACATGTTTTAAGTGATTTCCAACCCCTCCCCCCCAAAAAAAAAATGTTGGAGAAAAGAACTATAACTCTGTCAGCACTGTTGACATATTTAATGAATAAGATATAAGGTTCACTTGAGTGAGCCAGCAGTATTGGTGGCGGAGGTTTTGCACTCTCCCGAGTGCTCCCCCTCTAGTTGTTACTGGTTTTATTTTCAAATAAAGGTTACTTTTTGGTGACGTAATGGACAATATAATTGCACTACCGCAAGGTTATATACCATCGTCATGGAAAAGGGTTTTCAGGCTCAAACCTATCTGGCTCTCTGAAATATCAGCCTTACAGCCAGCATTGACACTTAAAATGGTTGTCTATTCACCAGAGATGCTCCGGAATTTTTGTATTGGGCTCCATTTCTTTTTCCAGGATGAGCTTGTGCTCTGGGTGCTGGTGCGCCATCGTCGGCATCTTTTCTTTCCCCCGTTTTTTTTCAAAAACTATCACAATATTAAATTTTTGTTTTTCTTTCCGTCCAACCATAATGAGCTTTGATTCATGAATTTGCGATGAATTCACCGGAGTTGAAAATTTTGATATGCTTGGTAAACCTGCTTTGTGAATGCCTTGCAGCGAAATCCCAAGGCTATGATGCATCTTCATTAATTGCACGTCAGTTGTGCCATCTCGTTGATGCTGATGATGTTCGCTCTCTTTTTTTGGAGCGGGGGGGGGGGGGGTGGGGTGGGAGAGGGCACGCAGCCTTATGGAATAAACACGTCGCCTTTGTACCGCTCTTGTTCGACCTTCAAAAGAGCAAGATAGTGTGGCATTCCGTGCTGATGAGAATTCGAAAATAGTTGTTGCTTGTGGAATAACCTGTTGTAGGAAAATTGGTGAAGCATTACGGTGTCATTTTGAGGGCTTTGTTGTTGATTTGTTGATTTGTTGCTTCTCCACAGTGCCATGTTGTTGGAGCGAGCAGGAGGTGGGGATGAGGATGGCCATTCTGTGCCCCATGTTGCCTGCCACTGGGGGCTTCAGCAGCAGTAAGAATTCCTGCACAATCTCTAATGGACATTGAATGGCTGCATAATGTTTCAATCGAGGGATATTAGTCCGGCGGCACGTACACGGGGCACTAAATAAATCGACCACTATATTATCCTGCACGGCATCTCTCAAAGGCTTATTGTTTTGAGTTTTGACAAGTGAATACCTCTTTGTTGAGCTTTAGTCTATTCCTCTACCTCATTTACGACAGTACAGTGTATCCGCCTGGAATATTAGTGGGAGGGACGTTGGTGTGGGAGTCAAAGGAATGAAAAACCCATCAATTGTCAGTTTAAATTGAATATATACCTTCACCTTAAAATGAGCTTTCACTTGTTTTGAAACAATTTTTCTTAAAAACCTCCTGAGCTTCAATTCCACCACCTAATTATTATTAATATTGTTGTTATTTTTTAAAAGTAAGAATTGTATGCTGCTTCCATCCCGAAGGTGCTTCCAAAACCGCTGCCTTTCTTTAGCTTGCTCGTTTCATCGGTGTGACTGCTATGCACTGTAGTCATCCATTTGAAGCTAATTCAACATGCCCATGACTGCCGTGCAAAATGCTCGCTTATCAAGATGTACCATTTTTTAATGGGGACGATGTGAAGGTGCTTGGCTTTGTACAGTCCTTTACACCTTCTATTTCGGATTTAATTATTGGCTGGTTAAAAAAAATATTTTGGTGCTTTATTGCCATTATCCGTATTGCCATATGACCAAGGGCTGGCAGGTTAGCCTTACACGTATGCACACTCGTCTCTGAGCTGTCTAGTCTGGGTTCAAATCGTGACCTTTCTATGAACTGTAATCCTGGTGTTTCACAAGCATGGCGAGACATCAATGTGTGGTGCCGTCCCTCGGGTGGACGTGAAACTGGGCGTCCTGTCTGCTCGCATTGGTTGGTGGGTGTAAAAAATCCCACGGTGTCCTTTGCGAAGAGTAGGCGCGCTATCGCTGGAACCCTGAACAAATTGCAATTTCCTGCACATACAGACGAGTTTCCTGCGTTGGAGTGACGACCCATCCTGGATTATAACCCTCCCCAAGAAACTGCTTCAGCAGAACTGACTCTCTGTATACAGAGCAAGGTGCGCGTCATGACATAAGACAGACAAGGCCTACAACCAAACACTAATACCTCCTCACAGCCATGACCATCTCGTGGAATTTTATTTTTTGGGTGTCCTATTTTAACAGCTGATGCATTTTGATCCTTTGACTCTCTTTTGATTTCTCCGTTTTGTTTCCACTTCTTATGCCATTCCAGTCGACCGTTTCTTTTATTTACTTTGTGTCACCACCTTTGTGATTTCCATGTCATGTTTATTAACCACTTATAATTGGTTTGTACAGCAAAGCAAACATCAGGTCGTTTCCTTTTTCTTAAAAAAGCATTTGTTTTTCGTTTGTATCCACTGTCCTTTATCAAAAACTTCCGCAATCCTGCACAGCCACATATTACGCACTGTGTATTTTGTGGCTGTTTTGATGGGCCATTAATGTAGTTAATAGCTTTGTTTCTGCTGATGCCCATACCTTTATTGCAATAACCACTCATTGATCCCACACAGATAAACCCTATGTGCTTGGCCTCAAAGGGCTGATTTTCAAAGCTAACCTCACCACTCACCAGCCGCTCAACCGGTGGAATAGCATTTGCTGGACCTGACTTCAATTGGCCCCGAGAAACGAGGGAAAATTGGGTGTAGCTGCAGTTTGGAATGGTTTGTGTTTCTTATATCTTCAGCTGTCTCAGATGGAATTGCTCAGTTCAGTACTTCTTTTTTTTCTTCTTCTTCTTCTTCCCACTTTTCTATGTTGCAGGGTGTCGATATCACGACCTCTTGGGACGTCTCTTGGCATCAGCATTGTCCGTGGCAAGGGTGAACAGAATA
>NC_140966.1:65562176-65592176 GCF_056783735.1 Eptatretus burgeri
GCATTTTCCACAAGCCATGGAATGTCCTTTCTTTTGTTTTTGTTTCCCACATGGCACATACCATACAAAGGGGCCTTTTCTATGCCCCTGACATTTTCCTCAAGATGTTCTGTACTGCTGCACCCCCTAGCTTGTAACAGTTATGATGTTAATCGCAAGTTTGTCACAGTATAGGAAATGTAGATCCTGTTAATTGATTGTCATTCACAAGTTGAAGAATTTGTTTTTAAGAATTAAAAAAGCGCACATTTGAACTTGGGTGACCAGCTCACTTGGAAGGGCAAGTATTGTATCGATGTATTCTGGTCACAATCGTGAGCCATTCGACGCAGCCAGAGATCTCGTTTTCGAATGAAGGAAAACCTTCTGGGTGCCACCAATGTTGATTCATTTTAGCATTCCTCTTAGCTTGCACCCCGACTCGATCTGAATGTGATCGGCGATGAATAACGGTGCAGCTGTGGTTGTATTTAAACTTGCACTCTTATGCAAGCAAAAGTAAGGGAAATCTCATGAAAAGAGTCTTTGGTAAACGTTGAATGGATTGTTGTGTCGCAATGTTCATTGACGAGCAAAACGGACCTGGCTGACGTCCAGACATGTAATAAATCATTGTCACATGGGAACATGGAAGGAAGCAGTTGGCAGTTGGTATGTTGGGTTGAGGGTGGGTAGTGAAAAAGGTTAGGCTACCTTGTCACCTTTTTAGGGCATCTCTTCGAGCCTGACCTAATAATATGGGTGTCGATGTCCTTCGATCCGTCCGTCCGTTCACAATGAAGTTGAAGCGGGAGATCTGGTCATTAGTGATCCTGATAGAGGTCGATGAGACGTACACGATGGTAAGACTTTCAAGGTCACCGAAGGTCAAGGTCAAGGTCACGAGGCTGTCAAAGTTGCGAAAATGACGATTTTCAAATTCTATCTCCTCCGCCATTTCTCAAGCGATCTTGAATTTGATTGCAGCAAATGAATCTATGGGACAATATCTAAATTTTGATCGGGCGGATTTTCGATATTCGCTTTCGTGTCACGTGACTTCAAAGTTGGCAAAAAATGCAAAAATGACGATTTTCAAAATCTATCTCCTTCTACATTTCTCAAGCGATCTTGAATTAGATTGTGGCATATGAATGTATGGGACAATATCTAAATTTGGTCAGGACGGATTTTCGAATTTCGCTTTCGCGTCACGTGACTTCAAAGTTTGCAAAAACTGCCCTACCTTCAGGAGGCTATATATTCTCTACTGGGCATGGTAAAAGTTAGTGAATGGTGTCACTGCATAGCAGCTGACCTTGTTTCTCTCAGAGATGACCGTCACTCCCGCACGGGTGTATTTTTTGTGTTCTTTTTCTTATCAGTACTTTGCGTTAAAGACATGACTTTCCAATCATTTTCTCGTTACTTCGACATTGTTGTGGTGCAGACACTAACATGCAACCCCCTCCCCCAACTCCCATCGTTTGTTTGTCTTGATTGAGGCATTGCATAGGGCATGTTCTTTATAATTGAATTGCACAACCACTGCTGTGTCTAAAGATCGTCCAATTTTCCATGTCTTTCTCTTCTCCTAAACAAATGCTTCCTGCTGATTCCCATGGTGCTGCAGGGTAGTTCTGTTTTTCTTTTTGTATTCATGATCGATGCTCATGGAAGAGTTAGAGCAGCATGTAAGGGGAAAAAATGGAAAGGGGGAAACAACAACAGCAGAAGTGAGAGTGAGATGAAGGGGAGGGGGAGAAAGACACATGGGGGTGAACAAGCTGCACACAAGCAGAAACACAGCAAGAAGAGGAAGAGGAAGAGGAAATTTGGAGATGAAACGGCAAATGAACAAACCAAGCGGCAACTAACAAACGAAAAGAGGTACAAATGAGTTGAGGTGACCAGTAGGCCTGGATTTTGGGAGTTTAACAAGAAGAGAGTCACTGGCAGACCACGTGCACCCTGCAGGGATGGGACCAAACGAAGTTTGTTGGATGCAAATGGACTCACAAACACGATTCCTTTTTGAATGCAGGTCAATGGTGAAAGCCTACGAGATATGACGCAAGCTGAGGTTGCAGAGATACTGCGAGAGTCTCCGAATCCTATTGTGTTCACCGTTGAACCCGTGTTTGCCGCGTCCACAGTGAGTTTTAAAGGGTTTTTTTTTTGTAATGCAGTCAAGCTTGGATAATATCCTGATTGATTCGACTCCACCAACCTGCCACCCTCTTCTCCTGCCTTACCTCCCTCCCCCCCCCCCACCACCACCACTTCTGCCAACTGCATTATCTTTATGCTCTTTTGTTATGTGCGAGTTTCTCAAATGGAGAACAAAAGGTTGAAAATATTATTTTAACATATGCTGATTAAGTGTTTTCATGAACCTATTTGCACAACTTTCGCCTTCAGGTGGCCATTGAGACCAAAAATAACGAGATTTATGTGCAATTTGAGATCGGTCGTCCAAAGGTCTTCGCTCGGCTCTTTTTTGGATGAGTTCAAGGTTACGTAATTTGGCCCGAGCACGTTTGTCACAAACCAGTAATTGGTAAATGATAGTGAATCGGTGAACCGGGTTCTTCTTGAACGAAAGGCCAGGATTTGAAAAACAAGGAGGTTCGAGAATGGTGAAGAAATGAAAAAAAATGAGTCTTGCTTTAAGGAAGACAAATGGGCAGCATATTTAACTAAACATGTACCAATCGCTTGGGATTAAAGTGGGGCAGATTAGTTATTTATTTATTTGTTTGTTTATTTATTCTTAGACAGAAAGGAGCAAGACTTAGCTTAGTTTTTCAATCCTCCCTTCACCCCCCCTTCCTCCCCAAATCCCACAATAATGTCTTTCATCGACTTGTTTTACACACGTTGATTATGCAAGCATGAAACGTGTTACCTCTGGCATTTCTACTTATCGGCGGTATCATCCTTTCCCTGTCATACCGCCTTACCAATCTGTTATGACTGTTTATTTGCCGAAAGACTGTCGGAATCCCCACGGGGTGTGCGTTTCATATTAAAACCTGTGGGAAGATTCACCTCACTCGGAAGGCTTTAAAATATAATAAGCGTTTGAACTTGTACTTTTGTTACAAACCTGTCGTCTTTCAATTTTTTGTTATGGTACTATCTGTTTCAAATGCGACAATGACCACCTCTCATCCTCGATCAATGAGAGGTGGCCAAGGTAGCAATGGCAGCTGGCCATCTATTTATTTTGTACGCAAATATGGCAGAATATTCACCCTCCCCCCTTCCCGTCCAACTTCCAGTTGCTTTCAACTTTCATTTTTTGTCTTCTTTTTCTCAACTCGAATTTTATATAATCTAGCTCCCAGACCCAACACTTATTCAATACCAGCAAGTACAACCTGTCACATCACTGACGGTGATGTTGGGGGGGGGGAGGGGGAAAGAAAGAGGGAGAGAGAAGGCAGAGGAGGGATAATAGAGGAGGATGGGGGAGAGGGGGGGTAGTTGGGAGGGAAAGGGTAGCCGAGGCGGGAGGACGGTGCGCGGACGACTTGCCCAGGCGGGAGGACGGTGTGGCAAAATCATCTGCAGTGAGTGAACGATTCACTCAGAATAACGTAGCGGTTGTTGTTGTTGTTTAATTAAGTCCGCGCCGTGGCGAAAACTCGTTCTCAGAACATGCTCTACTTTTGATCAACTGCTGACTGTACATCCCAATCGGGACATGAACTGTACCGCTGTCGACTGTGGAGCGTTCAGCAAGTGGCTAAAGCACTCAAGTAAGCACTCCAATTAAATGTTTGATTAGGACAGCTGGCTTGGCAAGTGATGGCTATATCTAAATGTCCAAACGATGTCCGAATTTGGCAAATGAACACCTTTTTTTCACAGTCGCAACTGCTGCTAAGTTCAAATCTGGAGTTTTAATTTTGTAATTCGGCTTAGTTTAAGAGTTTCTCGACATTATGGAATGTGCGGAAACGAAATAAAGCCACGAATGCTGGCGTCTCCAGGCGTTTTTAGCATTGCAATGTACCCAGCGATTCGTAGCTATGATGAACAGGTATTCGATAATATGAGTGAGGAAAGTGGAAAAAAAATCATAACAATCTATTGTTAAGAAATTGTTGCTGACTGTTCCATGTCAAGGCATGGTTGAGCAGGCCAAAAACCATGGCAGTTTCAGTCCCAGCGAGGTAAGCCAGGATATGCCTTAAGACCCTAGACAGCGAAGTGGACGAGGATCGCCTGACTGTCGACTCGCTCAGGCAGGATGGCGGGATGTACAGTCAACTCGCTCAGGCGGGACGGCCATTAATTATATAAGGCCGTTAATTATATTCAAAAGGGGTGTTTTAATTTACCCAAACACCCAATTTTTACTCGTGCACTCCCTTGGAGTTTTCTTCATATGCATGCAAAGTTTGAGGCTGCTCGGTTTCATGGTTTTGCAGTTATAGAGGAGACACACACACACACACATTGACATTTATTAGTACGAGTGCGTGCCTGTACGTGCAAAAAAAAAACAAACTTTCAAATCGCGTGCCAGAAACAACAACCACACAGGCCGTTCCTTTGCTCTCGCGTGGCCGTACGTGCAAAAAAAAACTTTCAAGCAACCACACAGGTCTTCGCTTTCGTAAACGACGACTGGATTGGGGCATTGTGTTTATCTATAAATGCGCATAAGAAATCGAGAAATTATTATAATACAGTAAGTCATCACTATCCGGAAGTCCGTGCGTTGTAACCCGTAATGGGGAACGCGCTCTAACTTGGCCATAGCTTGGGAACCACTTGTCAGATTAATTTCAAACCTTGAAAAGGCAAACAAACAGATTGCTGGAATTATAGATAGATAGACGATAGATACTGTGGGCGCAAAACGCCAAGCAAGGTGTCCTGTCATTGGTTTGGTAAATAAATGGCCATAACTTGGGAACCACTTGTCCGATTAATATCAAACCTTGAAAAGGCACATACTCAGGTCCCCAGCAATATACCTGGCAAGTTTCAATTAGATTGGACCAGTGGTTGTCAAGAAACAGCGGTCGCACACGCACACGCACACGCACACGCACACACACACACACACATTGCTGGAATTATAGATAGATAGATTCAACCTGTTACTGGTTGGTTTTTGAAATGGTTCCACAAAATGGTCCATTCCCTCTTGAACCATCACTACAGTTGGGAAGGATTTGATTTACGTCAAGTTATGGAGTTTTTCCAAAAATGGCAAATTATATTGTGTGCTGTGTTTGTGATGTGTTTTGAAGTGTCATCTTCACCTCCACCTCAGGGAGCAGCTGAGGAAGATGACGAGGACACCGATGGGATGAAAGACTGCGACCGCTCTGCTTCATCTTCTCGTAATGGCAGTACGCACAAGGCTGGCTTTGCCACCAACTCGAACCAGGGAAGCAGCATGGTGGTGTCCCGTAAGCAAAGCCAAGAATATGAAATGGAAGGAGATATTAGGTTTCAGGGTAAGTCTACCTTTTGAGGAAGTTATTTGCTTAAAATACCTAAATTGCCACATACGGATTCCCATTTTAATCTTTTGTACCAGATTGTTCGGGACAGTATAGGAAGGTTTTTTTTGTTTTTTTTTAAATAGGTGTTTTGCTTTCTCAGGGTATTGTGTATTGTTCTGGCTGGACGCAATTCTTTAGATTGTTTTTTTTTTTTGCGTCCCGCATCCCGCAAGAACAACCAAAGTGGAAATTTAAATTTCCATTCATTTTAATAGTTTTACTTGATTTGAAATACATTTGATCAGAGGAATTTCCTTCTCCCATTTTGTTTGTATAAATCGCCGATTTATGTTTAACTTGGGTTAATATATTTTTCTTGACCATCCTGTTTTTTTTTTTTTATTGCTGATTTTGGATGCATTTGGTGGTGGGAAAAGGGAGTCGAGGATACCTTCGGCATATCTTCTCGAGGTTATACTGTACTTTGAGCATTCCTACGGTTCCACTGCGTGTGACTGCGGCAAATGATGTCCCAATTTTATTCCGACACGCGAGCGTTGTGGGATGCGACATGCTGCTAATTGTGATGGCTCAATTTTAAACGGCTCCTCATCACAGCCACAACCGAATGTTTTCTGCACGGTTGTGTTGCTGATGGGGATGAACTCGGCATTAACACAGCAAATTGTTTTGCTTCCTCGTATGTGCATCGTTTGTGCCCAAGGCTTGGCAGCACGTCTCTCTGCTTTGGAAAGACTGTGCTGATATGTGGGTGTACACTCTTTGCTCTTAACGTTGACTAACCAGCAATGTAATCACCAATCTTTAAAAATACAAAAGCAACCAGTTTGTGTCTTGTCTGTATTAACTTCCGGGCATCCTCTTGTTAATAATGTGGATGAGATATTTGGTTGATAAATGCACAAAAAGCACAAAATATTATCAAATCTCTGTGTGGAGAACTGAATAAACATCACGCATTAACAGTGTCTGTTGTCTTTCCCTTGTGTAATAACTTTGTGTCTGTTTCCCTTGGTTTCAATATGCCATGGTGTCGGCTCAATCACATGATTTACTTCATTTATCTATTTATTAGGGATTGGGTGGGGTGGGGGGGGGGAGGTGAGGAGGGGATCTGATAGTGGATCACACTTGAGTGTGGAGAAAAGGGTTTGGGTTATGGAGAGAGATGGGGTTACAACGGGGGTTATATAATTGCTTTGTATTCCCATATATTACCCCAGGCTTCAGTGGTTGCATTGTGAAGCAAACGAGATTGATGGTTTGTTTTTTCAGCGAGCAAACTACCTGCATCAGTCTCTTGTGAGCAAAAGTGATTGAGGTCTTGTGATGGGTCACAGTATTAATTATTTGCAATTCGAGAATAAGGCTGTCAGTGGCACCCGTGGAATTGGTACTGATGTGCTCATTGTCTTCAGGGTAGAAGTGCAGTTTCGCTGGATGTGACAAACCCTTTGACACAATATGACGATTGGGGATGGTGGTTTGGCAAAGGTAACTTAATCATTAGCAGTGGTAGTGGGAGGGTTGCCAGGATCTTGTTCATTTTAAGTGGAGGCATAAGGGTTGCCAGGATCTTGCTCATTATCAGTGGGAGCGTGAGTGAAAGCTCTGCTCTGCCAATCAATCACACCACAACGCCCCCTGCCTGCCTGTCTCCCCCCCCCCCAGTAACGTTTGCACACCCAGCACCCCACGAGTAGCCTTTTCCACACCTGTGAGGATCCCCAGCTACCCGTTGACCCACCAGGAGCCCCGTTGGCCCCACAAGGCGTCCCATCAGCCACAAAAGAAGCCCAGGCCACCCATCGGCCCCACACAGGTCCCTGTTTGCCAGTTGGCCATGCAGGGACATCCGTCAGCCCTCACAAAGACCTTCAACAGCCCCTATGAGTAGCCCTACATCGCCCCCCATGAGGAGTCCCGGCTGCATGTCAGCTCTGAAAGGAGCCTCGGTTGGCACTGTGTGGTTCCCGTCGGCCCCTGCGAGTCGCCCCTGCTGCCCATCGGCCCCGTTAAGTATGCCCATGAAAAGGCCCAGCTGCCCATTGGTCCCCATGAGGAGGGTCTGCCCTGTGAGGAGCCGAAGTAGGCCACCATGAGGATCCCGGGTGACCTCCGAGAGGGTCCTCGGTCTACCCCTGCAAGGAGCCTCATCAGCCCGAAAAGGAGCTCTGACCATCCATTGGGTAGTGCAGGTCCCCGTTTGCCAGTTGGCCACAGAGGGAACGCCATTAGCCCCTGCAAGGAGCCTCATCAGCACCAAAAGCAGCCCCGTCGGATCACAGTCCCATCAGTCCCCACAAGGAACGTCAGCCCCATGAGGACCCCGGCTGTCCCTCAGTCCCCATGAGGAGCATTGGACCCTGTGAAGATCCCAGGTCAGCCCCTGCTGGGATCCCAGGTTGGCTCCCCTCCCCCTGTGAGGATTCCAGGTAAGCCCCCCTTGCCCCGTGAGGATCCTATGTAGGCCCCTTTCTCCCCATGAGGATCCCAAGAAGGCCCCCCTCCCCCCATTAGGATCCCAGGTATTCCCCCCACCACAAGGATCCCAGGTATGCCCCCCACCACAAGGATCCCAGTTCGGCCCTGCAAGGAGCCCCATTCTGCCCCAAAAGGAGCCACTTCTGTTGGCCCCATGTGGATCTCTGTCTGCCAGTCGGCCATACAGGGATCCCCGCCCGTCAGCTCTGTCGAGTAGGCCTGCGAGGAGCCCCGGCTGTCTGTTGGCCTCAGTGAAGATCCTTGGTCAGCTCCCCATGAAGATCCTAGGTCGGCCCCTACGAAGCTCCCCGGCTGACCCCACGAGGAGCCCCAGCCACCCTCCATTGGCTCTGCCCTGCGTGGAGCGCCGGCAGCCCTTTAGACCTGAGTGGATCCCCATCCACGATTAAGCCCCGTAGCAATCCCTGGCCTCCCGTCGGCCCCACGAGTAACCCCGGCCTCCCGTCGGCCCCACGAGTCACCCCGGCCTCCCGTCGGTCCCACGAGTCACCCCGGCCTCCCGTCGGCCCCACGAGTCACCCCGGCCTCCCGTCGGCCCCACGAGTCACCCCGGCCTCCCGTCGGCCCCACGAGTCACCCCGGCCTCCCGTCGGCCCCACGAGTCACCCCGGCCTCCCGTCGGCCCCACGAGTCACCCCGGCCTCCCGTCGGCCCCACGAGTCACCCCGGCCTCCCGTCGGCCCCACGAGTCACCCCGGCCTCCCGTCGGCCCCACGAGTCACCCCGGCCTCCCGTCGGCCCCACGAGTCACCCCGGCCTCCCGTCGGCCCCGCGAGGAGCTCCAGCCTCCCGTCGGCCCCGCGAGGAGCCCTGTGCAGAACCCCGTCTGCCAGTCAGCCCCGCAGGGAGCTCCAGCCTCCTGTCGTCCCCACGGTTGCGATCGTGCCACTCTTCAGCCTTCCGGCTCATTTTGTTGTTTACATTTTTCTGTCTTGACGCCATACTGGACGTCTCTCCAGCTGTCGACACCTTTCCCCTTTCCTGCGGCTGCTGCCTTATTCACTTTATTGACTGTCTGTGGCGAGAAGAGGCTGTGCGGGGAGGCCGCGTTGCGGAGACACCCTGGATTATCTCGCAGGGAGCAGGAATATTCGGCACTCCCGGCGTGTGCAATGCGGCGCATACCCCTCGTACTCCGCGCCTCATGCCGGTTATTCGTGCTGAGAGTGCAGTTGCAGATCGTGCACCCCGATGGAGGGCGTGATGACACAGGGGGTTGGCCAGCGAGGTAAGTAGTTTCGTACTTCCATTTTCACAATTCTGGGAATAGGACCTTTAATAATAGTTTTTGTAAAAACCTATCTGTTTGTTTATTAATTTTGTTGTTCTGCAAAGTGAGGGGATTGTGGAACCAACACCGATTGACAGTTCTCCTGTATATAGAGGACAACTGTGTTGATTTGCATCACTGTGGAGCGCACTGACAGTGTGAGATGTCTGGTTCTGATATTATAACCTTTTCTCATTTTTTTTTACATCAATGGTCCCCTCCATGTAATGCAGAAATTCCAAGTTGTCCACTGCATTCCTTGGTGGGGGGATCTTGGGGAGTGAAGTTGTACGATTTCTGTGCTCCACACCCTCTCGACACTTCGGTGAATGCCTGTTGATTGATGGATTGATTAATTTTTATTTTGACACTCTCGAATGAACTGAGTGGACATTTGTTCATCGTTCCTGCACCACAGGAGTTTCTAATGCTGGGCTGTCAGCCGGGGGAATGAAGTGTGGTTTGAATTTTCATGTTTCCCTCAAAATTATTCCAAACTTGTTTGTTTGTTTCCCTTACTTCTTCCTCCGCAACGATTTGTGAAACTTTTAATATTGTCCTCCCGTTTAACCAAGTGCAAGTGCTTCTTGAGAAATGGCATTGCTTGCAGTTTTTCAATCCCTCCTCTACTGCCAATCCCTTACCCCACCAACCTTGCCCCCATCCACCCAATAACCTCCACCACCTTTACCTTGATTGTTATTGTCCAGACGTATGCTTGATGAACGTTTGCTTTGCGATCGATGAATGGGAAATTGTTGATGTTGCTAAAGCGAGATCTTTTTTTTTTGAGTGGTTTGTGGAATGGTGAGGTGATGGAGGAGGAGGAGGAGGAGGAGGGGTATGTAATGACCCTCGGTGAGTGCATGCGTTTTCACAACACAATACATTTTACCATCACGACAACATTGGTGAATCCACAGCCCCCAAACCACCACTTGACGACCACGTGGAGGACCTTCAATATACCGCGTTGTTATCCTTCACTCGAGTTGCTGTTGTGCGGTACATTCTCACTGTCTGTCTCTCTGTCTGTCTCTCTGTCTGTCTCTCTGTCTGTCTCTCTGTCTGTCTCTCTGTCTGTCTCTCTGTCTGTCTCTCTGTCTGTCTCTCTGTCTGTCTCTCTGGCTCTCTCCCTCTCTCCCTCTCTCCCTCTCTCCCTCTCTCCCTCTCTCCCTCTCTCTCCCTCTCTCTCCCTCTCTCTCCCTCTCTCTCCCCCTCTCTCCCTCTCTCTCCCTCTCTCTCCCTCTCTCTCCCTCTCTCCCCCTCTCTCTCTCCCTCTCTCTCTCCCTCTCTCTCCCTCTCTCTCCCTCTCTCTCTCCCTCTCTCTCTCCCTCTCTCTCCCTCTCTCTCCCTCTCTCTCCCTCTCTCTCCCTCTCTCTCCCTCTCTCTCCCTCTCTCTCCCTCTCTCTCCCTCTCTCTCCCTCTCTCTCCCTCTCTCTCCCTCTCTCTCCCTCTCTCTCCCTCTCTCTCCCTCTCTCTCTCTCTCTCTCTCTCTCTCTCTCTCTCTCTCTCTCTCTCTCTCTCTCTCTCTCTCTCTCTCTCTCTCTCTCTCTCTCTCCCTCTCCCCCTCTCTCTCCCTCTCCCCTATCTCTGTGTCCAAAACCAACTTCACGAACTGCAGAGATTGTCTAATTGTCATGGATTGGATTTTGGAGGAAGCACCAACTCCTAATTTACAGTAGGACCCGATGCCGCTGTGCCGACATGGTTTGCACTCTGGCAGTGCTTTGGCTGTATTGGATCAATGTCAGCATTTTCTGATGGAAAACCCTGCAGTTTACGGTCTTTCTTTATCACCGGCTTGTCTCATGCTGAGCTTTGGAACTCACATTTTACACATGGATGTGCTTTTTATGTATAATTTTATTCTCTCACTCCTGTCCATGCCCATCAAAATGTCGAAAACGTACCCTAAGGCTAAGTGTTCGGCAGCACTCCAAATTTGCATCGCCTCAGCCTCTCCAGAATTGCCATTCCTCTGATGGTTATCTGGCTTGTGTTGGGTTGGCTTTTTGTTCATGTGCGAATCGTGCTTGACCGGGCGCACGCCCCACTTTGCCCTCCCTTATGAGCATGGCTGCCGGTACCCTCGGCGTACACTCACTACACTAACAGCCAACCCCTGATCTCTCGCACCACTCTCGAAAATAATAAAACTGTTTTCTGGATCTCAGGATCTCGTCATACCCGACATGATGGACGTTTTGGTGAGGTTGTGAGGAGAGTTTTTTTTAGGTTTTTTTTCAGAATCTCCATGTGGGAATGTTAATTACCCTCTGGATCTGTTACTGCGGGATTGAACCATGTCGTTTCCATGCTACTCCGTCAATGGTCACCTAGCGACAGTTGTTGCTGGGATAGGGAGTGTGGTGGGGAAAAGTCTTGGAGCGGCGCATCTGTGACACTGCACGATTCTCAGCTCGTGTCATGACCTCTTCCAGAGAGAGAGATAGAGATAGAGATAGATAGAGATAGATAGATCTTCCTTTCCTGATTTTTTTTTTTGTGATGCTCAATGGTGCAGAAAGTCAGTGGAGTCAATATTATCATTTTTGGAAACCTTTTATTTGAAAGGGGATGGGTGGGATGGAGACCGTCAAGTTAGCATTTTTATATTGGGCTATTAGTTCTGAAGGATCCTTGGTGTTCTATCAAAAGGTTGGTCTATCATTCACTTTGTTGAAGCAGAAGGTAGGTCTATCCACCACCACACAACCATCAACCCAACCTCCCTGCCTCTTCCTTTGATGCAGGACCATGGGTATTTCTAATTTGGGACTCGAAGTTCATTACTTCCATTGCTGTTCTACCGACCTCTGCGTATGGCTTCTGCTCGAGTCAAACCAGACGGATAATAACTGTTTGGATCCTGTAGCTGCATCGTGGAGTATGCCATCCTGCGCCAGAGGGTGATTTTGCTGCCTCTTATGTTTATGTATTTTTTGATATTTCTGTCCCTCCCAAGAGAGAAGCCTTTGCGTTAATAAGCTTTGCCAATTAACCAATCAGCAGAGCCCACGTATAATGTGCGTGTACGTTGAAAGACGTTTTCGTCCACTTCACGTGCCAATCCCTTCCCTTTGTGAGATTTGGTCACGAGGAACAAACAAGAAAAACGTTTTTGATCCAAGGAACGCTGTCTTTTAATTAATTAATAACCTTGATGCCATCATCCATTGCCGTGACGGCGTGCGTGATGGACTGCGGTGTGAAATGGGAAATATTTTTTGCCAAGTTGTCAGGAAGCCGTATAATGTGGGATGTCTTCCATCTCCTTGAGATTAATTGGTGGCCATATTTTCAGCACAGCTTTATAGAAGCCCACGCTCCCCAGCTCCTTCAGTCTCCTCCATGCGTGCGAATGTCTTCTGCTGACCGTGACACAAAACAAGTCGAGGGATTGCATCGTGCATTTTTGTGGAAGCAACAACGGATTGGGGGCATTTGGATTTGTTTGGAAAACGAACTGAATTGAGATTGTGGAACATTTCACCGAGCAAGACTCCAAACGTGTTTCCAGTTTCATGAGCCCGGCACTACCATGCCGAGGGTTACCGCTTGTTCAGAGGAAGCTCCTTTGTTTTGATTTCCTTCATCCAAGTGTGTAATCTCTGGTGCAAATGGTGTTTTGTTCCAATCCGCCATGACTCCATGCACAAACGATAGCAATGGGTGGTTTCTGCAAAGCGAAAAATGGCACGTCCCTTATTAAACCTTGTCAATTTTTTTTTTTTTGCCACATTGCTAAATGCTTCTCCGATGCTATTTTTAAACCTTTTTCGAGCTTATTGGCTAAAGGATATTGAAACTGGAAAATAAGTGGAAACGTCTTATTGTTTGGGAGCGGCAGCTGAGGTCCTGAGTTGCTTTCTGCATTTGAGTGGCTACAGAAAGGTCCCCATTTGGGGAAGGTCACGTGGTTGGTATTGCTGTTTGAATTCTTTCCTCATGAGTACTTTGGCTGCACTGGTTTAAAAATTGACCAAAATTTGTTCTTTGATTGTTCATCTCTTTATTCTCAATGGTGTGCGTGTGTGTTCGCTGCATGTTGCACATGCGTGCGTGTCACATATGTCTCATGTGTGCAAGATTGAGCTAGTTTGGTGTTCCCATCTGAACACTTGCCTTATAATGCTGTGACTACAGGTTCGTATTCCATTTATGGCATTGATTTGTCGATTGTCTTGTTCAACTTATCACATCGCTCGACGATGTGCACGATACGTCGAATATGTAAGCTCTTGCATGTGCCACATACTGTACACTATAAAAATAATGTTTTAGCGATTAAACTGGGAGAAAGGACATTTATGGAGGTATAGGAATAAAGATTGGGGGTGGAGTCCTGTATGTAATTTGTACACGTCAATTTTTGAGCCAACACTCATTTGTTTGGAACCCTTAATTACCTTGGCAATCTAAAATCACGATATGGTCTTTCCATTTGTTGGAAGATGTTTTCAGGAATCCCGTACCCCCGTCCCAAATCCACAGACGGTACACATAAACGTGTTCACATAATACATGTGCATGAGTTGGGAACCAAAAAAGACAAGCATGAACCTACGTTGGCCAAGTCGATCGATACAGTACATCAGGTTGAAGGTCATGGTGGGGAGGTTATACTATTTGTAAGTTGTGCGTGCAGGATGGGTTTGGGGGTTGGTGGGGGTTAACGATCTTCATTTTGGATAAGCATTATGTGGATGGTCAGTAAAGGATTGCACTTTTTTTTTTCTCTGCTGCAGCTGATTTAATGTGGCAGCAATTTGGAGAACTGCCTGGAGATCTCCTCCAGGTTGACTTGGAAAAGAAGAATGGTGAGCTGGGCCTCAGCCTTGCTGGAAACAAAAATCGATCACGTCTCAGCATCTTTGTGGTGGGCGTCACCGCCGGGGGCCCAGCTGCGCAAAATGGGTGCATACGGGTGGGCGATGAGCTCCTGGAGGTGAGGTAGTTCTGAGAGAACAGTTTGATGAATGATTTCAAATCTCCATGTTAGGGTGTGGATTTGCATGCTGTATGTGCCATTCTGGCGCCTTCCACAGATCAACGGGCAGATGCTTTATGGAAAGAGCCATCAAAATGCTTCCGCTATTATCAAATGTGCACCATCCAGCGTCAAACTGGTGCTTTTAAGGTGAGCATTCTGAAGATCCCCATTGCCATTTTATTCCTGTGTCAACTTTGTGGAGTTCTGAGTCGCTGTTTATCTGCTGAATGTCCCGCATCTCATCGACGTGAAACAGAAAGCAAGATGCCATCAAGCACATGGCAGTTTCTCCAATCACTAGTCCACATGCCCTCTCTCTCCTGCCTGTTTCTGTTCACAAAGAGGTGACCTTTTCTTGTTTTACCATCATGTGTAACCTCCAGAATGAATGCAAATGTGAAAATGTTCTCATTTGTAACTTAATACCTCTTTTATTACCCTTGCCAGAGGAGAGGGTATTGCATTTGGGTCCGTTTGCCTGTCTGTGTTTGTTACTTAGGAAATCTAAAGATTTCGTAAGTATATTGATGACTTCCGTCCTCTGTTTGTGTGTTTGTTTGTTTGTGTGTTTGTTTGTGTGTTTGTTTGTTTGTGTGTTTGTTTGTTTGTTTGTAGTCACGATAACTCGAGAACGGAAGAAGCTACCAATGTCAATTACACCACGTGATTCAGGAGGGTGGTGGCTAGTGCTGATTAGAGTTTGGTCAAAATCGGTCAAAGGTCAAGGTCACACTGAGGTCAAACATTCGATTTTTGATGGTTTGGTACAGAATCATGGTAGTTTTTGACAAGTATGTTGATCCGTTACCGTTACTGTAACGTGACTGTCCTGTACTGTCATTACTGTAACGTCACTGTCGTTACTGTAACGCTTCCCTAACTGTCCGCTCACCTTAAATCACCTCCAGGTCACAATTTTAAACTGATCTTCAAGAAACTTCACCAAATAGTGGAGTTGGTGATCTGACAGAATCCTATTTATTTTTTGAGGTCAAAAGGTCATCATAGATCAAAGGTCAACTTTCTCGAATTTATAAAATCCTCAATTTTCATCCGATTGACTTGAAACTTGAAGAGGATTTGCATATCAGGCCTCTGAATTCAACCACCTATTATTTTTGAGGTCAATATTGGCCAAAAGGTCATCATAGGCCAAAAGGTCAACATCGGCCAAATTTCTAAAATTGTCAATTTCTATCCAGCTGACTTGAAATTTGAAGAGGATTTGCGTATCAGGTCACTGAATTCAACCACTAATTTTTTGGTCAACATAGGCCAAAGGTCAATTACTTAGGTGCAATTTCTAAAATTATCAGTTTTCATCTGATTGACTTGAAATTTGAACAGTATTTGCATATCAGGTCAATTAATTCAATCACCAATTATTTTAAGGTCAAAAGGTCAACATCGGCATGATTTCTAAAATTTAGAGATAGGGCCAAAACTATATACAGTATACTGAAATGCAAAAGAAACTTACCACCTTTTAAACTTTCAAATATCAACATTAACACTGCTTGTAGTAAATGTGCAAACTTATTTGTGGACAATAGTGTCCTCACTGTCAGACAAAACGGTCACGGATGGTCACTTGAACCTTCAATGGTCACTTCATAGCACAGCTGTTGAGCAGCTGTTTTGACTGTCAGTGATTAGCCAAGGGGTACGGGATGATTTTAATGAGCTGCGCGTGATATGTTGATATTGGCTTTAAAATGGCCAGTGCAAAATGGGCATTTCAATCAACATGCCACAATCGTCAAGGGATCAACGGCAGTGTGCCTTGGGCATACTGCAAGGCGGATTGAGCTACCGTGAGGTGGCACGTCGCCTTAGCTGTTCACACCTGACTATCGGCCCTGGTGGACAGACACCCTCCACAACTCTGCAGATGACAGATCTCGATCAGGGAGGCCAAGAGTCTCACCACTGCAAGGCAGGACAGGCAGATGGTCCTAAGTCAGATGGCTTCAGACATTGAGGACTGCGTGGGACAGAATCCAGCAGCAATCCATCCAAAGACTGGTTGGCAGTATGCGCCGACGATGCACTGCATATATCCAAAACAATGGTGGCCACACACGCTATTGAAAGGGGACTGACATTGCACCCTGTGCTGTTCTGTACTGTAGAACAAACTTATGAGATGGTGTATCTTGGTCAAAAACTTGACATGTCATCAATAAAATGCCAATGTTTCAATTAGCAATTGTTGGTTTGTTTTATTTTGAACTCTTACAATTTTATTACATTTCAAACAAGGGGTAAGTTTCTTTTGCGTTTCAGTATATATCAACATATCTCAAAAAGTTTTGGACTAGTTGTGACAAGAACAAGCACATTCAATTTTGGTTCAAATCCAGCCCATCAGTGGGAAACAAAATGTAAACTGTTCAGCCTGGCGGAGGTATGTGCTTTTCCAAGTGCCATTCTGTTTTGTTCTGTTTTGCCAAGTGTTGCTCCGAGTGATTGTTCATTACCTGTCAAAAACTTCTTTTTTTGCCAAGTATGTTGATCGTGTGTGTGTGTGTGTGTGTGTGTGTGTGTGTGTGTGTGTGTGTGTGTGTGTGTGTGTGTGTGTGTGTGTGTGTGTGTGTGTGTGTGTGTGTGTGTTTTTGTCTGTCTGCTTGCCTCCAGCACAAACCTCTCAACCGATCGTTCTGAAATTTTCAGAGATTAATGTCACCCAGCCTGCGACGGTCCCACATTGAAGTTTCATAGAATTTGGTTGACCGAAAAGGTCGACATCGGCAACTCGGCTAATTTGAGGCAAATTTTCTGAAATCCTCAAATTTCATCTGTTTGATTTGAAATTTGAACAGGATTTGCACATCAGGATTGATTTGCACGTCAGGATTGAACAGGATTGAATTCAACCACCTATTATTTTTGAGGTAATCTTAGGTCAAAAGGTCAACATAGGCCATAAGGTCAACCCAAAATAGCCCAAATTTTTAGATTGTTTCTAAAATTGTCAATTTTCATCCGATTGACTTGAAAATTGAAGACCATTTGCATATGGGGTCGCTGAACTCAACCACTTATTAATTTTGTGGTCAACATTGACCAAAACGTCAACATACGCCGTATTTCTAAAATCCTCAATTTTCATCCGATTGACTTGACATTTGAAAAAGATTTACATATCAGGCCACTGAATTCAACCACTTATTATTTATGTGGACACCAGAGGCAAAAAGGTCAACATATACCAAAAGGTCAACATTGGCCAAATTTCTAAAATCCTCAATTTTAATCCAATAAACATGAAATTTGAAGAGCATTTGCATATCAGGTCACTGAATTCAATCACCTATTGATTTTGAGCTAAACATAGGCCAAAAGGTCAAAATATGCCAAAAGGGCAATTTGGGCCAAATTTTCTAAAATCCTCAATTTTCATGATTGACTTGAAATTTGAAGAGCATTTTCATGTCAGGTCGCTGAATTCAACTACCAATTAATTTTAAGATCAAAAGGTCAACACGGGCCTAATTTCTAAAATTGATATATAGCGCCAAAAACTAAATATATCACGATATCTCAAAAAGTTGTGGACGAGTTATGACAAAACAAGGTGGATGAGTTGAATTGGTGACAAGAACAAGTGGATTGGATTTTGGTTCAGATCCAGCACATCAGTGGGATACAAAATGTGAACTGTTGTACCTGGCAGAGGTATGCGCTCCACTGAGTGCCATTCTACTTTGTGCTGTTTTGCCACGTTGTCACTCAGTGATTTTTTTTCATTTCTTTGTTTGTTTGTTTTAGTCCACGCAGAACTTGAGTTCGGTATTTCTCTGCAATCGCTTGTTGGATTGATACAAAATTTTCATCATAGGATATATATATATATATATATATATATATATATATATATATATATATATTGTTGTGGTTGACCAAAATCGCAAACCACCATTCAGGTCCCTTAGGTGAGATATCTCGGTAAGTATATGTGTAGTTAGGCCCAAACCCGTTGTCTAGAGGGAATAAATGTCATTCATGAAGGTTGCGACTCTTCAGGATAGCCGTTTTTCTTTTACTATCTTTATTTTGGACCAACCGCCATTATTACCACCACCAACCACGTCTCAACAGCCATCACAACAACAACCACCAACCACAACGCCGCTTCACCACAACCGCCACGACCTTTACCGTCACAACTCGCCACCATCGCATCACCGTCATCTCGCGCCACTCGTGGGCACCGATGCTGGACTCGTGTGGAGCGCGCACCGAGGAGCGTGTTCAAAAGCATCGCGGACTTTCTGAAGAAAAACGGATCAAAAACGACTCACGCCCACTTTTGTTCCGTCCAATCGGTGAGCGAGGGGCGATTTGGCCCCGCCTCCAGGGCGTTGGAGGGCGGTCGCTATATGCAAATTCATGGATCAAAAAGCATTCACGCCCACTTTTCCTCGGGCCAATGGGGAGCGAGGTGAAAGGTCGGAGGCAGAGGGTCAAAGATGAAGGAGCGAAGCCACGGGGCTGATAAAAACGACTGCGTTCGTCAGAAGAGTTGAGTTCGCAGTCAGCAGTTCAGTTCGCAGGAGGAAGAGTTGAGTTGGAAGCGGAGGAAGAGTTCAGTGCAGTTGGGAGTTCGCGGAGTCGGAGTGAAGAGGACGGAGCTGTGGAGAGGCGGCGGCGGCGAAGGCGGACGAGGGGGTGCTCGCGTCGGATTCGGGGAACTGCGGAGAGAAAGGCCGGCGGCGCGACCGAGGTCGTGGTGGAGACGCTCGTCGCGGGACCCAAGAGTTTGTGAAATCCTCCTTTCCCCGAGCATCAGCAACCCCCTCCTGTTTCCCCCCGCGCTGAGATAGTGCGACAAAAGGGGGCCCCCTTCCCACCCCCTACCAGACACTGTCCGCGAGGCCCGCGGAGTTGAGGCACCACCGCCGCTCCGCGTTTCATCATCAGACGGGTAGGCCCGACACGGTCTCGGCCCCAGGCCCGCCTACCCCCTCATCCTGGAGGGTGGTTCTCTTTTCTTTTGCTTTGGGAATGTGTGTTGTCGGCGCCATCTGTGAAGTAAAATTGTATAAGTGTTGCCGTGTGCTCGCGTAGTCGGTATTAGATCTGCATTGTCGCATTTGCTTTTTGTCTTCTTCTTTTCCATGTGCTTTTGGTGGAATTGTATATGTGTGCTTCCCGTGTGCCGCGAAATAAATGTGCTTATTGTTGAACTGTTTTCCCGCTTCGCTTCGTCATTTCTTTCATTGAATCCTCATCTTGCTTCACGTAAAGGGTTGGTCGTGGGTTAAGATGCCCGATAATTAATCGAACCGTCGAGGTCGACGAATAACACCGCTCGGTTATCCCGATAGTACAGAACGGGTCGCTTAAGTGGCCCGTGTCCGAAGTCGACCTGCGGCGAGGTGCGATCGCCCGGTCTACCCTCCGTGTGGGTACTTAGGTAGGTCGAATTTGGCGAGTAACCCTATCCCACGCGGGGGCCGATTGGCACGATCGCGGTGAGACCAAAAGGTCCACCCGTGACTGGTTCCCGGCGTTAGTCCGAGAGGGTCACGACTGGATTGTCCGTCCGGTGGGCGACGTGCCGCGATTCGAGTTACGTGGCCGTTCGCACGCCGGCGGGCGCGAATCCGCAACAATATATATATATATATATATATATATATATATATATATATATATATATATATATATATATATATATATATATATATATATATATATATATATATATATATATATATACATACATACATACATACATACATACATACATACATACATACATACAGTGTATGCCTGGTGTTGGCTTAATGGTTAGGGGGGTGGACTTGGGATCTGAGGATCCTGAGTTCAAATCCCACTCGGCTGTTGAATTAATACCAGGTAGGGTTAACTTAGACTGTCATCCTTCTGAGGTTGGCAAAATGAGTACCAGCTTGCTTGTGTCCTGTGTCGGAGTGGCGACCCGTCCAGGATTGTGCCAACTCGCCAAAGAGACTGCTGAGGCAGCACAAATACTCCACAGAGTATGGTCCCAATGGATGGATGGATTCATACAGTATACACACGTGCACTCCTACATCAAGCTTTGCTTAAGGCCCAGTCACACCTTGACGTTTTAGCCAGCTTATGCCGATTTTTGGAAAATTTCTCTCAAACGCTGGTACACGTCGAATACGTTATGGGTACGTTTTGATAACATTGAGAGCACGCTGAAAAACACTGCCATACGTCGTTGTACGCTGGCTTTAAACGTTGTACTTTTCGGTTGTCCTCAAATTTTCCATGCTTGAAATTTTAAGACTTATGCCAGCGTATGACTCACACGTTCCGCATAACGCTGGTCATAAGTTGTAGGCACGTCACGCGATCGTTGACACACGTCGACACACGTTACTTGTAAGTTACTCATAAGTCGAAACACGTCGAGGTAATGTTTAGCGTACCCGAAACTTATTTCTAACCTATGAGTAACGTGTTGTACTCACGTTACGCGATCGGTGACGCACATCGACACATGTTACTTGTAAGGTGCTCATAAGTCGAAACACATCAAGATAATGGTTGGCGTCAGTGTTCCAGACTCCCTGGTTTTTTTTTTCATTTTTTTTTTCTTCCTTCCTTCGGCATGATGGTGATTTTGACACTTCGATTTCTAGTGCGGTTATAATATAATTAATAGGCTGCCGCTCAACGATTTAAATCATAACCGCATTGTACACTGAACACAGTCATACCGAAAAAAAAAAAAAACGGGAGTCTGGAACACTGACGCTAACCATTACCTTGACGTGTTTCGACTTATGAGTACCTTACAAGTAACGTGTGTCGATGTGTGTCAACGATCGCATATCGTGCGTACAACTTATTCCCATCGCATGCGGAGGGTGTGTCATACGGCATGTACGTCGTAAAATTTTCAACATGTTTAAAATTACAAGACGTACTCCATTTACTACGACGTATGATAGCATACTTTAGCATTCTATTCACGCATACCAAACTTACCCATACCGTATTCGACGTGCGCCAGCGTTTTAGACGCATTTTTCAGAGGTCGGCATACGCTGGCAAGATCGCCAAGGTGTGACTGCGATGTCGACACTTCCATTTCTGCGGCGGTTATGATTTGAATCATTGTGCGGCAGCCTTTCCATAACCTACGCCACGTCATCGTCGGCGATGCATGCAACGCGCTATGCCTAAGTTAGACTATCGTTGGGCATAGGTTGTGAAGGCCGACAACAGGTTCAGCATTCGTTGGTATAAGTTATCTATAACACAACGAAACGTTCTGTGTCCATTTCTAATACGTTATGCATAAGACCAAGTCGTTATGAATACGTCCGAATCTTAAAAAAAAAACATTAAAAGTTCAACGTAAGCCAGCGTTTTACATACATTTTAATACGTTGCTATTGCTGGCTAAAACGTCAAGGTGTGACTGGGCCTTTAAGAGAAACTACCTGTGCTGCAATGCCTCATAGATTGGTTGGGATTGCGGGTGTGGCTTATGGTATGGGCTGTGGTACAGACAGGTGGTGCAGACAAATGAGTATTCTTGTCTCAGTTTTCATTTTTGTTGCCAAATTTGACTCTTGTAGTATTCCAAGAAAAGACTCGATCATGCACGCCACATGGTTGATGCAGCCTTTGGTACCAAAGGTAATTTACAATTCCATTACAGACGATGTAGCTTGCTTCCACTCGTTATTCCTTTCACAACAGATGTCCTTGTCAAAAGTTTGGGAACCAATGACAATGCCTCCAAGGGAGAGAATATCAATATACATTTGCCAAAGAATGAGCGATATGTTGAGATGTCGTTTGCGTTGAATTGTTGATCACAAAACACCACCAAATGCCACTTTTTTATTTTCTTATAGTAACATATATGTGCACAGAGTCGGAATGTTCCAGTACCAGCAGCAGAGATGGCACATTTTGAGCAAGAGTCCAAAATGCCAGACGTTTCGAATGTTCGAAATGTTGAGCTACCGAAGGTACAGAAACACGGGATATCATCATTGCCTGCTTATTCAATGGGGATGGAACCTCGACATAAATGTTGCTTGCTTTCCGCTGTCTCTCGTAGGAAAATGGCAGCATCGGATTGGCTTTGATGGGCCTGGGTGGGAGGGAAGGTGTTTTTGTCAAAGGCATCACATCTGGCGGGCCAGCGGACAGGGTCAGTTTTCAGGGAATGCCGTGCTGTACTTTAATGAGAGAAATGTCACCAAACAACTCGTTTTGCTTTTCCATCATGTTTTTTTTGGAATAATTTATTATCTCCGTCACTGAAAGTGGACGGAGGTTATGTGTTCACCCCTGTCTGTCTGTCTGTCTGTCTGTTTGGTTGTCTGTTTGTCTTGGAGCAGATATCAAAAAGTTGCAGACAAATCTGGCCAAGATTTGGTGAACGGGTTGGGTGTGTGACAAGGACGAATGAATTCGATTTTGGTGATGATCTGGATCCAATAATTCTTTGTGATCCTTCACCATTGAGAGACGGGGCTAAAAACGATATATAACACGATATCTCCAAAAGTTATGGATGGATTTGAATGAGACATGGTGGACAGAGTGTGTTGGACAAGGACGAATTGATTCGATTTTGGTGAAGATCCTAATCCAGATATGAGAATTTTAATTTTTTTGAAAATGATTCTTCACCATGTAGAGACGGCTAAAAACTATGTATAGCATGATGAGGGAGAGGGGAGTGGCCTGGGGCAGGGGATAAGGAACGAAGAGAGGGCAGAGATTCCTCATGAGAGTGGGTTGCCAGGACGAAGATGGACTATTGGCTGCAAAAAAATGATTTAGAAGCTTTCAGTTTCTGGCTGCCTCACAAGCCGTTGAATGATTGATGCAGATTGAGGAGATTATAAAGAGAATGATTGGTTTTCACTTCAAATATTCTGGATAAAAACATCTGTGTGGCAACTCTGGAGCTCATTTTTTTGCGTAATTTGTCCATCTGAAATTTTCACTTTGCTACTGATCTGTTCCATGCTGTATGTTTTTGGTTTGTGGCCAGGATGGTCAGATCAAGATCGGTGATCGCATCTTGGCATTAGGAGATGAAACGGTCATCAGTGTTCCTGCGTCCAGGGTAAGAGATACGTTTGTGCTTTCACTGCGGAATAGGAGAAAATAAACCTTCTGACAGTTGGCAATTTGCATGTCAAACATCCAAAGAGAATGTGTGCAGTTGAATCTTTCATAAATCAAGAGATTATTTTTGAGTATTTTCCACATGAACGGATTTTGTCTTCAGAATTGCAAAGTAGAGCAATAGGCGACCAGGGTTGCGTCAGGAAGGGCATCCGGCGTAAAACATGTGCCAAATCACTATGCGGATCATACGGATGATCCGCTGTGGCGACCCCTAACGGGAGCAGCCGAAAGAAGAAGAAGAAGAAGAACTGCAAAGTAGAGCAATATTGGTTTTCACTGTTCCTTTTTAGGGTTGGGAGTGGGGAGGGGAGGAGCAGGAGCATGTACATATACATATTTTTTTCAATAAGATTGAGGTAATGAAAAGTAGCAACTGACAGTGGGACAACAGTTAGACACAACAAGCAAGGAAATCAATGAATGGAGAGACACAGGCACAGACAGAGAGAGACAGAGAGACACACACAGACAGAGAGACACACACAGACAGAGAGACACACACAGACAGAGAGACACACACAGACAGAGAGACACACACAGACAGAGAGACACACACAGACAGAGAGACACACACAGACAGAGAGACACACACAGACAGAGAGACACACACAGACAGAGAGACACACACACAGACAGAGATACACACACACAGACAGAGAGACACACACAGACAGAGAGACACACACACAGACAGAGAGACACACACACAGACAGAGAGACACACACACAGACAGAGACACACACACAGACAGAGAGACACACACACAGACAGAGAGACACACACACAGACAGAGACACACACACAGACAGAGAGACACACACAGACAGAGAGACACACACACAGACAGAGAGACACACACACAGACAGAGAGACACACACACAGACAGAGAGACACACACACAGACAGAGAGACACACACACAGACAGAGAGACACACACACAGACAGAGAGACACACACACAGACAGAGAGACACACACACAGACAGAGAGACACACACAGACAGAGAGACACACACACAGACAGAGAGACACACACACAGACAGAGAGACACACACACACAGACAGAGAGACACACACACACAGACAGAGAGACACACACACAGACAGAGAGACACACACACAGACAGAGAGACACACACACAGACAGAGAGACACACACACAGACAGAGAGACACACACACAGACAGAGAGACACACACACAGACAGAGAGACACACACACAGACAGAGAGACACACACAGACAGAGAGACACACACAGACAGAGAGACACACACACAGACAGAGAGACACACACAGACAGAAAGACACACACACAGACAGAAAGACACAGAAAGACACAGAGAAAGACACAGAAAGACACAGAGAAAGACACAGAGAGAGACACAGAGAAAGACACAGAGACACAGAGAGACAGAGACAGAGAGACACACACAGACAGACATGGGGAAGGAGACGGGGATGGATGCAGACACAGACAGGGATGGGGAAGGAGACTGGGACGGGGACGGATGCGGACACATAGACGGATGCGGATGCGGACACATAGACGGAGATAGATGTGGATGCAGACACAGAGACTGAGACGGATGCAGACACATATAGACGGAGATGGATGTAGACACACAGATGGAGACTGAGACGGATGCAGACACATAGATGGAGATGGAGATAGATGCAGACACAGAGACGGAGATGGATGCAGATGCAGATGATCGAACTTCCGGTTCCGGTTTTAGAGCAGCGAGAGGTCTCCTTCTGGGCTCCCTGCTGACGTTCTCAAAGCTAAGTTTCCGGTTGTTATTTGTCCCGTTTTAACTGTTTAATTTTCTCACCTACATGTTACTGTGTGTTGCTAGTTCGGTTTTGTTTCAAAAATCGTGCCATTTTGTGAGTATTTTTGTAGACGTTCTTCCCTGGTGCTTGAGGCCTAGGCCTAGGCTTGAGGCCTACCGGTTCCACTCGGTGTTCGATCGTTTTTTTTGTTTGTTTTGTTTTTTCTCCCCATTACCTTCAATTTCTATCCTCCCCATTACCTTCAATTTTGATCCTCCCCACTTTCCAAACATCCCCCATTCTCCCAACTAATCTCTTTCTTATCTCAACAACAAGAAAAACCCTACAACAACAACAACACGCTCGCCTTCTCCCAATTTGCTTCTTCTTCTTCCTCTTAACTTCCTCCTCGTCTTCTTCCTCGATTTTTTTTTTTTTTTTTTTTTTTTTTTTTTTTTCACTTCCATGACCTAATCTGTTGAACTCTCTCATATATTATATTAACAACAACAACAAAAAATATATATATATATACCCAACAACAACAACACGCTCACCTTCTCCCGATTCTGCTTCTTCTTCTTCCTCTTAACTTCCTCCTCGTCTTCTTCCTCGATTTTTTTTTTTTTTTTTTTTTTTTTTTTTTTTTTTTTTTTACACTTCCATGACCTAATCTGTTGAACTCTCTCATAAATTATTTTTAACTACAAAAACGATCTTATAATGCTTCATCTTCCTCTCTCACACATGTGGTACTCTTTACTGTTTCACAATGCACTACTCTTCTGCTATTTTAACAGACTGCTCTCATTTCGACCTCTCCTTCATTCCTTGCCTAAAAAATCCAACTATTACAGCGCTTCTTCTCTCCATGCTCTGAATTCGCCTTCATTGCATCCATCAAGAATTGTGTTAAATCGCATCTCTGACCTAAAACTTTTAAAAACCACAGTTTGCCATGGATGCTCACTTTCCATCAACCATTCTTTTTTTCCAACCTCAGTGCCAACTCACCCCCCTCACCCCTCACTCTCACTCTCAAAGCAACCATCCCACTCTTCTCCCTCCAAGCCTCCCTCTCACCTCTCTCAAAAATTCCCCCCTCACCTTTCTCCCACCTTTCATCCCCCTCACTCTTCCTTCTCAAAGTTGCCCCCCTCTCATCCACCAACCTGCCTCCCTCCACTGCCCTCTCACCTCCATCTCTTCACTCCACCTCCTCAAATCCTCAACTGCCTTCTTCCTTGTCTCTTGTCCCCCCTCTCCCCCAGCACCACAAAGCCTTTTCTCCTCCTCATTCGGCCCCCTCCCCTCGCTGTTCTGGAATAGCCCAGACTCCTTCAGCAACCCTCCTTACCTGGCCCCCCGGCCCCTGTCCTACCCGCCCCCTCTCCCCCCACCTCCTGCACCGAAAGCCTCCTCCCCTTCCTCTTCATTAAAAGTGTGGACCTCAAATATCCGGGGCCTTCGCTCAAACCTTTCAGATCTTTCCATACAGGTTGCCACTGACAAACCAGACATTATCTGCCTAACAGAAACTTTCCTCTCCCAAGACGTGTCTGACTCCCAAGTATCTCTCCCTGGCTACTCCCTCTTACGGTATGACAGACCTGAGCCTCGTCCTGGTGGAGGTGTTGCTCTCTTCATCAAAGACTCTATTCCTCACTCTCTATGCACTGCTCTCACTCCCCCACACCCCCAGGAATACCTCTGGCTTCGGCTTCCCCTCCACTCCCACCTCATGTTTATATGTGTACTGTACCGTCCACCGAACAGTGATGACTCCATCTACACCTCACTATCCGAAAACATGGACCATCTTCTATCTTCTCATCCAAACTCTCTCTTCCTCTTATGTGGTGACTTCAATTGTCATCACGCCAGTTGGCTAGGTGTTGGTACCTCTCTCACCTGGCATGGCACCTCAGCAAAAGCTTTCTGCGACTCATTGGGACTGACTCAATCGGTCAACTTCCTGACCCGGATCTCAACCAATGGTACTCCATCTCTTCTGGATCTGATTTTGACAAATTTCCCTGACAATATCTGCTGCTCTTCCTTCGCTCCAATTGGTTCTTCTGACCACGTCCTTGTCAAAGTGGACATCTCTCTGGCTGTTATCAGAGAACCACCTCACCGCCGTCGAGTCTGGCGTTTCACTCAAGCTGACTGGCAGGGTCTCCGAGCAGCCATCAAACTTACAGACTGGTCTCCTATCACTACTTTCTCAAACATCAACTCATCCTGGGAATTCTTTCAAAGAAACTTGCTCTCCCTCATGCACAGATTTATCCCCTCTCGTGTTCAGTTGTCTTACCCTTCCTCCCGCCCTTGGTTTACTGAAGCTTGTGGCGAGGCAGTTGTCCTGAAACAACTTGCCTTTGCCTCATGGAAAGCAAACCCAATGGAGGGCAATCTCAGTTCTTTCCACAAAGCTCGGAACAAGTGTGTATCTACCCTCAGGAGAGCCAGAAAACAACATCTTTCTCATCTCAAGTCTGAACTCTCAAACCTCTCTCCCTCCTCAAAATCCTGGTGGCGTTTAATCAAATCTGTTTCTGGTGTATGTTCCCCCTCCATCCCCTCCCTTACCTCAAATGGCCGCACTGCTGATTCCACACGTGATAAAGCTGAATGTCTAAACTCGGTGTTTGCAGCTAAATCTTGTGTCCTAAACCCATCTCTATCTCTACCCACTTTACCCAGTCGCACCCAACTGTCCCTGGACTCTGTGTCCCTTTCTCCTAACAAGGTGGAGAGCTTGCTTTCAAACCTCGAGTCAGATTCTGCAACCGGTCCAGACGGCATCAGCCCACGTGTCCTCAAAGCCTGCTCTTCTGCTCTTGCTCACCCCTCTCTCTGTTCTATTCACCCTCTCATTTGCCCAAGGTCATCTGCCATCTGCTTGGAAATCTGCTAACATCATTGCCCTGCATAAAAAAGGTGCAAAAACAGATCCCTGTAACCACAGACCAATCAGCCTTCTCCCAATCATCAGCAAGGTGATGGAATCCATCATCGCCTCAGATATGAAATCCTTCCTCTTCTCCAATGGCTTGATTTCCAATCATCAATTTGGTTTCAGACCAGGTCACTCTACCCTGTATATGCTGCTTCTGCTCTCCCATCAATGGATGGAGGTCCTCAATGCCAGACAGGAAATCCGAGCCGTATCCCTGGACATATCACATGCTTTTGACACAGTCTGGCACCCTGCCCTACTCACCAAACTCTCTTCCCATGGTATTCAAGGCCATCTCCACTCATGGCTCGCAGACTTCCTCTCCTGTCGCAGGCAACGTGTGGCCCTAAATGGAGTTCTTTCATCCCCTCTTCCTGTGCAGGCTGGAGTTCCTCAAGGTAGCGTTCTGGGCCCTGTTCTTTTTCTGGTTTTCATCAATGATCTCTCGGACTCTCTGGAAAATCCTCTATTTCTCTTTGCCGACGACTCCACCCTCTGTCGTACCATCTGTCATCCCTCAGACCGGCAAGCAGCAGCTTCTTCACTCACTGCAGATCTGGATAAAATCACAAACTGGTCCAACACGTGGAACATGTCTTTCAATCCAGACAAATCTCACACTCTCACTATGTCTCTTCGAAAGGACCGTTTACAAAACCCCCCCATCCACTTCTCAACAATCCTCTGGAAGAAGTCTTTTCTTTCAAGCTTCTAGGTCTCACTATCTGCCATGACCTTTCCTGGGAAAGTCACATTTCCAACCTCGCCTCAAAAGCCAGTCGCCGACTGGGAATCCTCCGTCGTGCTGTCCTTCCTCGGCCCTCTTGAGCTCCTGACCACTTACAAAGCTTTTGTCCGTAGCCTGATGGAGTACTGCTCTCCCCTCTGGGCTGGTGCTCCTGCCTCCCACCTTTCTCGGCTTCACGCTGTCGAAACCAGGGCATTTAAGATCATCGGCATCTCCCGCAATGAAGCTGAGTCTTTGGGCCTCTCACTCAATCACCGCAGGTTGGTCGGTGGTCTTTCTGTCTTCTACCGACTCCTCACCAGCCTTGCCCCCCCTGCTCTCTCTGCGATTTGTCCCCACCACATTTCCACAGGGCGCTCAAGGTCCGCCAACAACCCCCTTCTGGTAAAACTACCAAAATCGCGAATCACTGCTCATCTTCACTCTTTCATTCCTCTTTTTTCCCGCCTTTGGAATAAACTTCCTCACTCTATTCTTTCCCATTCTTCCCTCCAGGCTTTCAAAACAGCTGTTCACCACCACCTCTTATCTTCCCCCATCCAAATCCTCGATCTTTTCTACCCCCGATAATCCACCCAAGCCCACTTCCTTCATTTCTCCTGCTTTCCTTCCTGAAAGTCCCTGAAATGTCCATCTTCTCTTCGCCATGTTCCCTGTCCCATCCCCATCCCTCTCCCTTCCACAGTTCACCTAATGTGTCTGTTCCCCACTGTTTTGTCCCTTCCACTCCCGCCCCTCTTGTCTCATGCCTCCTTGCTGTGAGTTGTGTGTTAGCTCTCATACGAGCCTCGACCAAGGTATGCAAAAAAAAAAAAAAAAAAAACAGATGGAGACTGAGACGGATGCAGACACATAGACATAGAACGAGACGGAGACGGATGCAGACACATAGATGGAGATGGAGACGGATGCAGACACATAGACGGAGATGGAGATAGATGCAGACACATAGACGGAGATGGAGATAGATGCAGACACAGAGACGGAGACGGAGACTGATACAGACACATAGATGGAGACTGATGCAGACACATCGATGGAGACTGAGACTTATGCAGACACATCGACGGAGATGGAAATGGATGCAGACAGAGAGATATGGAGATATATAT
>NC_140966.1:65602176-65634676 GCF_056783735.1 Eptatretus burgeri
TCTTAGTTTTGACCCAGGAAACCCGTAATCCCAGCGGCTCCAACTCCTCATTCAGCACCTCGAGGGCCCCCGAAAGGTTATCTAAAGTCTCCGCAAAGATGACTGCATCATCTGCGAAATCAAAGTCAGAGATCTTGACATTCCCAAATGATGCACCGCAGCTTGATATCCCCAACATCCTCCCTAAAATCCAGTCCATACAAGTCCTGAAAAGTGTGGGGGCCAGTACACACCCCTGAGGAACTCCAGCAACAACTGGAAATAAGTCGGAGATGGTACCACCACATCTCACAGCACTCACAGTACCAGAGTAGAGTTCAGACATCAGAGTGATCAGTTTTGGTGGCACCCCACAAAGACCAAGAAGCCTCCGGAGGGCATCCCGATTCAATGAATCAACACTTGAGAAAGATCAACATAGGCTGCAAGCAGCCCCTGCCGAAACTCTCGTCTGCGTTCGGTGAAGACAAAAAGAGCAAGGATCGGGTCAATTGTTGACGTCTTTGATGTAAAGCCTGACTGCTCTGGCCGCTGGTGCTCAAGCAGATGGTGGCGAACCCTATCAAGAATTATCCGAGCGAAGACCTTGCCCGGCACTAAGAGCAGCGTCACACCTCAGTCATTGTTGCAGTCTTGGCGATCACCCTTCCCTTTCCATGAAGGACAACAAGGCCCCTCTTCCAGTCAGTTGGGATGATACCTGTGTTCCAGGCAGAGCACAGAACTGCATGTAACGGCACGAGTGCAGCATTTCCACCAGCCTGGAGAAGTTCTGCATGGATGCCACAGATACCTGGAGCTTTACCCCATTTTTTTCACAAACAAAGGTGGATCACAGTTGATTGGAGGGTCAGCAACAGGGATTGTAACAACCTTGACGTCCAACTCGACAGCTGGTGGATCAGCCTGGTATAACCGCTCAAAGTAACCAGCCCAACGGGCCTTCACTTCAGACTCCTCTGTCAAGAGCCTACCACCCTCTGCTCTAACTGCAATGCTCCGAGGGATGGGCTTGGATGAACGCAATGCGCGAATTCCCCTGTAAGCAGGACAAGAATCACTTGACCACAGGTGATGCTCTACCCCCTCACAGATTCCTCGCACATAGGCCTCCTTGTCCACCCTTAGTGCAAATACAGTTTTACGCCTCAGCTCCCTGAACAGCTCAGCTCTGCCATTCAGCCTGGCCCTGCGACTGGTCAATGGCATCCAGTGTCCCTTGAGAAACAAAATTCTTCTTTGCCCTGCGGTGAGTTCCAAGACATCCACCGGCAACATCAAGGATGGTGGTCTTGAAGGCACTCCACAACTCTTCAGGACCCCCCAAAGCACCCAGACCTCCCACATCTCCACTCATCTTGTCAGCAAACTCGTCAACTACCCTCTCATCCTTGAGCTTGCCAAAATCCAGCCTAGACTGGGATTGTACCATTCTCCAGGGTTTAAGGTGCAACTTTAGAGTTGCTACAACAAGCTAGTGGTCAGTATTGAGCAACTGAGCACTCCGGTAGACCCTGCAGTTATGGATCGTCCTCAACAACCATCAACAAGCACATGGTCTATCTCCTTTGCCACACCGCCAGCATTGGAATACCAATTCCAGAGATGAATTTGTGGGTACTGAAACCATTAACCGGCCACCCTAAGTCCATGACTTCTTGTAAAGTCAAGGAACTTCGTGCTATTCTGTTTCATAGTTCCTGACCCATTTGGACCAACACATGTCTCATAACCATCCCTATCAGTTCCAGTCGATGCATTGAAATCCCCCAAGACTAGAAGTGTATCTCGTCTGGGACACTGATCAACCACAGACGTGAGCATGGTGTAGAATGCATCCTTCACGGTGAGGTCACTCGTCTCAGTCGGAGCATAAACAGAGACCAGGGAAATGACACCTAAGGAGTGACGAATCCTTAATCTCATAATACGCTCGTTGACCGGTGTTACCTCAATTATCATTGGAGTCAGCTTATTGGACACAGCTACAGCAACTCCTTGAGTATTGTAACCATCAGAGCGACCAGACCAATTGTCGGTGTAACCACCCACCATTATCTCGCCGCAATCCGGTCTCCGAACCCCAGAGAGTGCTGCAATACCGATGTCCAAACGCTTGAGCTCAGATGATAACAGAGACTGGTGATCATTCTCTCTTCGGGATAGGACATTCCAGGCACCCACCCGAAGGGACCGCCTCAGGTTAACCCAAGGAGACCGCCGTCTGGTGGACGACACCTCAGCACCACTCTGACACACTCTCCTGCAATCTGACCCAGGAATGTTACCCCGTGGTTTCCCTCCTATCATCAAAGATTGGGGTCCCGAAGGCTTTGCCCCAATCCCGTCATCCGGTGAGCTGTCTGCGAAGGGAAGCTGCACAGGAGGTACTCCCACATTGTGGGTTTTCAGATTTTTTATGCTTCGAGAATGTTTTGCGGAATGAAGGGTTTTACGGTGGCCGGAGTACAAATCCTGCCACCAACCTCCTAATAAGAAGTAACCCAACTGCAGGAGGACGTCCGCAGACACAGTTGGGCATGAGATATGGATGGCCGTTAGCTCACAAGGAGCTCCTCCGCCCTTTGACAGGTTTTGTTTTTAATCCTTCTGGGTGTCCATATCCAAAACGCCCTCCTCACCAGAAAACCTGGTGGGGGAGACGGTTTAGTCGCCGACAACCCGACCATGGAACAGGTTAGTACAGGTTTACATGGTACCTGTAGCAGGTCACAGATCTGATCTGGCCTGACCTGACACATGAAGTGAAAAGATGCTAAAGAGGGGAATACACAGGAGGGGTGAGGTTGCAAATATGTGGGCATGTAGGGGAGGGTACTGACAAGGAGGGGTTTCAGGCCATTACTGGACCTGAAGGGGAATTGATTGTCATGTGCAGAAAACTTCTGCAAACTGGACTTTTCAAGATTCCCAATTTGGATAAATTGAGACGGACTTCATGAGAGTGGTGGAATGAATTGTTGTTGAAGGCACGGAGGAATGTGGTACTCTAGTTATGTGAGAAGGGTTGACAGACCAAGCGTTTCGGAGTGAGACAGGTTGGTAAAATAAGTGTTCCTGATGGAATGAATTACAGGCAGAAGGAAGCTCAGGCATATTGAGTTCTTGATGTTTTTTTGTCGAGGCAATAAGGGGGAATAGGATAAAGTTGAGGAAGCTGAAAGGACAATACTTTGGTGAAAGGAAGCAGAATGAGGTGCGGAACAATACTTTGGAGAAAGGCACATGAAGTCAGAGCATCGACAGAATTTGCCCGCCAACTAGCTGAGGCCTGGGCAAGTAGGCCAGAGCCACAGACGCACTGATTCGACAATACAACAAAACAAGGTGCAGATTAACATGGAAAATTGGACAAAAACACAAATAGCAACACAGGGACAAAAATGTAACAGACAGGATGCATCTGTCCTGAAAACTTAGCTTTGATAAACTGGAAGTTGGAACTTCTCAATGTGACATCCAATGTGCACAGACCAGAAGTCGAAAAAAATGCCGAATCTTCAAAGTCTTAACCGGAAGTATAATCTTAAATATAACAGCATTTATTTGGCTGCAATCCTGCCACCATTGAATTAATACTAGGTGGGGTTGACTCAGCCTGTCATCTTTCTGAGGTCGGCAAAATGAGTACCAGCTTGCTGGTATCCTGTGTCGGAGTGGCGACCCGTCTAGGATTGTGTTCAATAGCCCAGGAGACTGCTTTGGTAGCACCAACGCTCTGTAAAGAGAGTATGGTCCCAATGGATGGATGGATTTGGCTGCAATGTTTGCTCAACTCTTCCCTCCCCCCCCCCCGCCCCCCTCATAATACTGGATTTGGATAGGTTTTTATAACAATAGCTGATGGCATGTTCTGAATGAGTGAGTAACGTTGAGTAACATTTAACCACCGTGCAGGTGTTGGAGCTGATAGAGAGTGCTGAACGTTCAGTGAAACTCAAGGT
Source organism: Eptatretus burgeri (assembly GCF_056783735.1). Lineage (NCBI taxonomy): Eukaryota > Metazoa > Chordata > Myxini > Myxiniformes > Myxinidae > Eptatretus > Eptatretus burgeri. The sequence continues at coordinate 65,606,142 of NC_140966.1, forward strand.
TGGTTACATTGAGAGACCAAACAACCAAGTGGTGTCACTGCCACAGCCACAATCATCCCATCTGCCAACATCTCCTGTTCCTGGTAATTTGTCGATCTTATCTCTTGTGGGGTGGAGTGGAAGGGAGTGGGAGGTTGGAGGAGAAGGGAGTGGGAGGGTGGAGGGGAGTGGGAGTGGGAGGGTGGAGGGGAGTGGGAGTGGGAGGGTGCAGGGGAGTGGGAGGGTGCAGGGGAGTGGGAGGGTGCAGGGGAGTGGGAGGGTGCAGGGGAGTGGGAGGGTGCAGGGGAGTGGGAGGGTGCAGAGTGTGCAGTCGCGAGAAGTATCCATTGTTCGTGCTCGATGGTCAGTATGTCATCAGTTATGGGATTGTTTCATTTGTTTCTTGTTTCTAATTGTATGAATTGTGATTGGCTGCTGCAGTGTTTCAAATATTCAAACTAAACTTGATGTTTTGGGCCCACTTTCAGAGAGGGGTTTCTTGATGGTGTGAGGGGTTCATAATGGAGCACAAGTTCATACAAAACCGTCTCAAGTGACTCCAGCAAAGCTCATTTGGTACTTTGCATGGTCCCAAATTGTCTGTTCCTGCATTATATTTCCAATAGGAGCATATCAAGCCATGGTTGAGCCACAGCCTTGAAACATGCAGAATGAAGAGGATCGGATGAGCATGGGAACACAATTCAAAAAGCAAGAAAGATTTTTGGAAAGGACAAGGAAGTGGAGATGAACAGTAAAATATGGTCTTTGAGATGTTGATAAAGGGAGTTTATGGAAGAACTTGAAAGGATGCCATATGGTGGTAAAGCATTGAAACCAGCTCAGATGTAGAGCTCGCCAGGCCAAGTCATTTCTGATAGTTGCAGGAGCTCAAAACTGTGCTTCATGAACAAATTGTCGTTGAACACTGCTTGCATTATGTTTTAACTTTTTTCTTCCTGTTGCTATGCAGAATAAGGCCAGAACCACAGCTCCTCCACTCATTTCTTTCTCGGACTAGATGTTGTGCTTCTTCTATAGTAATTCCAGCTTCTGTTAGATCCTTCACAGTTTGCTTACATTTGGTTCTTACTCTCCCTTCTGGCATTCCACCAATCATCCTGCTTTGGTGTATTCTTTTTCACTTGTCTTTCGTCATCAACTTTTTTGAACAGGATATAATGTTAGTCATGGAGCTGCCACATACACATCTTGCACAGATGGACATACAGACAAATGCAAGAGACAACACAGGAGTGTTAGACGAGACAAACACAGTCACTGGGTTTTGGGGAAGTGCTGTCACTTCCTGGGCCACTCTGGGTACCAGCAACGCTACAATGGCACCACCTTTCTCGCTGCACTCGGTAGGGCATTTCCAAAAAGGGAATTTCCTCCTCCCCTTTGATGCCAACCTATGGGGATTGTCCACGTTCTTATCCTTTTAAGTTCTGAGCATCGACTAAGGAATTAGCACATACCATTTTTAGTCTTATATGATTTGGCTGGGGTTTGAACCGCTGACCTACCAGACTCGAAACGGACCCTCTAACCATTGCACCGGTGAGTCTGGTTATTCTTTCAAAATGTCCAAACCACTTCAGTCTTGCTCAATGTATTCTCGCACTCACTATAATTTGTTACCCCGTGCACACGAAGTGAAAAGAGGGGTTTCGCAATAAGTTCACTCCTGTTTCTGTCTGTCTGTCCGTCCATCTACGTACATCAGTTTCTGATCGAGGAACAACTTTATTTCAATTGAATTTTATATTTTGAACATGAATCAGAAAATGAACCTGCAGTTTAGCAGTACTTTGGTTCTGAATTTGGCCTGATTGTGATGTAACCAAGTTTGAATTAAAAATGTATATTTATGTTCCACCCATGTGTTGCCTCATGCATATTTATGCTCAACTCTTGGGTTGTGTCATCTCCGCTGGGAGAGGTGCGGGGGATTTTTCCTCTTCCCTGTCTGGTGGAACAGTGTGTTTTTGTGTGGAAAAGCATGGTTTTTAACCCTCACACTTGGAGTGTTTTAAAATAAAGTGAAAAGTGATTTAAACCTCTCCGTGTTGGTAAATTGCCTGGAGCATTCCTTCTTCAAAGAATCTGGACACGGAGGTCATTCCTGGATACCGATTGCACATGCACAAGAAGTAGTGAGAATTTTTTTTTACTCTGTCTGCCTGTCTGGCAGTCAAACAGAATTGAAAATCATTTCAAACAGGAAACTTAAGGACATCATGAAGGACACAAACAACAGGCATGGAGAACTAATGTAATGTGTTACATAAGGTGGTGTAAAAACACTGCATCAATGGTGGTTAAACTTCCTTAATTACTGTTTTAATACGACCTTTAAAATCTTCATTTTATTTCAATTGAATTATATACTTGAACACTGGTACACAAATCGCCTTCTTGCTGCTAACAAAAACCTCCAGGTTTGCACTACTTGGACATGTTAAATAAGGTGGCAAATAAGACTGCATCAATGGCATTAAACTTCCGCGATTTCTTTTATAGGACCTTTAAAATCATTATTTTAGTTCAGTTGAATTGTATACTTGAACACTGCATGGGGTAAGGTATTCTATGAACTCTCCAGTTTAAGTCTTTCTCTGATGTCTCCATTTCTTATAGAATCATCTATATTAAAAAAAGGAGCCATGTTTGTCTGTTTGTTTGTCTTTGGAGTGTTATAACTTGACAACGGATTAACGGATTTCAATAAATCCAACTACGGTGGAGTCAGGGAACTCCAGGGATGGTTTGTGACAGAAAAAAAAAATTATTTATGGGTGCATGGGCACACGTGGTGAAACTGCGAATGCCAACTTGTGATGCTGGTTATCTCTGCACTCCCAGGAATCCTTTTTCTTCTTGCCCCATTGATTAGCCATCGCAGCAAAGATTGGTATTTTCGTCAGAGAAGCGGCGGCTCTTATATTCTCGTCTTATTTTATGTTATTATGCGACTCAACAAGTGCATTTCAAAGGAACGTCGTTTTCTTGTCTGTTTTTTTTTTTCTAAAAGTCCGAATGGATGATCCATGCATTGCAATTGGTGTTAGAATTGCATTGAATGTCTTCATTTTTGTCTTTTCTGACATGTTCCTCCTTTTCAACAAAATTGACTCTTTGGAGTATTGACAATTGCAGCTCCTACCTTCTTATTCATTTTCCTTTCTCCTGCTTGCATGCATGGGAGTAGCCCATGAGTGGTGTGTGCAGGTTGCCCTGATTGCACCAAGCAGAGGAAGAGCTTAGTAAGCAGGGATTGGTCGTTTTAAGTGCAACTAATGCAAAATAAAGGGAAACAACTTTTAAGAAAACTACATTAAAAGATGAAAAATGATGTTTTGAATTCCAACGGCATGCCATTATGGAAAGTTGTTTCTAATAATATAATTAAGGAAATGCATGATCATACGGCACATCGTTCCTGGTCCCTCAACATTCACAGATTATAAAATGGGAATTAATCGTCATCGTCCATCATTTGCTCGAGTTCCTTACAACATCAAGGCGCGGCAAAAAGGGGGAATTAATGATGATATGATTTACTGTAGGTTTCAGTGTTGAGGAATTTGTGAGACCTTGTTATAACGGTGCTCTTAACATCCAAAATAATATTCCGATTGTAATAATGTTTTTATTTTGCTTCCATGTGTTGTACGTCTCTGTGCAGCAACTGCAATCCCATCACCTTCTGTACCCCCGAAGCCAGCCACCTGTCCTGTGTTTCCGGGGCGGGAAACGATGATTGAGATTTGCAAAGGCCGAACTGGCCTCGGCCTCAGTGTCGTCGGTGGCTCAGACACACCTCTGGTAAGCTAACCACGATGGCTCTTCTTTTTACAAAGTATTGTTCAAATTTTACACGCGTCGCACTTGTTTCTGAGGATAAATATATTTTGGCGAAGAGCTCACCATTTAGGGGGCCAGATCCTACCTTTCGACTCGATTTAAAACCACCGGGTGGTCTGAAAGTCGCTTCACCCCTTCCCAGTAAATCAGTCATTCTAAACTCTCTTAAGGTACAGGTTTTATTGTGCAGTACTTACAATAATTAATCAGTCATCATATCTGTATGCACTCCGTCATGCTCCTTGCACTGCTGAACGTCACCAAGTCCTCGAAGACATCTTTGTGGAATCACCTGTGTGAAAGAGGCGATGACTGGGTGAGCACAACTATTTAATCGTCCTATACCTGTTGTTGACACTTTCACCTTGGCGAAGTCCCCCCACAAAGAGTAGTCTGTAGTCATTAGATCTGGATTCCTTTGTGGCCAAGGTAGAGGAACTTTGATGAAGAAGGTTTTCCAAAGTGTTCCCCGAAAGCTGTTCGTACTTGAAGAATTTTTGGCGTGTGTGTGTGTGTGTGTGTGTGTGTGTGTGTGTGTGTGTGTGTGTGTGTGTGTGTGTGTGTGTGTGTGTGTGTGTGCGTGCATGCGTGCTTGCGCCCTTTCATGCACCCAAGCACAAGCAATCAACCACTGTTCGACACTCCAACAGCTTACGTCCATCATGCCGTCTACCTTCCGACTGACTCCTGCGTCGGTGAATCAGTGTTGCCGCATTCCAGGGCAGAGGAGGGAAGAGAGGGAGGGAGGTGCGCGAAATTTAGCGAGGCTAAATCGACTTTCAGGTCATCCTGTAGATTTGGTCCCAGTTCTCAGGGTGTTTCGATATATCATCGTCGTTGATGTACTGATACTTGGTGAATTTGTTTCATGACTCTGCTCTCTGTTTTCTGAACCATTTGATGTGCTTCGTTGCTTTGCGAAAATCCCTTTTGTCATTCATTTTGTTTAACCCTTACGAGTTTGATATGTGTCAATGCTTTACTTTTTACCTCGTACTAATGAGCCGAGCATCCATATAACCAGCACATACCGAATGGATATATTAAAAACGGTGCCGGTTTATTGGAGAATCGATGCTTGAAGGAATGTCTTATTGCTGTGCATTGCATTCAAATTGGCCTTATTGGGCAAGATGGTTCTTGTTTATTTGGCTCTTCATGTGTGTGCGCATTCTCATCGCCATTCTGTGCGATAGACAAATGGCGGCATTTAAAGATTTTACAAATTGGAAATGCACTGTTGCATCTTGGCAGTGTGTTCCATTCCATACTGCAGCATTCTCGACCATGCTGGGCACGGATCGGAGCTTGCACAAACCGATGTAGCTCCCTTTGGAGTGATTAATCACAGCAGGGTGATGTCTGAAACCGGATCCTGCTCCAAATGGAGAGATGCAGCCGTACTACCAATGTCGATGGCCGTGCAGTCACTTGTGAAATGCACACGCTCACTGCCATCAGTGTCTTTCAGGAACGATTAAATGTGATCTCAACCAAAGTGTCCTCCCCAGGGTGCCATTGTGATACATGAAGTGTATGAAGAGGGAGCAGCAGCGAAAGATAGCCGACTTTGGCCTGGAGACCAGATTCTAAAGGCAAGAGTTATTTGCTGTTCAATATGTATGCCCAAGTCGATTCTTTTTTTTTTTCTGTTTTTTTTTTCACCCTAATTGTGGTTTGGTGTTCGAAGAAAATTTTTTTCATTCAATTTACTTTTATTCGCCACTCTCTGCTATTGTTGTAGTTGTTGCTTTACGATGCCATCACTTTTTAACCGGTGCACAGAAGTTGTGTTTTCACCCCTGTCTGCTTGTCTGTCTGTCTGTCTGTCTGTCTGTCTGTCTGTCTGTCTGTGAACAGGATATCTCAAAAAGTTATCGACGGATTCCGACGAAACTTTGTGGACAGGTTGGAGGTCTGCCAACGACAAATTTATTCGATTTTGGTGAAGACCCGGATCCGGATTCGATAATTTTTTTTGTGTGTGTTCATCTGTTTGTCTGTCTGCGAGCAGGATATCTCAAAAAGTTGTGGACGGATTCGGACAAAATTTGGTGGGTGAGTTGGGTCGGTGATAATAATAAGCCGATTAGTTTTTGCTTCATGTCCGGATGCAGATCCAGCCTTTCAATATGATACGAAACGTAAACTGTTCAGCCCAGCGGACGTATGCTCTCTACCGAATGCCGTTCTAGTTCTACAATGTAATCGGTTTGTTTATTTTATAGCTTGGCTGATAACATGCTCACAAACTAAGTTTAAGTTTAAGTTTTGTCATGCAAAACCTCGCACAATTAATGTTTCAAATGTGCCGTCTCGGTCACTGTGACCAGCCGTGCCGTAGTTTACAGGATTGTTCCGTTTTATACTGGTTTCATACCTTTCCCGAGACTCCATTTGTCCCATACCATTGTCTCAGTATTTTGGTTTCGTTCAGTCGTGATGCCATTTACCATGACTCAGCTGGCCTCGACGTACACAGTGTGACCTTAACGTACTCTCAAAGCTATCTCAGGCAAATTTAAATGCCCAAAACATCATAGCTTATTTAAATACTTAAAATCTCATCGTTTAAGGGTGGCTTTGCCCCCTGACCCCGAGAAGGTGTGCTACCCCTTTACTCTGCCTGCAAGGAGGCCTATGGTGGTCCCCTTAACCCCTGCCTGAGTGTTCCTTGTTTTATTGTTCATGAGAACAAGTCACCCTGATATCGGTGTGGTAAAGTACCATAAGATTGCTACATCTCAGACCAGGCTATATTTTGGAAGGCATGTTGAAGGCATTGCGCCATAAAGTTTAATCGATTTTGTCATGTGTATGAGTAAATTGGATCTAAAGCTACCCAAGACTACGACCCTCTTTTAATGAGTGGTGATGACATCATCCGTGACCGTTTAAAATAGAGGTTAAACATCAAGCTATAGTTTATCATCTGTCAGATCCTATAGTATCCTACCTTATCCTCATGCGTTTTTACTTGCACAAGTTCCTCCTTTAGCTTTCGACACTTGAAAATGTAAAGCTACACTTTGGTTGCACAATGGTAGCTTGCTCATCCAGTGTATTCTCAATGATCATTTCATCACGGTATGGAACGAGATTTGTCCTCGGGCTGTGAGCAGGTGAATGGTTTGGACCTGCGTGGAGCCACGCACGAAGAGGCTACGATAGCGCTCCGCCGTTCACCGCCGCTCGTTCGTCTTCTGGTATTCCGGGATGTCATGCAGGGCGAAGACCCGGAGCCACTTACCACGTTCACCGTGGAGCTCCAACGAAAGCCGTGCCGAGGCCTTGGTCTCAGCATTGCTTGCAAAAAGTATGCAGTGGTAATTTGCAATCCAGCCGTGCCAGTTTCCATGCTATTCCAAGTGTTTAAAGTTTAATGGTGAGGACGTTGGACTGAGATCCTAGAGGTTTTAGTTCTACTTCACTTGCTCCTCCACGAGCATGAACATTGTATACAAAAAAAAAAAAACGGGATGTTGATCCTAAGCTTCTCAAAATCGACCTCGTGTTCGAATTTCCTTGTTGCTATCATGGTTATTGGCAAAGAATGCATCTGGCTCACAAATTACCTTCAATAAGGGGATGATTAAACCGTTCCACATAGTCTGGACTGTATATTGTTACATCATGGTTACCTGGTGAATGTTTTGAGACATTATGACGGGACGCACTAAAACACTTCAGGCAGTGCTGCCCACAAATCCCCTGACGATTTTTTTTTTTAAAACCGAGTGTGGACATTTTGAAATGCAAGTTGATGCTGATACTGGCCTTGTTTGTACCTCTATTATGCAACCATTCTTCTTCAAGACGTTTTTGTAAAAGTTGATTAACGAGCATAACTCACTGGGTCATTCAATCATTCCGGTAATCCAGATTTCAGTTTATTTCAAACTGTGTAGCGTCAAACTCTTGGTTTTTATGATGGAATTATTTGAGTAATTAACTCTTCCCGTGCCAGCAGCAGATTTTCTGGCCCACAATGTTTACGTTGAAAATCAATTTGAGCTTTTTACCCCCCCCCCCCCCCCCCATTTAAAGTGTATGCATTGTATTCGTCTCTGCAGAAGTCCTTTCTGAAGTGTGCATTTGAAATGAGTTTGGCAGTGTTTACGGAATGAATGCAAATGTCAGTGTGCGTCAGTGGCAGCACTATCGGTGTTCAGGTTAACTGTTCTGTGTTTTTAATATGTGGTTTAAGGCTTATGGAGGAGCGATTACACAAATTGTGCACATACTTGCAGACAGACATTTGGACAAGTTTTTTTTTGAGACGAGCACAACCGGTCACCTTGGTGGAAGCGATGTCATTTTCTGGAGCACTCTGGGTGCTGGTGACACCACGTTTGTGACGTCTCTTTTTCTCTCAGCAGTCAGCAGGGCAATTACGGAAAAAGATTCTCCCTACACTCGCCCTACCCCCTCCCTCTCCCAATTGGATGCCAACCCGAAATTGTGTTTGTCCGTGCTGTGTCCTCCAAATGCTGCGTGTTAAGCGAGGAACCAGCATGTACCATTATTTAAGTGATCGGCGTGGCTCAGTCAAGGTCGGAATCGAACTCTCGACCTCCAAGACGCGCAGCGGACGTTTTGACCATTATGCTTCCGAGTCTGGTAAAGCATTTTCAGTGTTTTGTTGTTGTTGGTGTTGTTGTTTTTGCCTCCAAAGTCGAGGGATCACAGAATAGCTAGAATATACATAATGGCTGAAACAGTGGAAAGTGGGTTAGCGCATCAACCGCAGAGCAACGGAACACTTGGAAGAAGAATGTGCGAGTAGAGCAGGGAGATGAGGAGTGAACAGACTGGAGTTATTGACATTTTCCTCTCCATAGCTTTGCTCACTGTTGTTTGTTTTCCTGGCACTATTGAAGATTATTACTGCACATTTATCGAGCATAGGCTGCACTATTTCAGGTTTTCCTTTGTCTACGTTTGCATTTTCTTGTGTTTCTTTCTATCAATTCCTTTATATATATATATATATATATATATATATATATATATATATATATATATATATATATATATATATATATATATATATATATATATATATTAAAAATCCATTTCCTTTGCTGTTTTGAAATTTGTCATATTTTCATTTCCGTGAGTTGAAATTTGACATCTCCCCTTATGTTTTGGCATTTTATCCTCATGAAAGTGCCTTTTGTGGTCTGGAAAATCGATGCCGCTGGTTTGTTTTTTTTACACATGTCGAGGCTCATAGAGAGCTAATCAACAAGGTGTCGAAAATTTATATACAAGGGTCGTTCAAGGTTAACCTGCATGCTTTTGTTTTGTTGTTTTGTTGTTTTGTTTCCTGGAAAATACGAGTCAAGTTAATGAAATCTACCTTTTTGTGTTTGTTTTTTTTTTTCAAGGTTTTTTTTTTCCCCTCCCGCATGGATCCATTTGTCCCATTTGTGCGTTACCTTAAATTTAGGAAGAACAGAAATCATATGGATGGATCCGCAACCATTTCAGAATATCTGCTTTTGCGTCTTTATCAATGTGAAAGCTCTTGCCACACAGATCCTCATTGTTTCAAAATAAATGAAAATCACACGGTGATCTATTTCCATTATCGTGGGGTGGGGGGGGGGATGGGAGCAGAGTGAAGAAGAGAGTAGGGAGGTAAAGCATGAGTCTTCCTATCTCCACATAAAGTTATCATTTTGGTCCCAATGATGTCACAAGTTTGACAGCATACCTGGCTTTTGGTTACCTTTTGCTTCTTCAACATCACCGCTTAATGGGTCGCTCTTCATACTTTGCATTGATGGCTTCATGTAAACAAGAAAAGTAACACGAGCTTCACCCCTGGACGTCTAAAAACAATGACCATTGTCACGTATTTTTGCAGCAAACAGTTGTATCTTGAATCCTTTTTTTTTTTGTAGTTGAGACGTGGAATGCTGCCACTGCATGCTTGATTGCTTGGACTAGGTAGTGAAGTTATGGATCCATGTCTCATCACATGCCATAATATTGTTCAAATTGGACTTCCATTTTCGTTTTACTGGTCATGGTCGCTTCTCTCGGTCCTCCGAGAGATCTGCTTCCAAAAATCTCAGTAATCGTTCCGAATTCATCTGTGCTGCCATATATATATATATATATATATATATATATATATATATATATATATATATATATATATATATATATATATATATATATATATATATATATATATATATATATATATATATATATATATATATATATATATTCTTTTTATTAATCAATTGTTCATCTTACTGAGTGCTCACTCAATCTATGTATTTTTCCGTTCTCATGCTGTCCCCCATCCATACTCGTGATCTCTTGTATCCCAAATTACCCTATTCCCAAGCACTCCGCTTTTCCAGGTTATTGTGATTGTTTTATTCCACCTCTCACCTCTTTTCATTTGTTAGTTGTCGGTTGCTTTGTTCCTTTTCTGTTTCATTCCCGCTTTCCCCTTCCTCTTCTTCCTGTGTTTCATTCAGCTTGTGTGCAGCTTGTTCAGCCCCACATGTCCTTCTCCCCCTCCCCTTGATCTCACTCTCATTTCTTCTCTGCTGTTGGTGTTTCCCCCCTTTCCATTTATTCCATTCCTTTCTGCTCTTGCTTTTCCATGAGCCTCGGTCATGGATCCAAAAAAATTTAAAGTTAATCTCACCCCCCTCTAATAACCTTGAACATACTCTCACACTGGCCAGATGAAGTGCACACGAGAGTTCGTTTGGAACCCACCTGGCACTTGCTTGTTAAATTGCAAGCGTTTATTAATGACTTGATGAAAGCTTTCATAATTCCAACACTGTATCAACAAGGTGTACGTCTACTGTGGTATCGGGCACATTGATGCCGTTCACCACCAGTCTTGTTCGCAGGAGTGTCAACAAAATTAAATTGCTTCCAAGCATGTTCATCATCGATTAGTGTGTGTGTGTGTGTGTGTGTGTGTGTGTGTGTGTGTGTGTGTGTGTGTGTGTGTGTGTGTGTGTGTGTGTGTGTGTGTGTGTGTGTGTGTGTGTGTGTGTGTGTGTGTGTGTGTGTGTGTGTGTGTGTGTGTGTGTGTGTCATGTGCCTTCAAACTGTGTAGCTGATCTGTAAATTTATGCTCGTTTCACATTTTCATTCACTAGAATGCTGCTCCCAGGACTTGATATCCTGTTCCCACAATCTTAGAAACAACCAGAATCCTTTGCTGAGCTGTGACATTGCCTTCATGCAGGAGTTGCCAGCTCTTGCCATGACCACACTACACAAGTTTAGCAATGTAATGCTTTTACAAATATCTTGAATAAAATGTGCAGGTCAACCTTGACCGACCATTGTTCTTACAGTCGAACAATCGGTCACAGCCGGACATGAAACGTCACTCAAAAGAGAAAGGTGTTGCAGATCTATATGCCTGGTTTTTGAAGATCTTGTACAGAAACTGAGACCCTTTCTTGTACGTTTATTCTTGAATGTGATACTTGGAGGAAAGGCTTTAATGCTGTTGACCCTAGGATTGCTCAAGATGCATCCCTCATCAAGGAATTGTAACCCTTACAATAATCAGAGAATTTATAGCCGAATTGTCCGTTCCCTCTGTCGCACAGAAATGCCCCTGGCATTTTCATCGCAGAGGTAATGAGAGGCGGCGTGGCCGACTTAGACGGAAGATTGATGCACGGAGATCAAATCCTTGCAGTGGATGGCGAGGACTTAAGGACTGCGACGCAAGAGACGGTGGCTGCTATCCTCAAGGTATGACTCCCTGCCCTCGTCTCCCTTGTCGCTGTTTACCGTTATTTGCCACGAGCCTTTATCTTCCCTTCCCGCACGCCCACCAAGTGATCTTGTAGGGTTTCTCATCGTGGGAAGATGTTTTCTTTCCTCAACGAGCTATGTTTATGCAATGTGAATATCACTTGCATAACGCACCACACTCTCCCACGGTGACCGGAATTGCAATGGGAAGTGTAATATACCCTCTGTAATAATTTTCCATTGCTGATGATCGTGCCTGTTGGGTGTTATGTCAGTGTTGTTCGGCATAAAGATTATGCCTGCTCATGGAGAACCTCTGTATTTGTGTAAAGACATCTGTTTAGCAATTTGTTCAGCAATAACTGTCGTTTGGAAAGCACTCTGAGCGCGGAAACAATGTCGCTTTGCTGTATGAAGTGTGCTCAGGGTTTGGTGAGACTTGAGATTGGACGGATCAAAATTGGTTCGCCGTCGTCATCGCAACGGACCTCTCGTAACAGCCAGGTAATCTCAATATCCTTCACATCCGCCTTTTCACCGCAATCCATTTTACAGTGACTTATAAATTTCTCTCTCCTGCATTGAACAAGTGATTGTCATACAAGTGGCACCGTAGAGCTCCTCCAAGATATTTAAAAATAATCTTTGTTGAGGCAATTAGCTCTCAAATGTTCTAAGCACTACAGATATGTTTTTATATGTTCCATACGCAAGGGTGGAAAACTCTGATTCTTCTATACACCCACTCCCACACCCCATCCTCCTTACAAAGATCTTTTTACTCTTCCCTGGCCCTTTGTTCTTGCTTTCATTTTCACCCTAATTGTCCTCTTTTTTCTCACTCTGTTTCCCACCCCCCATTAAATTAACCTCCAAACCCCAACGTTGTGTATTTAATATTAGCAAATACCACCCATCGCTTTACTGATGGGAATACTGAGGGGGGGGGGGGAGAGAGGGGAAAGAGAGGAGGGGTGGGGGAAGGGAAGACAGCAAGAGGTGAGAGGAACGGAAGGCAGACGTGCGCTGGAGCTGATGTGTCCAGAGACCAGCACCACCCAGATGTGTCTGCAGACAAGCACCATCCAGACGTGTCTGCAGACAAGCACCGCCCAGACGTGTCTGCAGACAAGCACCACCCAGACGTGTCTGCAGACAAGCACCACCCAGACGTGTCTGCAGACAAGCACCGCCCAGACGTATCTGCAGACAAGCACCGCCCGGACACGTCTGGAGACTAATTCCCATCTAGACATAAACACCGCCTGGACACGTTCGGAGACAAACGCCACCCGAATATGCAGTTGGCCCAGGAAGAGATTTCAAGAAAACTATGAAATGAAAAAAAAAATACCGATCAAACCTGTTTCATGGCTGCACCGCTTCTCAAGCATCAGAAATTGCACTTTCCAGTAACCTGTATCATTGTGTGTGTCCACACAGCTGCTAAGTTTGGAAAATCAGACAGCCAGGTACAGGCTGACACCAAGTTTATAAAAGCACCGTCTCACCGCTAAGCATTCCATTCTCAGAACAGCTAAAGCACTACCTTCTCTGCCTAATTCCCACCTTCCACAAGTAAACCGCACCTTCAGTCAGACAAGCGAGTGTCCCACAGCGTTTTCACAGCTTGTTCAGATGAGCAATCTGATTGTGCTTATAACCAAGATTAATCACATCCCTAACCCTCTGTCACCATGCTCACAGCCATTGCTGCTGAAGATGTACATGTGTGTGTGTATATATATATATATATATATATATATATATATATATATATATATATATATATATATATATATATATATATATATATATATATATATATATATATATATATATATATATATATATATATATCTTTATATCCTTTGACTGCGTTGCAACATGGTGAGTAGAGGCCGCCATTATAATAACCCGAATCAGCACCGAGTTATGGATTTACAAGATCAAGGGTGGAACAGATGGAAGAAGATGCTTAATCTCAACATCCCGTTCTGTGAAGTATCGTGTGGAAGCTCGTGTACAACGGTTTCTCCATGACAAAAAAAAATCACACACAGGCAATATCATCATCCTCAAATCAATGGATAGTCCACTGGAAGCAGTGCTGCTTCAGCCATTGTTGTTGCCACTTCAAACTTGTTCCCTGCACTTTTCAACATCGTTTCTTCATATTGAAGTGTTGCTCCTTTGAAGCTGTCCTCCACACTGTTAACAGCATGAAAACGGAAATCATGGGAAGATTACCATTCACCATTTTGTGGGCGCATCAGATGACGTTGCGCTTGTCATGCACACAAACTGGTACAAAATGTCGTCCACAGCAGCCTGCAGAAGAAAAGAAATAATCTGCTTTGCTCATGGCTCGGAATGCAGCAAAGAGGTGATGCACATCAGAATTGATGCTTTGCAGTGTGAACTAGTTATGAGTCCGTTATGGATCCGGGGTTCGAGTTCACCATGAGGGGAAGCACTCGAGCTCCGCCCGAACACCTGGTCCTGAGGTCACTGGGCACGAATATCCTCGTGCTCCGGCGGGTTGTGAAGCAACGACAAGTGTCGATTAGTATTGCCAATCCGGCAGGGTTACCCTACCTCACGTGATTCGTACCGTGTGGATAGCCGCACCAAGGGGGTTCTTGTGCCCTCTGCGTACTCTAGTTAACTTACCGGATCAGGTGCAGCCTCGCGGAGCTGCGAGTACGCGCCAGCTAATCAAGAGCAAATCACATGGGGTAGAAATTCCCGGCTTCACGACGTGTGGACTATGTTGGACCATTTAGGAAAAGACGTGACTAGCTAGGTACATTTATAACAAGTGAAGCAAGGGAAATGCAAGTATTTACAAAAGAAACAAGAGACAGTGCAGAATTTACCCCGTTATATAGAACTTCTGCAATCTTAACTTGTACTATACAAAACAGGTGCCATCAGAAACATACCCTGAAGAAAGTTAAAGAGGAAAGATTAGGTGTTTGAGACCTCTTTTGTACCTGGCATGATGGGCCCACGCTTCCCAGTAGCTTAGGAGGTGAGGAAAACTGAAGATGTCTCATGGTGCATGGTCGGAGGAGGTGTGTGGTCAGAGGAGGTGCGACGAGATGTAGGTGGAATGTGGGTAAAGTGCAGAAAAGAAAATGGAAGGAGTTGCTCATCTCTGAGGCCGCTCTGAAAAGAGTGGTTGTTTCGGACTTGCCCTCGCCGATTTCTGTTTTGCATCATCAGCAGACGAGATGGAAAACAAGAGACAGAACATGTGAGAAGATAGTCCTAATGATGTGTGAGGAAGTTCGTACACGTAAACTTGTTTCAGCTTGGCCCCGAATGAATGCGCTCAGCATGGTGCCTGAATCACTCACTCACCCAGTGCTCCGCTCCACCTGCTCCGTTCCACGAGCTCCGTCTGCCTGTTCAGCTCTGCCTTCCGTCCCATACTGCCGACCATGCCAAAAGCAAAAGCTTGTCTGTCCTCCCTCCCTCTCGCAGGGTGTTTTATTGTCATTTGGCAAGGGAGAAGCCTAAGGGAGGATCAGGATGGATGGTAGGAGTTTCCGAATGGCCACATTGGTTCATGGGAGCTTCCCCAACTGTTGGTCCCACCCATGCGAGGACTTGGCACCATAAATGGCCTCATTCACTTCTGCGCCACGCCACGTGACTTATTTCCACTATTTACATGGGGTAAGGGTATTTTTGGCATTCTCTGGCCAAGAACATATGCACTGGACACCAAATGGGGGATGTAATTGAGTGGGGTGCTAGGGCTGTCCATGCGATGTTGAACGGATTCTACTGCACACTTGTCTTTCAAGCTACACGCCAGAACGTTCCAAGCATAAGCATCCGCAGTGGTATGTGGTGCCCATTATTCCCTGCCACCTCCAAAGGGCAGTGGTGGGCATCCGTGATGGTGACTGTGGTTGCGGGGTTCGTAGCAGTGGTGTAACAGTGAGTTATGGAGTGGTGGTTGAAGTGTCGTAGCGGTGAGTTATGGTAAGCTGGGTAAGGCATCGTAGCGGTTAATGGCGAAGGTAAGCGAACTTGGATTTATGAAGGGATTTTTATAAAGGCGTTGTAGTGGTTGTAGAAATGTTGTAGCATTGGGGATCAAGTCTGAGGTGATGTGCCGTTGGAGAATGCTGCGAAGTTTTATTAAGGTTTTGGCAGCATATGCTGATGAGGTGCTCCGGTTGCTGAGTCTGTGGCCTGCATGTATGTGTGACGGGTTGTATGTGAACTAAAATAAAATAATACAGAATCGGAATAAAGACCTGCCTGAAAACCCTTGCAACATGTTTTGTCCCATAAACCCACTCGACAATAGGGAAGGGCAATCTAAAACTAATGTAATGAAATAACTATCTCGGGACCACTACATGTTGTGTGTCATTGCCTCGCGGGAGCACCGGCTTCGCGGAACCGCAACGAGTTATTTGACTTATGTCAGCAAAGGTGACCACGTGTGCCATTTCTGAATTAAAGTTTGTTCCACCAGGTTTCAAAAGCAGATTTCATTTATATCTAACGTCGCTCGGAAGAGCACATACCTCCACCAGGTTGAACAATTTACGTTTTGTATCTGACTTGTGGGACTTTAACTAAAATCTATTCGGCTTGTTCGTTCCACCTACCCAATCTATCCACCAGGTTTTTTTCCGAATCCGTCCCTAACTTTTTTGAAATATCATGCTACAGTTTATATAGTTTTTGGTCCCATCTCTCAATGGTGAAGAATCACTTTAAATAATTTTAAAATTCTCTCATCCGGATCTGGATGTTCTCCATAATCAAATCGATTCATCCTTGTGACACACCCAACCTGTCCACCAATTTTGGTCCGAATCCATCCATAACTTTTTGATGAGATCCTGCTCACAGTCAGATGGACAGACAGACAGACAAACAGACAGGGATGAAAACATGACCTCCATCCACCTTCAGTGGCAGAGGTAACCAGACTTGCTCAACAAATCCATTACAACAACAAAGCAAGTTAATCATGTTGGCTTTGTGTGTGCAGGCTGTGCGATCTCTCAAGAAAATGACCCACAAAATTCCCATGACAATTTTGTGTTTTTATGCCATTGTTAAATCCTTTCCATGGGAATTTCGCAGAGTAAAATTCCTTTTGGCAGGGGTGGGGTAGACTCCATCCTCGACAATGCACTGATGTTAATCAGAGGTGTGGAATGGATGTTATGGGATCGTCATAGGACAAATTCTACTCAAAGAAGTAGCTTGTGGCAGTGCTTTAGTTGGAGTCTCAGTGGGCCCAGGGTTTACCCACCCAAGCCAACCCATAATGGAATCTCATTTTGTGCAAATTTAATGGGAAAGATTTACCACTGGGCCAATACCCCACCACGTTCCCGAGTGAATTTTATGGAACATTTGCAGAAGGGATGATGTAGTGCTTTTATCATGACAGTCAGTGCGTCAGGCTGGAGCCTTGCTTTGTAGATCTAAGTCGTCACCTTTAAAAATGTGATTTTTGCAATTCCATGTAATCCTTCTACAAATCCATATTTACAACCCTGATAATTGGGTATAACATAAAGACATGCAAACGTAATGACATGAAATAAATTGTCCCCTATTTTTATTTTTTACAAGAATGAGGCTCATGGGAAAGTGACATGACAGAAGGTATAAAGGCAACAAACTGACAGAGGGGCAGTGTACAGGGCCAGATAAACCTTTTGTGGGCATGGTGCCAAACAGATTTGTGCCCCCCTCCCTATTGCATCCCCCTCCCTTCTCCCCCACACCTCCCCACTATTTAAAAAAAACAAACTGTGGCATAGATTAAATGTATACACTTTATTGAAATGTATCATGATGTGTATACTTCAAAAAAAATTTTGGTTGTTATGGGCCCCTTCTGAGTGTGGGTCTGTCTTGGCCATTGTAAACCCAGTGTTGGAGATGGGGCCATTTTTGGACTCGAAGAGCAAGGGGGTGAATGCACAGGAAAGGAGGAAAAAGAGCAGGGGAGGAAACGGTAAACTGGAAGTAAGAGGGTTGAATTAGGAAAGGTTAATGGTGGGGGGGAAACCTTGAGATTGCAGTGCAGTGTGTGGGAAATTGCTATCATTGTACATTTAGGGGACACATCAAACCAAAACAAATTCACTCTTGTAAAACAGTATGTACAAGTCGCACATGCTACAAGTATTGGTGAACTGTGTTGACTCCAGTGTAGTTCTGTATCTTGTACAACTGACCATCTCCCCACAACTCTCTTAAATCATTAACATGACAGGCAAGTCGAACAAGCGCCAACAGCATTCCTCCTGCGTTTAACAGCGTGGTCTCTACTTCAGACCCTCGTCCATCTCCTGCTTCGTGTAGTGATGGGAGTGTAACAGAAAGACCATCAGGTACATTTTCAGCAGTCCTTTCTCTTGCGTATGCATACTCACGCTGCACAAACCAATTTGAAACAATTAAAGCTCTCTGTTCCAATATTCAGATTTGGAAGTGCAGAGCAAATTGAGAACAGTGGAGCTTATCAAGGTGGGCTATTTTATTCTACCTGAGCAATACATTTTTGTTTATCCTGCTGTATAATTGATGCTAATCAGTCCCTATACCTCTGCAGGATGAGAATAACTCTCTGGGACTCAGCATTGCAGGAGGAAAGGGAAGCCCCCTGGGGGACATTCCCGTGTTCGTAGCCATGATCCAGACTGATGGTCCCGCTGCCGTCACACAGCAGCTCAAGGCAAGAATAGCTTAATTTCTTGCTGCATTGGCTTATAAAGATCTGTTGTGTGCGTGCGTGCACGTGCATGCACTGGTGCATTAACGCATGGAACCGCATGGCCCATGCCCAGGGACAGGGCTGAGGTCAATATGGCCCCGGAGAAAAATACATTTACTCTTAAAATGTTCTATTTCAGATCTACCACTATCATGGAGTACGGTCGTACTCCATAAAGAGGGACGATGCGGGGAAAAATGGCTGCCCATTCAAATATGTACACAATGATAGGCTTATAAACTACTATAGAGTGACTTCATAAGCATTTAAAAGCCTTACTTTTTATTCTGAAGCGTTTTCTGAACTACCAAGATTTACAATGATGCCAGAATACATCGCTAAAGTAACACATTGAGAGATCGTGAAATTGTCAATTTGTTCTTCTTCTTTCCCTCTCAAAACAATGGGAAACTATAGGTTGACCTAACTCAATAACTGCTCAAGCCATGATGGTGATTCCAATGCGAGGAAGTTACTTTGTCTCTGGGCTAGTGCACGCAACCCAAAATTTAAAAATCAATAAAACATCAATCGTTTTCTTTGGAAAATAAATTTAATGGAAATGTGGAGTCAACCAAACCAGGCCAGGATCATGGGAGGAGGGAAGATGGGCAGTACCATTCCAAAAGCGATACATATCCAACCCATCCCCCAAATCAACTGAAACAAGTATTAAAACAATTGAATAACATAGATGGATTTAATGCATACCAAAATAACAAAATATATAAAACGTAAAGCATTTTATTACCTAAAAAAAAATCTATAAAAAAAAGTAAAAACATTGGGATGAAATCTCAAAAAAAACAACCAAACAAAGTAGGAATGACACCACATTACGATGCCATAATAAGACACCACAATCCTCTTGTGGATTACCATCATGACATCTTTTGGCATTCTACTTTTGTTGTGTGATTGTGATGAAGAATAAGAATGAAGAAGAATGAAGAATGACACCACATTACGATTCCACAATACGACACCACAATCCTCTTCTGGTTTAGAATCATGACATGTTTTGATGTCGTTCCATCACAACCCTACAACAAAAGTAAAATGTCAAAAGATACTGCATTGTGATGGTAATCCATGAGGATTGTGGTGTCATATTGTGGCATCGTAATGTGGTGTCGTTCCTACCAATTGTTTAGTTGTTTTTTAAGACTTCATCCTGCTATGTTTTTACTTTTTTTTTGATGTTTTTTCTTTTCTTGTAATGTTTTAAGTAATGAGTTTCCGTTCCGGGTGTTTCATTGCTGGTTTTGGCTTTATACTGTTGTGGGTTGCTCTGCACTCGAGCGCTGCGTGACCGTCGACTCTCCTTGGAGGTGCGAATCCAGATAATACTTGATAATACAATGATTATAAAGACGATGATTATAAAGCAATCGATTTGCCGTGCTGTGGTCACAACCTGCGACAAAATCCAGTAACGGGCCATTCGGGAAACGCATGTTTCTGCCACTCTTAAAAGATGAACAACGTGATTGGGAAACGCACATTTAATGCGCTATTAAAATATTAAATCGACACCTCTTATCCACGTCAGCCTCCACCACAGTTTTATCAGAACGAGCTGATTCGTCGCACAGTCACGGATTGTTTAACCCCCAACATGTGGCCATTCAAAAATTATGTAACGCTACTTTTGTTCGTAATTTATGTAAATTAATAGATGGAACAATTGCAAGTCTGTAGGCAAAAAACCCCATTTTATAAACTCATGTTCCAATATGCAAATGACTTGCAACGTCATTGGTCAGATGGCCGTTTCCGTTAGAATTCACAGGCAGGTAAAATAAATGGATCGGTGGTGTTTAAGTGGGAGCTGAAAGAGAAGGGTGAAGCAAGCAAAGGAGGCTAAAGGAGTTGCTTTGTTTAAAAAACAACAAAAAACAACAACTATAAACCGATATTTCAAGGAGAAACAAGAAATGAAGACTATGGCTGCACAGCTTCGTGTTCGGCAGACATGAGTGCGAGCAATGGAGAACATGCGGCTTAAGCACTCAAGCAAGCACTCCAACAAAACAGTTGATAAGGAACGGCTGGCTTGGCAAGTGGTAGTAAGCTGATTGGTAATGGAACATCTTAACTTGGCATTTTGTTTCCCAAGGGGGGAAAAGGGCAATAAAACATGGGAATTCCTCTGGATTTTTTGCACATTAAAACGGTCCTCGTTTTTGGTGTGAAAACAACACAGAGTCCTTGTTTTTGGGGTGAAAACAACACAGAGTTCTCGTTTTTGGTGTGAAAACAACACAGAGTTCTCGTTTTTGGGGTGAAAACAACACAGAGTTCTCGTTTTTGGAGTGAAAACAACACAGAGTTCTCGTTTTTGGAGTGAAAACAACACAGAGGTCTCGTTTTTTGGGGGAAAACAACACAGAGTTCTCGTTTTTGGAGTGAAAACAACACAGAGCCCTCGTTTTTGGAGTGAAAACAACACAGAGCCCTCGTTTTTGGAGTGAAAACAACACAGAGTTCTCGTTTTTGGAGTGAAAACAACACAGAGACCTTGTTTTTGGTGTGAAAACAACACAGAGTTCTCGTTTTTGGAGTGAAAACAACACAGAGCCCTCGTTTTTGGTGTGAAAACAACACAGAGTCCTTGTTTTTGGTGTGAAAACAACACAGAGTTCTCGTTTTTGGAGTGAAAACAACACAGAGACCTTGTTTTTGGTGTGAAAACAACACAGAGTTCTCGTTTTTGGAGTGAAAACAACACAGAGACCTTGTTTTTGGTGTGAAAACAACACAGAGCCCTCGTTTTTGGTGTGAAAACAACACAGAGTCCTTGTTTTTGGTGTGAAAACAACACAGAGTTCTCGTTTTTGGAGTGAAAACAACACAGAGACCTTGTTTTTGGTGTGAAAACAACACAGAGTTCTCGTTTTTGGAGTGAAAACAACACAGAGCCCTCGTTTTTGGTGTGAAAACAACACAGAGTCCTTGTTTTTGGTGTGAAAACAACACAGAGTTCTCGTTTTTGGAGTGAAAACAACACAGAGACCTTGTTTTTGGTGTGAAAACAACACAGAGTTCTCGTTTTTGGTGTGAAAACAACACAGAGTCCTCGTTTTTGGTGTGAAAACAACACAGAGTTCTCGTTTTTGGAGTGAAAACAACACAGAGTTCTCGTTTTTGGAGTGAAAACAACACAGAGTTCTCGTTTTTGGAGTGAAAACAACACAGAGTTCTCAGTTTTGGAGTGAAAACAACACAGGGTTCTCGCTTTTGGAGTGAAAACAACACAGAGTTCTCGTTTTTGGAGTGAAAACAACACAGAGTTCTCGTTTTTGGAGTGAAAACAACACAGAGTTCTCGTTTTTGGAGTGAAAACAACACAGAGTTCTCGTTTTTGGAGTGAAAACAACACAGAGTTCTCGTTTTTGGAGTGAAAACACAGAGTTCTCGTTTTTGGTGTGAAAACAACACAGAGTTCTCGTTTTTGGTGTGAAAACAACACAGAGTTCTCGTTTTTGGTGTGAAAACAACACAGAGTTCTCGTTTTTGGTGTGAAAACAACACAGAGTTCTCGTTTTTGGGGTGAAAACAACACAGAGTTCTCGTTTTTGGTGTGAAAACAACAGAGTTCTCGTTTTTGGAGTGAAAACAACACAGAGTCCTCGTTTTTTGGTGTGAAAACAACACAGAGTCCTCGTTTTTGGTGTGAAAACAACACAGTGTTCTCGTTTTTGGGGTGAAAACAACACAGTTCTCGTTTTGGTGTGAAAACAACACAGAATCCTCGTTTTGGTGTGAAAACAACACAGAATCCACGTTTTGGTGTGAAAACAACAGTTTTCTTTGCTTTGGGCCTCTTTTTTGCCCAGGGCCCCAAAACTGTGTGTGTGTGTGTGTGTGTGTGTGTGTGTGTGTGTGTGTGTGTGTGTGTGTGTGTGTGTGTGTGTGTGTGTGTGTGTGTGTGTGTGTGTGTGTGTGTGTGTGTGTGTTACACACTGTACCAGTTACAACTGCAAGAAAGAAAACTTGATACAGCCAAACTTGCAGGAGTATGTGATCAGGAAACAACTTTCAGATGGAGAGAAGGTTAGAGAATATAAAAATACAGTGTATCATTTGAAATTGCAGGAGAAACACTCCTTCACTGAATTCTTCTTTTTGCTGATATATTGCAATAATATGGATGCAAATTACTCTTTATGCTAAGGCAAGGTGACCTTTATATTTTGAATCCTTGCCACCACGTGTTGGGCAGCAGAGAGGGCCAAGTTTTTGTCCCCCCCCCCCCCCCCACTGAACTGTGGCCTTCATTAATTTGACCATGATGCAGTTTTTGTCCTCTCTTAATTGTGACATTTATGCAAGCCCCTCCATGACTTCTAATGACTGCAGAAAAGCTTACATTTTTGGGATTCCTACAATACATTATGAATGTAATGAAAGTCACCATGTGGAAAGTATAATGCAGAAGTCCATGACATGCCTTATATTTGTTCAGCACTGTGAATTTATTGTTTTGAGGATTTGTTTTTTTTCCTCCCAAAACAACAGATTTGCAATGTCTCGTCCAACTAAGTGATGTTACGTGTGCTTTGTTAAACATTTTCATTGCGGATTGTTCAAGGACAATTCTTCCAACACTGTGTGCAGCAAAGTTTTAAACCTGTTTTGTACAGACTCATTATGTGCCAGTTGAAGAAGAAAGGGCATCATTAGCAGGGTTTCTATCATTCCTGGCATGACAAACGCTAAGATTCTGCTTTATCCAAATGTTGTGTTTCATCTGCATCCCATTTTGGGATAATGTTGGTGAGTGGTGATGGCACTGGACTGGCATCTGAAAGGTTGAGAGCTCAGGTCCAGCTGAAGGTGGCAGTACAAATGATTTGGTTTTTAAGCTTTTTTTCTAAAGGAGCTAATCTCCGGGGAATTGTCAGATTGTAAAATGAAAACCCAGCTGGCTCACTAATGACCTGGGGATGGGGGGGGACTCTGTGCCTCGTCTTGTCTGGTCAAGGTATGATACCAGTTCACAACACACTGCAGTTGCTTCATGCCTTCGAGGCAACTTGGAAATGACATGAAAACGCTACCGATGGAACAGCAGTGCTGCCAAAAGATCCCTCAAAGCAAATTTAATAAAATGCTTCCCCTTACAATAGATGCTACAGGAGTGCTTTGATTCACCAATTGGACAAGACAACCAATTTAACATCTCCAAAAAAAATGAGAAAGAGAGACAGAGATAGATAGATATGTTAGGATCATACCAATATTAAGAACGACCTCCTGTAACAAGGAAAGGGAATAAGTCAACCACAATGAGTGGACAACCATCAAATGCAGAGCAGATCAGGTGAAGCAGGCAGATTGCCTCACACTGACCATCATTAATGAGCCAGCTGAGTTTTTACTGACAATCGAACTGCAACATGGCAATCCTCCTTTGACGAGCTTGACTTCTGAATCTTAAAATCCAAACTTTTCATACTGCTGCTTTCATCTGGCCTTAGCCTGGTGTTGACTTAGTGGTTAGGGTGGCTGGCTTGGGTTCTTAGGGTCCTGAGTTTGAGCCCCGTTTGCTGCTGAATTAACACCAGGTTGGGTTGACTCAGCCTGTCATCCTTCCGAGGTCGGCGAAATGAATACCATTACTGGTATAGGGGCACAGCATCAGCGGCATAGTCACGGCCCCAAAAAATAACGACCTGGCAGCCAAGCTGCATTGCGAAGGAGGAAGAAAAGGATCTGCACTTTAAATCCACAACGGCAAAGATCCCAGCCGTATTATTTTCAGTAGGACACTGTTGTACCCATTTTATAGTCTTATTCACAACTTGAGCTCAAATGTCCCCTTTCAGTGCAGGAATTTCGAACCAAGCCAGCATACTCTTTGTCAAAATATACCATAGGATATGTCACGTCCATCAGGTAAGGGTCACCCAGCTTTAGGTCCATCCTAAGTACGGCGCACTGAGTGATGTAACACCCTACCTGCGGATCGCCAACCCCTGAAAGTTTACAGTGAGGTCAGAAATGGAACCCAGACTAGTCGGCTCAAATGTAAGTGTCAGATCACCATCCTTCACACTATCCTGTCAGATAAGCCTGGTGTTGGCTTAACGGTTAGGGGGTTGACTTAAGATCTTAGGGTCTTGAATTCAAGCCCCTGTCGTCTCGTTGAATTAGCACCAGGTGGGTCGACTCAGTCTGCCATCCTTCCGAGGTCAGCGAAATGAGTACCAGTGCACTGATAACAGGAAGCATTGCATCAGCTGCACAGCTGTGCCCCCAGAAAATGATGCAACTCGCAGTCATAAACTGCATTCGAATAAATTTATATCCTATCAGATCTATGGATGAATTTTTAGGCACATTAAAAAAAAAAAAATTGGGGGGATTCCTACAATAAATGACATCATAGTTTGGTTGTACCAATAACTACAACAGCCTTTCACACTCACCAATGAGCATGATAAAAATACTAATTTGCAGCTGACCCTTTAAAAAGGTAATTACTGCATTGAAGAGGCACGTTCGGTCTTAATAGTGATAACCAATTCCTCCACAAAAGGTGACAAATGGTCTCTTGTAAAATGTGCGGCTAATGAAGGCTGCATCAGCTGCTTTGGCTGTTGTACAGAGAATATATAGCATGGCAAGGCTAATCTTGCGGCATGGCGACCAAAAGCACTTGCATTTTTTTTTTCCAGCTTTTTCAATCATCTAATACTCATCCAAATGGAATGAGTCGCTATGAATGCTGCCAAGATTTTTCAAATAGTGTTTCAATCCCACTCTCGTAGCCGACCCTCATTCACTCGACGTGATGTATTGTGGGTGGGTGTCGTGTAATGATCTTTAGCCATTATTATCCTCCGCTGGAAATAATTTGCTCTTCGTCTGGTATGTGTGAATATCTTTAAAAGTATGCACATCGTAGTTGTGCTGGGATAGTGTGGGTCATCCTTAATGTCGATAAACCTTTCACATTTCCTTGGGTTTTGGGGTTGAGCCAACTTGAGATGAAATCAGAAACGTACTCATGGTACCAATGTCAGCAAATGATTACAGATTCCAAGTTTATTTTGATTTCCGTTTTGATAGATTGGTGACCAGCTGCTGAGTATCAATGGACAATCCGTGGACGACCTCACGCATGCGCAGGTGGTGAACCTACTGAAAACATCGTCAAGGAGGCTTCGGTTGCAGGTGGTCGTATCTCGTGAGGTCCATACACACTGCTTAGGATGCCATCGGGCCCCATTTCTATCAAAGTAGCACAGCACACAGTCAATTATACTGAGTTTGTTTGCTTGGGATGAGTTTAGGCCATACGGAGAGTGGCATTGGCACAGGTTCATTTGGAGAATTTAGAATACAAGGAGGAAGTCTCACCTGCCCCATGTCTGCAAGCCTAACGTAACTCGGCAGGAATGAGGAGCACTCAAGATGCGATGTGAAAAACGTGTTCGCATGTGCACATTATCTTAATAAGTCATCTACAGGTATCATCGTATTTATTTATTTACACCTGGTAGGTGCTTGTAAACTTCTCCCTTAAATTGATCTACCTTCCAAAGGACGGCCTTATGTCAACTGCGACACATGATGCGGCACAATATGACGTGTCACAACTGAACTCAACTGCTGGATTTTTCTCGGCGTGTGTGTGCTAACGACGGGTTTACAACGGCTTCAAAACTCTCTCTCGTTGCATCACAAATTGTCAAAATGAACAGCTTCTATAACTGAATAAACCGATTTTTGTAAACTGAGATAGGTCATTTTCTCAACCCATTATGATGGCACTTGCGTCAACCAAGCAGAAAATTTCGGCAGTGGTCAAGTGACAGGTGCTGATTTCACAATTCTGGGTGCGGTAGCTACAAAATTAACTTCCTGTGATAATTTTGTGCACTGCACAACAATATAATCGTAGAGTAAGAGAAATGCTGGAGGTTCAAGTATATAATTCAATTTAAATAAAATTTCGATTGGAAAAGCCATATAAATAGATTAATTGCAGTTTTTACCCCCATTTTCCGCAGTGTCCATTACATCACCATGTCGAACACATTACATTAGTTCTTCGTGCCCGTCGTACGTGTCCATCATGACATTCTTAAAAACAGTCAGTTTCCTGTTTGGGATGAGTTTCAGTTTTGGTTGACTGCCAGGCAGACAGACAGAGTAAAAATATGATCTAACTCCTCTCTGTGCATGTACGATCGGGACAAGTTCTGAGCCAAGGTGCGGTAAAACGACACACTCGTCTTCCGATTCATGTTCCAATTCGTGTTCAAAATATAGCATTTGATTTAAGTAAGTTGTTCCTCGATCAAAAACAGACAGACAGACAGACAGACAGACAGACAGACAGACAGACAGACAGACAGACAGACAGACAGACAGACAGACAGACAGACAGACAGACAGACAGACAGACAGACAGACAGACAGACAGACAGACGGATGGACAGACATGAACCAATTGCTTAATCCCGTTTTTTCCTTCGATTGCATGGGGAAATGAGCAGGTACTCTTGAGCCTTTAAATGTTGAAACGGGTTGTGCGGAACCACACATCCAGGTCAACATTGCCAAGTCTGATGGTAGGGTCTATGGTATGGTGGAATGCCATGTACAGGCCCAATAATAATGACCACAAGATCTGAAGTATCGGGGGATACACATTGCAAGGGATGGTGGAGAGTCCTGCCTCTAACTCATCAAATTGTTTCCAGATGTTAAAGTAAGGTTACGGTTAGGGTGGGAGGCTGCAGTCCAGGTAAGGCTTTGGATTGGGCAGGCAGGTGGGCTCTAAAATGTTATGCATTATTAATAGAATCATGTCACATGACCTTCAGTAGGATAAGTGTAAAAACAAATTACAGGGAAAAAAAAAAAAACATCCACAGAAGATTATTAAAAGGCCAAATGTGCTTTTCCGAATGTGCAAATGTTCTTTTGCAAACGCGGCGTTGGCACAGTTGCATAGGACGAATGGACATTAAGTTACCTTTTGCTTCATTTAATGTTCCTTGAAATCTAAATCATCTTTGTTACTGTATATTCTATGATTCATTCACTTTTGTGCAGCCTGTGCCTGCTGGTTTGCATAATTGCTGGGAGCGGTGGCTGTGCCTCTGATGCAGTGCCCCCTGCTGCTTTAAGCAGGGATTTGTAATTTGTGCAGGGTGTCGACGAATACACGCCTACTCTTTGTGAGGGACACCGTGGGACCTTTAACGTCCCCGACTAATGCCGGCAGATGAGACGCACATTTAACGTCCATCCCAGGGACTGCACACACATTGATGAATCCCCTTGCCTGTGAAACACCGCGGTGACTGTTAATAGCTAGGTCAAGATTTAAACCCAGGCTAAACAGCTTCGAGGCGAGTGTGTGTACCTCTCGACCATCCTGCCAGCCCTTATCCTATGATGATTAACTCGATCATATTTGAGCTTAAACACTGCTCAGTTTGGATTAATATTTGACACCTTGAGGTGGAAACGTGACTTGAATAAGCAGCAGCCTGCAATCTGCATCGTTTGTCCCTTTTCTGAAGAAAGAACCCGCTGAAACTGTTGTTCTTTTCAGGTTACCGGAGGGGAAGAATGCAAGAGGTTCTTCTACAACACTGACTCTGTTTCCTGCAAAAATGCATCGGCTGAATCCACAGAGGATGATGCAAAGTAAATCTTTCTTTTTGTGTGCTTCATACTTTTTATGTTGGCTTGTGTAAACTGAAGTGTTTAGAAAACAGAACAATTGATTGGAAAGGATTTTTTGAAGAAGGCATGGAGTGGATCGGCCCAACAATCGAGTGGTTTCCTGTCGAAGGTGTGTTTAAGAGATGTGGTTGGATTAGGCGATATTTACAGAGGAGCTTTGAAGGTGGTGTGGAGGCAGGGACGAGTGCCTTGTCGATAGAGTAGGGTTGAGGCATATATATGGATATATATATATATATATATATATATATATATATATATATATATATATATATATATATATATATATATATATATATATATATATATATATATATATATACAGTGGGGAGAACAAGTATTTGATACACTGCCGATTTTGCAGGTTTTCCCACTTACAAAGCACGTAGAGGTCTGTATTTTTTTTTTTATCAGAGGTACACTTCAACTGTGAAAGACGGAATCTAAAACAAAA